>NC_091436.1:23186316-23491754 GCF_964237555.1 Oryctolagus cuniculus
TTCTAATTAATCTCACTTAAGTTTCAGTTTCCAAAAATAACTTTCCTCTCAATTTTCTAATTTACAATTATAAATTAGAGTTTGTGTTAGTCTCCAGAAGTTTAGAAAGCCTCTAACAATAGATTAGGCTACTTTTTATTAATATTGTTTTTATGTTTTTTCACATTTTTCTCCTCATTGCATAGTTGTATCCATTTTATCAACAACTGTGTTAATTTTATTATATCCAATGTAATAATTATTGCAAATGTTATTATGTACTCTCTAATATATTCCTTGTGTCTAGCCCATGTTTCAGTTTATAAATTCCAGAATTGATGTTGAATACATGTATAGTCAGTCCTGTTCTATCATACGAGGAGCAGGTACAGCTGTCTCCTCTTCCCTAACTGCTGTTGAATGAAACACAGTACATAACTGTAATATGGGCCATTTTCATTGTCTTCGAGCCTAAAAAATTCTAACTCATTAGACAGATTGTCAATATATTTACATTTTTAAAGATTTGCTTATTTAATTATTTGAAAGTCAGAGTTGCAGAGATAAAGGGAGGGGTAGAGTGAGAAAGAGATCTTCCATCCACTGGTTCACTCCCCAAATAGCCACTACAGCCAGGAGTGGGCCAGGCAGAAGTCAGAAGCTTAGAATTCATCCAGGTCTCCCCCGTGGGCAGCAAGGACCCAAGTACTTGTGTCATTTTCTGCTGCCTTCCCATGTGCATTGAAAGGGAGTTGGATTGGAAGTGGAGCACCTGAAATCAAACAGGTGCTCATACAGGATGCTGGCCTTGCAGTCAGCAGCTTAACCTGCTGTGCCACAATGCCAGACCTATCTACATTTTTTTCAATATATCAAAAGTCCTTAATGAAGTATTTAAAATATTAGTATTATGTAATGTGTAGCAAATTGAATTTCTTTGGTTACAATATTTTATATCAAAAGAAAAAATGTAAATATGCAAAGAACAGTGATTGTTTAAGTAATCAAATTTAGTGGGAAAGACAGTTGTGTAAACATCCCTAATTAAGTGTACTAAGCTGATAAGAGGAAAATTCAGGGCTCTAGGGGAACACATATGGGTAGAAAACCACATATAGGTAGAGAAGGTCTATCAAAGAAGGCTTCCTGGAGATGGTGACACTTGGTCTGTATCTTAAAGTCAGTAGTGGTGGAACTAATACAACCATCATGGAAGACAGCATGGAAATACCTCGGAAAACTGAACAAAGTTCTACCTCATGACCCAGCTCTCCCTCTCAGGAACATCCAAAGGAAAGAAAACGGAGTATGAAAGAGCTGCCTCCCATATTTATAGAAGCTGAATTCACGTAACTGCGATATGGAATCAACCATGATTTCCATCAGCTGATGACTGGGTAAAGAAAACGTGGTTTTGGGGCCGACGCTGTGGCATAGCAGGTAAAGCCTCCGCCTGCAGTGCAGCATTCCATATTGGTGCCGGTTCGAGTCCTGGCTGCTCCACTTCTGATCCAGCTCTCTTCTATGGTCTGGGAAAGTAGTAGATGGCCCAAGTCCTTGGGCCCCTGACCTGTGTGGGAGACCCGAAAGAAGCTCCTGGCTCCTGGCTTTGGATTGGTGCAGCTCCATCTGCTGTGGCCATCTGGGGAGTGAACCAACGGATGGAAGACCTCTCTCTCTTTCTCTCTCTCTCTCTCTCTCTCTCTCTCTGCCTCTCCTTCTCTCTCTGTGTGACTCTGAATTTCAAATAAATAAATAAATTTTCAAAAGAAAGAGAATGTATTTTATATATATGTGATGGACTATTAGCCATAAAAAAGAATGGAATCTTGACATTTACAACAAAATGGATACAACTGGAGATCATATGCTAAATGAAATAAACCTGACAAAAAATAAAAATATCACCTTATTATCTCTTTTTTTTTTTTTTTTTGACAGGCAGAGTGGATAGTGAGAGAGACAGAGAGACAGAGAGAAAGGTCTTCCTTTGCCGTTGGTTCACTCTCCAATGGCCGCTGCGCTGTGGCCGGCGCATCATACTGATCCGAAGCCAGGAGCCAGGTACTTCTCCTGGTCTCCCATGCGGGTGCAGGGGACAAGGACTTGGGCCATCCTCCACTGCACTCCCGGGCCATAGCAGAGAGCTGGACTGGAAGAGGAGCAACCGGGACAGAATCTGGCGCCCCAACCGGGACTAGAACCTGGAGTGCCGGCGCCACAAGGCGGAGGATTAGCCTATTGAGCCACTGCGCCGGCCTCTTATTATCTCTTATTTATGGTAGTTAATATCTAAAGGTATAATATTATAGTTATAATCTGTGATTACTTTAATATTTACTGCATAAGAGTGAAATGACATCTTTTCATTTGATTATTGTTTATAGCCCTTGCTATTCCTGATGAAATGTAATATTTTTATTTGTTAAATTCTGTATTTAGAAGATCATTAAGCTTTTGACTATAACAAATTTAAATTATCCTATCTCAAAAGTAAGAAAGGAAGGAAGGAAAGAAGGAAGGAAAGGAGGGAAGGAAAAATAAGGAAGGAAGGAAGAAGGAAGGAAGGAAGGGAAGGAGGGAGGGAAGGAGGGAGGGAGGAAGAATGGGAGGGAGATGGGGTGGGTGGGAGGGAGAGAGGGAAGGAGGGAAGGAGTGAAGTACCATTATATTCTTAGTATTGTATCTATGTAGAACCTTGTGTCTATTCTCTTTGTACTAATATCACATCAACATAAGATCTGATAAGAAAACATAAAAGCATAGTTTTTAAAAGAAAGAGTACGTACTTTTACCAAGTAGCTCAGTACTTGTGAAGTGATGAATATAAAGCATTAAATACAGGGAATCTAAATAAAAGCCTTGGGACAAGAAACATCATGACATATAAGAGGCAATGATGTCACAAGAAAGGGAGCAATAAGAAATAGGATAGAGGCAGCAAGGATTTAAAAATGCATGGCGGCCGGTGCCGTGGCTCAATAGGCTAATCCTCCACCTTGCGGCGCCGGCACACCGGGTTCTAGTCCCGGTTGGGGTGCCAGATTCTGTCCCGGTTGCCCCTCTTCCAGTCCAGCTCTCTGCTGTGGCCAGGGAGTGCAGTGGAGGATGGCCCAAGTCCTTGGGCCCTGCACCCGCATGGGAGACCAGGGTAAGTACCTGGCTCCTGGCTTCGGATCAGCGCAATGCGCCAGCCACAGCGCTCTGCCTGTCAAAAAAAAAAAAAATGCATGGCATGTCATGTTTGTATTATGGTAACATGACTTTAACATATACTGAACAGCTTGAGAAAGGCAAGACTAGAATGTCTAAAAGGCTTGTTCATAGACTATGAAATACAACAAGCAAGGCAGAGTCTTAGCTAGGTATTCACATTATAAAAGGGGTGAAAGAATATTTGAGAAATATTTAGAAAATGAAACTTGCAAGGTTGATTTGCAGTGATGATGAAGTATCAAAAAATTTGGCCGGTGCTGCGGCTCAATAGGCTAATCCTCCACCTGCGGTGCCGGCACACAGGGTTCTAGTCCCGGTCAGGGCGTCGGATTCTGTCCCGGTTGCCCCTCTTCCAGGCCAGCTCTCTGCTGTGGCCAGGGAGTGCAGTGGAGGATGGCCCAAGTTCTTGGGCCTTGCACCTGCATGGGAGACCAGGAGAAGCACCTGGCTCCTGGCTTCGGATCAGCGCAGTGTGCCAGCAGCAGCGCACCAGCCGAGGCGGCCATTGGAGGGTGAACCAACGGCAAAGGAAGACCTTTCTCTCTGTCTCTCTCTCACTGTCTGCTCTGCCTGTCAAAAAAAAAAAAAAAGAAAGAAAGAAAGAAAGAAAAAAAATTTTAAATAATTTTCAGGGAATTAGCTCTCAAACGCTAGAGGAAAAATTCTGTCACCTTTTGTCTCTTCTGGAGATGGATAATGCAAGAAGAGAAACTGATCTACCAGGAAAGAGATGAAATCAGTTTCAGATAGGCCAAATGGAAGTCACTTTGAGATGCTGGGGTGAAACACTTGATGTGATTCTGTTTTGAAAATTTTACAGTTTGTAGAAAGACTTAATTGGACGTAGAAATTTGAGGGCCTTGGTGTGGGCATTTGGCACAGTGGTTAAGGCACAACTTGTAATGTTGGCAACTCATCTCACAGTGTCTAGGTTTAAGTTGTGAATCTGCTTCTGATTCTAGTTTCCTGTTAATGAGCACTCTAGGAGGGAGCAAGTGATGGTCCAAGTACTTGAGTCCCTGCCACATATGTGGGAGACCTGCATTGTGTTCCAGGCTCCCAGTATTGCTATGGTCTACCCCTGGATGTTGTGGGCATTTGGGTATTAAATCAGCAGCTAGAAGACCTCTCTGTCTCTGCCCCTGTGCATGCATGTGTATTTTTGTTCTCCAAATAAGGAGAGAGAGAGAGAGAGAGAGAGAGAGAGAGAGAAAAGAAAGAACAAAATATTGAGTTTAGGGCTTTTGGCATGTTAATAGAAGGTGCAACCAAGTGGACTGGATTGACAGCTAAGGAGAGTGAAAAAAGAAAGAACCTCATACATAATATACAGAAACTTTGAAAACTGATGCATCAGAAGTGTTAAGTTGGCAATGACAGAGCTTAGGGAAAGGTAAATTTTAAAGGAGTGTTGAGGAAGATATATAGGTAAAGATCAGTTTTGAAAGAGTTAAAAGAGAGAGGTATTATGGAAAGCAAGAGGAAGGAAATTTTTCAAGAAAAGAGGAAGGATCAGCAGGCACAAGGCACATTACTGGCTCAACTGTAAAAAAAAAAAAGTCTGCTTCATTTGAAATTGGGTAAAATCAATAGATTGGTAGTGACAGAAGGCAAGTTGCAGTTTTTAAATGTGTGAATCAAAAGAAACAAGTGAAACCATCTGATTGAGGCACTTCCTAAAAGCTTTATAAAAGGTAGGCAAGAATTGTGAATTCCTGGATAGGATTCAACATCATGATCTTGAAAGAAGGCTTATGATTTATATATATGGTTTATATATATATATATATATATATATAAGGCTTTATGGTTTATATATGTATGTATGTATGAGTTATCTAGATAAGAGATTAATGAAATCTGAGGTTTGTCATTGAAAGTATAGAAACCAGGAGAAAGGAAATGCTGAACAACAGAGGAGTTTGATATGGTTGGAACTAAGGGTACAAAGGAATGTCTTGATCTTGGGAAGGAAGAGAGAGCATTTTACCCATAAAAGGGTAAAATTTTCCATTGTCAAAACAATAGGAGATTGAGTAGATATAGATTAATTTGTTAATGGAGACAGAAATTATACCAAATGGCATTATACCAAATGGCTTTGATTTTCTCATTAAGACAGAAAGAAACATCATGAAACAAAAGACTCATAAACATCAGGGATTAACAATCCAGTGGAAAGTCTGAGAAAAACAAAGGGGGAAGATCTTTCTGGAGGGAGGTTTCTTTTTCCTAAAGACATGGACCTATAAACAAAGTTTATTGGAAGCTGAAGTTTGGTTTGCCATAATCGTGTGTGTGTGTGTGTGTGTGTATATATATATACATATATATATAGAGACAGGCAGAGTTAGACAGTGAGAGAGACAGAGAGAAAGGTCTTCCTTCCGTTGGTTCACCCCCCAAATGGCCACTACGGCCAGTGCGCTGCGCCAATCCAAAGCCAGGAGTCAGGTGCTTCCTCCTGGTCTCCCATGCGGGTGCAGGGCCCAAGCACTTGGGCCATCCTCCTTTGCCTTCCTGGGCCAAAGCAGAGAGCTGGACTGGAAGAGGAGCAACCAGGACAGAATCCGGCGCCTCACCTGGGCTAGAACCCTGGGTGCCAGCGCCACAGACAGAGGATTAGCCTAGTGAGACGCGGCGCCGGCCCATAATCGTATATTGAGGTTATGAGTCTGCAGCATCATCAGAACTTGGGCATGAAAGACTATAAATGGTCATTCCAAACAAATGTAGGTAAGAAGAAAAGTCTCTTCCATCTCATCCTGAGACCTCTGCATGTTACTCACAATATTTTTCTGTGGAGGCACCATGTAAATTCTTTTTTTTTTTTAACTTTTGTTTAATGAATATAAATTTCCAAAGTACAGAGTATGGATTAAAATGGCTTCCCCCCCATAACGTCCCTTCCACCCGCAACCCTCCCCTTATCCACTTCCTCTCCCCTTCCATTCACATCAAGATTCATTTTCGATTCCCTTTATATACAGAAGATCAGTTTAGCATACATTAAGTAAAGATTTCAACAGTTTGCTCCCACACAGAAACATAAAGTGAAAAATACTGTTTGAGTACTAGCTATAGCATTAAATCTCAATGTACAGCACACTAAGGACAGAGATCCTACATGAAGAGTAAGTGCACAGTGACTCCTGTTGTTGACTTAACAAATTGACACTCTTGTTTATGGCCTCAGTAATCACCCTAGGCTCTTGGTATGAGCTGCCAAGGCTATGGAAGCCCCCTGAGTTCACTGACTCTGATCATTTTTAGACAAGGCCATGGTCAAAGTGGAAGTTCTCTCCTCCCTTCAGAGAAAGGTACCTCCTTCTTTGATGACCCATTCTTTCCACTGGGATCTCACTCGTGGAGATCTTTCATTTAGGTTTTTTTTTTTTTTTTTTTTTTTTTTTTTTTTTTTTTTTTTTTTTTTTTTTTCCCCAGAGTGTCTTGGCTTTCCATGCCTGAAATACTCTCATGGGCATTTCAGCCGGATCTGCATGCCTTAAGGGCTGATTATGAGGCCAGAGTGCCGTTAGGACATTTGCCATTCTATGGGTCTTCTGTGTATCTCACTTCCCATGTTGGATCATTCTCTCCCTTTTTGATTCTATCAGCTAGTATTTGCAGACACTATTCTTGTTTATGTGATCCCTTTGGTTCTTAGTCCTATCATTAAGATCAATTGTGAACAGAAATTGATCACTTGGAATAGTGAGATGGCATTGGTACATGCCACCTCAATGGGATTGAATTGGAATCCCGTGGTATGTTTCTAACTCCACAGTTTGAGGCAAGTCAGCTTGATCATGTCCCGAATTGCACATCTCTTCCCTCTCTTATTCCCACTCTTATATTTAACAGAGATCACTTTTCAGTTAAGTTTCAGCACCTAAGAAGAATTGTGTATTGATTATAGTATTCAACCAAAAGTATTAAGTGGAACAAACAAAAAAAAAATACTAAGAGGGATAACATATTAAGCTGCTCATCAACAGTCAGGGTGAGGGCTGATCAAATCACCGTTTCTCATAGTGTTCATTTCACTTTAACAGGTTTCCTTTTTGGTGTTCAGTTAGTTGTCACCTATCAAGGAGAACAAGTGGTATTTGTCCCTTTGGGATTGGCTTATTTCACTCAACATAATGTTTTCCAAATTCCTAACAGGGATCACTTTTCAGTTAAAATTTAAACACCTAAGAACAATTGTGTGTTAATTACAGAGTTCAACCAATGGTATTAGAACAAAAACAAAATACTAAAATGGATAAAGTATTGCATTGTACATCAACCGTCAGGACAAGAGCTGATCAAGTCACTGTTTCTCATAGTTTCCATTTCATTTCAACAAGTTTCCCCTTTGGTGCTCAGTTAGTTGTCGCCAATCAGGGAGAACATATGATATTTGTCCCTTTGGGACTGGCTTAATTCACTCAGCATGATGTTTTCCAGATTCCTCCATCTTGTTGCAAATGACTGGGTTTCGTTGTTTTTGACTGCTGTATAGTATTCAATAGAGTACATGTCCCATAATTTCTTTATCCAGTCTACTGTTGATGGGCATTAACTTTTATTTAATAAATATAGATTTCAAAAGTACAACTTTTGGATTATAGTAGCTTCCCCCCCCATAACCTCCCTCCCACCCGTAACCATCCTATCTCCCATTCCCTTTCCCATCCCATTCTTCATCAAGATTCATTTTCAATTATCTTTATATACAGAAGATCAACTTGGTATATACTAAGTAAAGATTTCAACAGTTTGCATCCACACAGATACACAAAGTAAAGATTTCAACAGTTTGCATCCACACAGATACACAAAGTATAAAGTACTGTTTGAGTAGTAGTTTTACCACTAATTCTCATAGTACAACACATTAAGGACAGAGATCCTACATGTAAGTTTTTTTCATGAACTGTCAACATCGCATGGAATTTGACACATCATCATAGCACTTGAGTCCATTACTGTGTCTAGCATTAGTCGATGAGATATATGTCAAAATTATAGATATTTCCATGAATATAGTTTTGAAATAAATCTTGTGCATCAGAGTACTTCAAAAGTAAAGGCATTGCATTGTTTTGAAGAAATAATCATATATGCCATTTTGCATAGAGGGTGAGATCCAAGTCATGCAGAATTCACAAATATGTCCACCCAAGAAAGGAATTTTTGTCATTATTTTGACCAAAGCAGGGAAAGGAACTCAGTCAAGAGTCAGAAATAGGAATCAAGGATGTTTGGAGATGTGACCTGTCCTACAACCATCATAGAGTGAGTACATTAGATCAAATTTAAGAAATGTTGCTATATAGTTGCTTGACAGAGACATAAAGGATGAGAACTGTCCCAAAGGGATGAATGGGAAGCAATAACATCACAGAAAGACAGGAAGAAGAGAGTAGAATTCACAAGGTTGCAGGACTCTCTTCACTCCTGGATATTGTGAGAATCTGGAGGAGACAGTTAGTCTTTGGCCATTCAAAGAATGTTGAAGGGTCCGTGCTGTGGCACAGCAGGTTAAAGCCCTGGCCTGAAGTGCCAGCATCCCATATGGGCACTGGTTCTAGTCCCAGCTGCTCCTCTTCTGATCCAGCTCTCTGATGTGGCCTGGGAAAGCAGTGGAAGTTGCCCAAATCCTTGGGCCCCTGCACCCACATGGGAGACCTGAAAGAAGTTTCTGGCTCCTGGCTTCGGATCTGCGCAGCTCCTTGTGGCCATCTGGGTTGTGAACCAGTGGATGGAAGACCTCTCTCTGTCTCTACCTCTCTCTGTAACTATTTCAAATAAATAAAGTAAATCTTTAAAACACACACACACACACACACACACACAATGATTGTTGAGCTGAGTATCTAGTCTAAATCTAACCATTTCTCTTCGGACAACACTACTACCCACTTCAGTCTCCCTAGCTCATTTCTGGGATACGTAAATATTGACTAGGGGCAAGTTTAAGTGAAATGGTTAGGCGGAGCTGTTTGCTAAATGAGCAGAATGGCAGAGGCTATAGCTTTGTTTAACTGTGGAACATAATCGGAAGGAAATATTAACTAGAATAGTTTTCACTTCAAACATCTGACAATTAGAGTACAAAATAGATTCCAATATGAACAGATTGCTCATAAAAAATAAATACAATTAGCTCATGAACATAAAAAAAATGGTCAACCTTACTTCTAATCAGAGAAACATGAATGAAAGCTATAGTGAGATGACATTTTTCATTAAGTGGATAAACAGGAACCCTCACATATAATTGCTAGTGAAAGTATAAATTGGGACAATCTTTGTGGAAGATAACTAGATAATATTTCCCTAGATTTAAAATATTATTGAATATTTAAATTGTTCATACACTAAAATCAGCAATTCCACTTATAGAAATATGTTATATGCAACTAGTACTTGTGAGGGATGATACAGATAGTGAGTTTTTCATTAAATAATTGCCTGTGACAGCCAAAAGTCCATCAACTTTTGAATGATGAAATAAAAATGAATAAAGAAGATAAAGAAATATTATAACAGTTGTTGAAAATAATGTCTTGGAGTCATATGTACTGTTACAGAGTGATGTGAAAAGTGAGATGCAAAGCATCATCTATAATATCATACCATATGTGTATATATGCACACATGTTTACAAGCTGTGCTTGTAGGCACATGCCCAAATGTATGTGTCTATATCTGACACCATATCTCTATAAGCATACTCATATGTAAGAAATTGAAAAGGGAACTGGCTTTTGAAGGGAGGGGTCCAGTGAAGACTAACTTTTCATTATGTACTCTTTTTATCTTTTGAATTTTGATATTTGAAATGTATTGACTTGAAACTATTTTAAATTTTCAGCTAAAATACGTAATACAGAACATTCTTTTTGCTCTGATTGAAGGCTGTCCTCAGAACTTTGAAATGTAGATGGAGGAATAGGGACAAAAAAAGCTAAGAAAAGGATAAAAGAAAGAGTGGTGATCAATGAGCAGATTTCATATCCACTCACACCTAGGGGCTACAAAGTTGGGTTTAACATGGTAGATATGCTTTTCTATATTCCAACAACACTAAGGAATCCTGACTTCAAGAATGAAGGAGATGGATTTTCAGCATTTAATACAAGATTAGAATTCTAAAATACAGTAGCATCAGAAAGATCAAGTGTCAATAAATTGAGAATGGAGATATCAGAACTTCTCAGATGATTAAGTTCAAGGTCTGGCCTGAACAGACCAAAAATCATCCCATAGAAAGAAATGAAATGAAACAAATGGCTGCATCAACACCTTGGAGGTCTCCAATGTATCATGTCAGCTCCAGTGGGCAGTGAGCCTGGTAGGGTGGAAGTTGAACAGTAAAAAGTATCTCATGGAGCATTTTCCAGGTGATGACATGGTTCAGATCAGAGAAGAGATAAAAACCACCTGAGGATAACAAGATAAAGATCACATGAAGCAAAGCATCTCCACTAATGTTTTGTCTACACAGATGTTGTAAACATGTAGAACTATTGCAATACATAGAGGGGAGAGACAGATTATGAACTTGGACTCAAAGTCTTCTTTGATGGAGAGGAGGAGATGGATTCTGGGGGTAGTCTGCAATGGGATGGGGATGGGGAGAAGTTGTACAAACAGCATGAACCCAAAATGTTCCATAATATTGAGCTCTTGTCACCTCTGTCTTCACTACTACCACACCCTGCTGTGATCACACAATGAGATGGTTCAAACTCTCCTGGAAAGCTTTGCCTTATAACCATGGCACTGGCCATCTCCTCTACCTTAGGCAGTTGTCCTGGGTAGCTACAAGTTTCCTTCAAGTCTTTGCTCAAATGACACCTTCACAAGATTTTCTACCTGGATACTCCATCTGTAAAATAACAACCCTTCATTTATTCTTCTTCCTTGGATTCTTTTTATCCATACAACTTACCCTTAATCTTTCTTAAAAGAATATTTATTTATTTGAAAGGCAGAAAGAGAGAGGAGACAGAGAGAGAGGAGAGAGAGAGAGAGAAACACCTTCTATCTGCCAGTTTACTCCCCAGATGACCTCAAGAACCAAGGCCAGGCCAGGTGGAAGCCTGTATCCTGGTTTCCCAAATGAGTGGCACGGGCCCAAGAACTTGGGCCATCATCCATCACCTTGCAATGCACATTAGCAGCATGCTGGATCAGAAGGAGAACAAGTGGGACTCAAAATGCCACTCAGCCATGGGATGCCAGAACCACAAGAAGTGGGTTAATCTACTTCAACACAATACTGGCCCCATAATCTTCATTAAGTGTTTCCATTCACTGCAATAGAATGAGGTCAGCAAATGTATCTTGTTTTGCCCTGTCTGTTTTTTACCACTGCATTCTAAATGACAACAAGTAGCAGATAATAAATACTTTTGAAGTTAGATTTTACATAAGGGTAAGTGAGTAGTGGTCTCAGATCAGACTTATTTTCCTGGATGTGTGCATTTAAACAAATAGGGAGTTGAATGACTCACAGATAGTTTCTTCTATTTCACCAAATGTTTCATGAGCACTCGCCAGGTGCAAAGCATGGTGCTGGCAAAGCAGAAGAGAAGATGAGAAGATGAGTCAGATGAGGTTCCTACTAGCAAGGGTTCCATCATCTCAAGGGGGAAGTGAGGGCAGCACCATAACTAACAGCAACTTAAGCTATAGCAAAATGACAAGTGCTGCAAGAATCTAGACTAGTATTTTGCTAGTTTACAAAGTGATAAGTAAACAGTTCCTTGCAGAATGAGTGTGACCCCCATGGGCATGGGGAAGGGATCATGAGCAACAGAATAAATGATAACAATGAGTGAGTCATGTGCATTATTCTAAGTGTGCCATCTCCTGTTAAACCCATGTAAGGTCAAGAGGAAGGTTCTGTTACTACTTGTCTCACACATGAGGAAATTGAGAGAAAGGTCATGTAACTTATTCAAGGTCACTAAGTTCTCAGGGTAGAATTCACTCTCCAGGCAGTGGAAAGTTATATGAGGGACTTAGGAAATGACATAATGTGTCTTGCATTCAAAAGGATAACCCACAGCAGTGTGAAGGAAAGAAAGGAGGGTGACAATGAATGCCTAATTTTAGCCACAGGAGATGGAATGAGGGTGAGGTAGAGAGTATCTGAGACCTAGCTGGCAGAATTAGATGAGGCTGTGAGACCTCAGTGGTCTATTTAGTGAGAAGTAGCATGTAGGAGATAAACATAAGGAATTTTTGCTACTAATTAAGTTTTTATATGCACTAGTGTCAAATATTCCTTATTACCAAGCAGCAATAATAAGAAATATAGGTTTAAATAGATTCCTGAGCTCATATGGAAATTAAATAGTTCTCTTTCTGGCCTAACAGAGATTACACCACCTCAAGGTGAACTCAATTTATCAAGTCCATTAACGTAATGGGAGTTAAAGGTGTGGAGGTTTTGGAGTTTTTTATGGAAAGATTTACTTGAGTCAAGGAATAAAAATTAAAATTTGGGGGAAGAGTAAGTTTGTAACTGTAAAGGTGTATAGTTCTGCACACATTCCTTTGGACTTAATTCTAAGGATACAGTTTAGAAACTTGCCATTGGACCACAAATCCCATTAAGCTGAGTGGTAAAAAATGCCATTTTAACTGTTAAAAGGACCATATTATGTGTTAAAGTGATCACATAGATAGGACTAAGTGTTAAAGGGATTATACAAATAAGACCAAGTGTCTGGAAATAATAAAAGATTGACTTGAAAAGGAAAGAATGTTCCAACATGGGAAGCTGTCCACACAGCAGACTCATAGAATGACAACTGCTTTAAATAGCACTCTGACCTCAGAATCAGCCCTTAAGGCATTCTGGTCTGGCTGAAAAGCCCATGAAGGCATTTCAGTCATGGAAATCCAAGACTGTGGCAAAAAAAAAAAAAATGTCCTCATGAAAGATCTCTGTGAGAGAGACCCCAGTTTAAAAAGTAGCCATCAAGGAAGGATGTACTTTTCTCTAAAGGGAGGAGAGAACCTCCATTTTGCTTATGGCCTTGTCTAAATACTCATGGAGATTGTGGATTCAAAAGGTCCCATAGCCATGACAGGTCATGTCAATAGCCTTGGGTGATCACTGACATCATACACAGAGCATTAATTGTTAAAGTGACAACAGGAGTCACTCTGCACTAACTCCCCATGCAGGACTTCTATCCTCAATGAGTTAAATTTTGAGAATTAACTGTAAAATTTGTTCTTAAATAGGTTTGTGTGTGTGTGTGTGTGCAAATTGTTGAAAAATTTATTTAGTATAGAGAATATCTTCTGTGTATAAAGTTAATTGAAAATGAATCTTAATGAAAATTGGGACTGGGAATGGGAAAGGAGGAAGAGGTTTGGTGGGAGTAGGGGGGTAGTAGGGCCGGGGTGGGGGGGGGAACCACTATATTCCTACAGTTGTATTTACGAAATTTGTACTCATTAAATAAAAGGTTTCTTTGGGTAAAAATTTATTTATTTATTTGAAAGACAGAGTTATAGAGAGAGGTAGAGACAGAGAGAGAGGTTTTCCAACTGATGGTTCACTCCCCAGAAGGCAGCAACGGCCAGAGCTGCACTGATCCAAAGCCAGGAGCCAGAAGCTTCTTCCAGGTCTCCCACATGGGTGCAGGAGCCCAAGGACTTGGGACATCTTCTACTGCTTTCCCAGACCATGGCAGAGAGCTGGATTAGAAGAGGAGCAGCCGGGACTAGAACCAGTGCCCATATGGGATGCCAGCACTTCAGGCATCGGCTTTAACCCACTGTGCCACAACGCCAGCCCCAGTTCTAGACTTTCTAAACAGGGACAGATTCAGTAAACCAAGGCAACAAAACCAGGCATGAATCCCTTTTTGCCCTCAGTATTGTGTCATATTTGTAAGAAGAGGATTGAATCTAAGAAAGCAATGGAGAATTACGAGGTGAATGATAGTCTCTTCCAGTCCTGGTTTTTATGTTTACAAAAATGAGTTATTTGCCATCAGACATGATGTGGGGCATCCTGTAATAGCTGGGGAAATACTTGTATTTCTGACCCCATGCCCTCTATTACCCACTGTCTGCACACAGAGAGAAAGGCCAGGTCTCCCATGGAGCATACAGGATGTTTTTGATGAAACATTGCAGGAGGGCTGCGCTGGGGCAGAACTTTGACAGCCTGGCCGACGTGCATTTCTTGTCTTTGCTGGGAAGGCATCGTTTTTAGAAAAATTGTGTCCAAAGTCGTGCTGCCAAGTGCAGGGGCGACCCTGGGAAACCTGCTTGCTCATAACAGAAAAGCATTCACTGTTCCCGCCGGGCCCCAAGGTCTGCATCTGTCAGCATGGTTTAAACAGAACTGCCTCCTTCTCTGAGCTTCAGGAATTTGTCCAGAATATCACTCCTCCTGGATAACACATCCAATGAGGCCTACTATTCTCAGTTTAGGTCTACACAGAGCAAAGCATCATTTTCTTCCTGTTGTCCTTTGGGTATGGATGACAATTTGTAACCAAGAATCAGGGCTCTTAATTCATGGCAGCTGAAATTTGTCTCTCTTGAGCAGCTAGCCCATGATCTGGAAAATGGGAGATACTCAATAAATATTTTTGAATTGATTAAATGGTGATTAAATAATTCATTTTTGGATCTATGCCCAGCATGATGTCTGATAGATGGTAGGTGTCAATGAATATTTGATGAGCTAATGCACAAGTGACCATCTCCACTGCAATTAAATTTTGGGCTCTAGCATCAAAACCAAAGCAACATTATGAAGTAGATGAAGTTATGCCAGCCTCTCCCATTCACATTTTCAGCTCAGGCATTGCTTACCTGGGCATCCATTTGTTACTGTGGACAAGCACACTATAGCCTGCTCCTTTAAGGCAGCAGATCCGAAAGTGCATGGATCCTTGGAAAAATTAAGTGAGGGATTAGAAGAGGAAGGAGGAGGAAGGCTGGGAGTGTAGGCAGGAGGGAGCATAGAGTGGAAAGTATCACTATGTTCCTGAATCTGTATATGTGAAATACATGAAATTTGCAGACTTTAAATAAAATTTTTAAAATTGTTTAAAAAATTTAAAAGCTTTTTTTTTAAAAAAATGTGATTCAAGCACCAGCACCAGCAGCATCAGCTGGCAACTGGATGGAAATGCAAATTCTCAGTGCAGCCCCGCAACTACTGAATCTGAAACTAGGAGTGTGGGGACCAGAACTCTGCATTGTAACAATTCTTCCAGGTGATTCTGAAACAGGAACGTCTGAGAGCCACTGCTCAGGTTTTCATTTTTGCTGGCTTGTGACCAAGAATAAAGCTTGATAGAACAGCCCAGCAGTGCTTCCCCAATAGGTAGCTTGGCCTCTCTAGATTCTGAGAATCTCCAGGGATACAGCCAGGGAATCTACATTTTCAACAACTGATGCATTTATACATTAGAATTATTTCCCTGGAGCTTGTTCTCTCTCCATGATCTATTAGTTCATTTGTTTTGGCAGAAGTCTCTGGCTGATTAGATTTATTTTATTGTCTTGATGAGGGGATAATGAGGAATATATTAATATTCAATAAAAACAACTAAAGGGGGCTGGCGCCATGGCTCACTTGGTTAATCCTCCACCTGCGGTGTTGGCATCCCTTATGGGCACCGGATTCTAATCCAGGTTGCTCCTCTTCCCGTCCAGCTCTCTGCTGTGGCCCGGGAGGGCAGTGGAGGATGGCCCAAGTGCTTGGGCCCTGCACCCCATGGGAGACCAGGAAGAAGCACCTGGCTCCTGGCTTCAGATCAGCGCAGCGCAGGCCGTAGTGGCCATTTGGTGGGTGAACCAATGGAAGGAAGACTTTCTCTCTCTCTCTCACTGTCTAACTCTATCTGTCAAAGAAAGAAAGAAAGAAAGAAAGAAAGAAAGAAAGAAAGAAAGAACTAAAAGACCCTCTGTCCTAAAAGAAAAATGACCACTAATGATGGAAATTCAGATCCTGTGACAGGCAGTAACGGATGCTTCCAGGCTATGGTGGGGTTCCTCCACCAAATTAAACAACATTAATGGCCTCCTATCTGAAACAATGAGGGGGTGAAAGTAGATTGTTTATTGGCTGTTATGTCTTTAGAATTCAGCTATTGTGTTGGGGATGCCAGGCAAAATGTAGCCTATAGATGTATATGAGTTTTTTAAAGTCATTAATTTATTTTGAATAGGAAACCACCATATAAACATTGGCATTGCCAGCATCTCATGAAATATTGAAAGGTCTAACCACACTGGCATTATTTTCTTATGTGATAGCAATCAACTGGAACTGAGTTGTTGCTACTTTCCCTGATTTATCATGGTTGCCACCCGTCCCTAGAACTCTGCATCTACTGAGCCACCTCCCTGTCTTAGAGGGAGTTCTAGTTCTCTGCTTGCATTAGAGTGCATAAATTGTACATTACATGAATTGACCACCACCACCTCACAGGCAAGAATTCAAGGAAGAAGTAGAATCCCGTAAGCGCCAAGAAAAAAGGACAAGAGCATCACTACCCTAGTCAATCCTGTTCTCACTAAACCATTTAAAAAAGTGAAGATACTGTTGATGTTGGCTCATCCCTGTTGATCAGGTACATGTTCATGTAGAGATTTTCACAAATAGAATTTTAAAGTGTGTGTTTTGCCTCCTCAGCCAGTCAGGAGAATACGCTAGCATTCCATTCCACTGAGGGTCCTAGACAAACTGACTCTAGAACTTTGCTTAACACATTGTAATGCATTTTGTCAAGTCACAAAATTTTCCCCAAAAATTGAATAACTGTTTTACTAGAAACATTTGTCATGCTTTAAAATTGAATCGCAACATTTACTTCATTTGGTATTCATTTGATTATGAAATTGGTCATTTTTTAACCAAGCATACAATAAGACAAAACAAATTATAGCTGGTCTCCTTAATAGAATTTCCCTACATACCTATCAGAAATATTACACTGCTTATACTATTGCTATACCATGCATAATGCATTAATAACTAAGCTTACAAATTTATGTTTTCTGTCCTATCCACAAATGATTTCTCCTACCAAATATTTAATATATCACCTGACATTTTACCCTCTTTTCCTGCCCCAGCACTCTGTTTACTGCTTTAGATTTATATTATTAGGAATTGAGGAGTGAAAGAATTTAAATTCATGGGCTCTGATTAGCCAGAGGCTAAGGAATGTTTGATTCAGGAATGAAAGATTCCATACCTCTTTGCCAGTGCTGACTTTTACAATTCTGTATAAAGGTAGCCATTATTTCCCACAATGCTCCTCTAAGAAGATGGCAGAGAACTGCACCATCCACTCCCCTGCAGGCAGTTATCTGCTCTGGACAGGACCTCACTTTCCCCAATGCCTTCATCAGTAGGGCTCTTGCCCACAAAGCTGCAGGGAACTTCTTTGTTCATTTTGAAAACTTCTCTAAAATCTCCTTTTAATTAATATCAAACTGTCTGGCTTTTCAATAGACAGCACTGAGTGACTGTTAAATTTTTAAGACTCTTGGAACCTTAACCATAAAACCTTTAGATTGCTGTACCCATCAATTTAAAATTATTATAAACTGATTCTCACCCAATCTTAACCTATAAACTGGACCTAAAGCTTCATAAAAAGCCTGACTTGGCTTTTGCTTCTCCTGGACTTCACGAGCAGTAGGCTCACTTTTGCTTTTTCAAGAGGGACATTTCAGAGAGCCAGCATTCAACACTTGAAAAAACTAGACTCATCACTAAAATACTTGGTATTTTTACCAACAAGCTGTTTTCAGCTTCATCATTCTCAAGAATTCTTTACCTTATTTCCATTTGTTTGGTTCTGCCCTGCTGAGACAGGAAATTGTTTAGAACTGGATTCTCACTCTGCAGCTTCCCACACCTGCTCACTTCTCTGATCAAGGATGACTCTCGTCTCCATTTCAGACAGAGTTTCTGATCTCCTTAGCTTTAACTTACACTGGGAGAAAGTTGCTTGGTCACAATAAATCTCATCATGGCCTCACTGCACAAACCTAGGCACACATTACTCACTGTTTTGATTATCATGTGTTCAGCTGCAAATACAAAGAAATACTCATCCCCAGACCCTTACCACAATCCAATATTGTGATGCACTAGACTAGCTCAATTGGTTTACTCCGAAGCCAAGGCTCCAAAAGGAGCAAGTCTACTCACAGTGGTACTAGTGAAAACTTTAAATGCTCAAAATACTTTAAAGATGCTCACAAAAACCATAACTCATCGCATTGAGTAAGTACAGTATACGTATCATGCAGTTATTTTTTTCAGGCTTGGGTAACACTGAGGAACAGAATGAAAGCAGTATTTTCATCAGGGATCTTAGTCTAATGATCAGTGGGCAGGAAGCAAATCTTTTCAAAATAATTGCATGCGCTGAAATCAGACAAATTTTGGTGAGGGCTGCTTAAGTACATAGCGCCAGAACCTGACTAAACCCAAGAACTTCAGGAAGGTTGTCCCAAGGAAGTGATCTTTAAACATTGACTAGAAAGTATTTGAGCCTTTGTTTCTTCACTAAGAGATGTTGAATATTAAGATATTCTTTGAAAGAATGAAACCTTAAGAGATTATTTACGTATTTACTTTAATTTGGTTCCCTTGAGATATGTGATAGATATTTCATAGAAAAAGAAAGAATAGATGTGTTATAAATTCACAAGGTAAGTTTCCTTGAACAGGTTTTTCTTGCCAATGTGTGCGGTTAATACTGACAAGTGTCATTTTTATACGCTTGTTTGCTGATATAGATATGATTTTTATGTGTGAGACATATTGTGATAATCCTTAAATTTCAGTCCAAAGTGTTCAGTTACATCTTATGAAGGATTATAAAATTAAGTTCATGAACTAAAATACTACTTAGTAATTTCTTCTAACTTTCATTTATCTGAAAAATATTCAATTTAACTTGATATGTAATATTTTTACCTTTCATATACATGTTTTTCTCTTATTTATGTTACAGAGAAATGTCACAATATGACAAGGCTCTAGAACTTCCTGCAGAGGTTAGGCAGATTGTATTATATCTGTTTAGAGAGTATAAATGAGGACTTCATGAATATAAATTAGTGTTTTATTTTTCCGAGTGTCACATAAGATAAATCAGTTTCCTGGCAAGTGACAGTGATATGAACAGTAAAACATCTTCTCGTTTTTCTATTCAAAATAAAAGATTTAAGAAGATCAATAAAAGATGTGTTTAGAAGTGAAGAGAAAAACAATCTTCTATGACCATGAGAGATGCAGGGCAAGGATGGGTAAGAAAGGGGAGGGTTTCCTAGCCACAAGATTCCCAGCTCTCTGTGGAAATCAATGGACACTCCTTTTCAAGTATGGCTTAGAAATGGAAGGTTTCATAATGCTTTCAAATTAAATTAAATTATTTTAAATTTTTGTTGTATTTTCTCAGTCTTCTGATAATTGCCAACTGCATCTAGCAAGCACTATAACAATGAGGGAGAGAGGGAAGAAGGGAGGGAAGGTAGGAAGGAAGGAAGGAGGGAACTTGCCTTCCTTGCTATACAGATTCCATTTTCTGTTTAATAAAGCAAGTTGCCCAAAATTTACATTTCAGTGCAGCTGACTTCCAGCTAATAAAAATGAGGAAATTGCAAGGATTCTCAAAAGAAATTGTTTGGGGAATATCTGGAAAGCTATTATGTAAATATATGGACATTCCAAACCACAGAAGCTGGAGAGTACTTGGATCCTTTAGGGAGAATTTGGAAAGGAAGAGGGCTGTAGGTTTGTCTGTATATTAGCTTGCTTCCAATTGCATTTGAATATTGGAAATTTTTATGTTGTTAAGCTATTTCTCAACTCACTCACTTCCTTTACCCTGTCTATTCTGCACAGCTACGTCTTCTTTGGAATTATCCCATCAGAAAGGAAAGTAAATGAAACAAATCCCAGACTTAGCTACCTTTAATTAAAACTTTTCTGTGAATGGATTTCTTAATGACTGCAGAAGCTTATGGAGCCTGAACCCTAACATTCTGAAGTTGAATCACACTGATTAAAGTTCTCCACTAAGTTTCTCATCTTTGTGTGCCATGAGAAACTATTTTCCCTTAGGGGAGTGAAAGCACTCCTGGAATCCATAGTAAGTTTTTCAGCCTACTTGACCACTTTTGCTTGGCTTTCTTCAGATTTTCAGTTCATGAGTAAGATAGTAACACAAACATGTTAGTTACCTCAACTTTGACATCTTCTGTTTTTGAAGTTTGAATAGGATTGGGTATTTAGCACAGTGACTAAGATGCTACTGAGGATGCTCTCATCTGAGTCCTGGGTGCTTTCTCAACTCCAGGTGCATGCTGACGTGCACTCTGGAGGCAGCAGATGATGGCACAATTAGTTGAGTCCCTTCTACTTAGCTACCCACATGGGAGATCCAGTTTGAGTTCCTGGCTCTTAATTTCACCATCACTGAGGGCATTTGGGAAGTGAACCAGTGAGTAGGAGATCATTGCCTCTGTCTCTCCCTGACTCTCTAAATAATAAATATACAGAAATAATTTGGATATTTTGCACATGAATGCTAATGGAGCAATTTATCTGAATAAAACATTAAATTGGGCTCAAAGTAATTAAAAGATGATTTCAAAATGATAATTCTTTAATATATCTCTTACTCTTGCAATAGCTGATACTCAAGCAATTTTTTAAAAGACTTTTCTATTTTATTTGAAAGGCAGAGTTACAAAGAGAGGGAGAGAGAGAAAGAATGATTGAGAGAGAGAGAGAGAGAGAGAGAATCTTCCATCCACTGATTCGCTCCCTAAGTGACCGCAATGGCTGAGGCTGCTGCACCAGGCAGAAGTCAGGAGCCACAAGTTTCATCTGGGTCTCCTGTGTGGGTGCAGGGGCCCAGGGACTTTAGCCATCTTCTGCTGTTTTTTCAGGTGCATTAGCAGGGAGCTGGATCAGAAGTGGAGCAGCCAGGACTGGAACCGGCACTCATATGGGATGCTGGCATGAAAGGTGGTTTAACCTGCTATACCGCAATGCCAGCCCTGAGTCAAGCAATTTTATCAAGGGACTGAGCATGCAACAGGAATTACTAGCTCTTCAGGTTCGCTAGGATCTCACCCATTGAGATTAAGTTTCTGGAAAACTTAATGACATATGCTGTTTACATTCTCACCATTGTCAGATTTTCCATAGTTCTTAAAGTATGCTTGAGGCTAAAATAATGGGAGCATCCTTCTGAAATAACACATAAATGGTGATGAGCCTCATACATTTTTCCTTTTTGCTACAAAGATCTTATCATATCAAATGAATTCAATTGGATAATTTACTCCTGGTGGCTTAAATGTTGCTCCATCACAGAGTACACAGTTACAGAGTAGATTTGTGCTGCCCAGTCCAATAGCCAGTAGGCATATGTTGCTATTTAAATTTAAATGTTAGTTAATCAAAATTAAATCAAATTAAATTTCAGGTCCTCAACTTCACTAGTTACATTTCAAGTGCTTAATAACCATATGTGGCTAGTGGCTATTAAATTGCTTAGTACAGAAGTAATACATTCCCATCTTTGAAGAAATTTAATTTGGACAATCTGGACTAAATGATTAAGGAAAATAGTATCTTAATTCAAGGGGGCTAGTATTTTTTTTTTCCATTTTACTATTGAACTTCTCAACTCCTTCAAAACAAAGGCATGCTTCTTATCAGTGTAGGGTTAAATCAGTGTCCAATTTGTGAGGCAAATTCAGAGTATGTTGGGCTATAGAACCAGATGTGAAAAGAGGATGTCATGCCAAGAAGATCCAATTGAAGTGATACGTCCTGCTGGAAGATGCAGAAAATGAGGTGGTCCACAAAGACAGTTTGTTAATCTGAAGTCATGGAAAAGTCCATTGAAAACACATCAGAGCTAGCTACTCGTCAGGAGGGAAGTTACAGCCAAAATTTAGCTGCTAGCAAAAGGTTTGCAGAAGGGAAGGCTTCTCAAGTGGGTCACAGGTTGAAATCCGACCTCAGTGTTGGCAGTAGGTGGGTACCATTTAAACAGAGGTAAGGTGTGTTGTTTAGATTTGTCAGAGGCCCCACCTCCCTTTGAAATAACAATGAGGAGTTCCAAGTGTATGACTCTTTGGCTCAAATAGTAATGGCCATGCAGAGATGAGAATCACCTGGACTAAGTACGATTAAGGGGACAAAAAGCCGGTATTGATGAAGGCACGGCCAACTGCATCCCTACCATGTCATTTCTCTTCTAATTTATTCCTACCCTCTACTCACAAACTCTTCCTGTAATCACTAATGTGATGTTTACTATTTCAATTTGAAGTGGGGAAAAAATCTCTATTATTTATCTCAACGAGAAAGAGCGAGAGAGAGACAGAGAGACAGAGAGAGCGAGAGACTTACACTTTGTCACACTGTTTGACCACGGAAGATCTATGTTGACATCACACTTAGCTACTGGTTCAGGGACTGTTGTACTATGCCTTTTTATTTTCTCAGAGTTTTGAATTTTTCCCTTGTGCACTGAATGAAATCAAAGTAGAGGTCATTTCTTTCAGTGTCCCACTCATTCTATTAAAAGATAAACATAGGCACAATAAAATCTTAAAGAGAACAGGCAGTGATTCATGAATTGTTCAATACCAGACCATAACTGGTTGGGCTCCACTTGAAGAAGTACAAGGGGAAACTATTTATAGTAGTTTCTCAGAAGCAAGAAAAAGAAAATGTAGTTGATTGGTTAAAATGAAAAGTCCCTATTTAGATATTAGTTGGGTGGTTTTATTTTATCATTTACACTGAGTTTGGCTTCAGTTTGCTTAGGTAAAAATTTAGGCATGAAGCCATCTCAGCCTAATGGCCTCCCAATTGATTTTTTATATAGTTCCCAGTGGTTTTGACTATACTTCTAGAATAAAAGATTTGTTCTTTAAGACAATAATACTTTATGTCCCTATGCATTGTAGCTGGAAATACAGATCAATTGTTCAAATTCCCCAACTTTTGAAGTACTTTCAACTTCCTCTTAAAGTCCTTTTTCATACTCCTGCCCTCAAAATACATATGCACTCAATTAAACAGCAGAGAAGAATCCAACATCAAGAAGAAATGGCAATGTAGTCAAATTCAGATGGGATCACTCAGTACAACAAAGCTGGATTGTGGGTGATACATTTGGCAGTGCCCACATTAAATCTAGTTTATGGGGCTGGTGCTATGATTTAGTGGGTAAAGCTGCTGCCTGCAGTGCCAGCATTCCATATGGGCACTGGTTCAAGTCCTGGCTACTCCACTTCCAATCCAGCTCTCCTCTATGGCCTGGGAAAGCAGTAGAAGATGACCCAAGACCTTGGGCCCCTGCACCTGTGTAGGAGACCTGGAAGAATCTTCTGGCTCCTGGCTTCGGATCGGTCCAGCTCCAGCCATTGCGGCCATCTGGGGAGTGAACCAGTGGATGGAAGACCCTTTTCTCTCTCTCTCTCTCTCTCTCTCTCTCTCTCTCTTTCTCTCTGTAACTCTGCCTTTCAAGTAAATAAATAAATCTGTAAAAAAAAAAAAATTTGTTCAGACCCCCAAAATCTTGCTTTAGTTCCATTTTTTCCAGAGTATTTTTACTTTATTTCTTAGTACTTAGTATTTTCCCTGCAGTTCTTTGCCACCCTCCTCAAATTTGGTCACAAAAATCAAGCACCTACTAAGTTACAGCTCTTGTTTTGCAGTTCCATTTCCAGGAGGACTTTTGAAACTATCTCCACCTTTCCTCATTAGTCTTCCTCCTTCCTTTGTAATATCACACTTTATCTCACTTCTGCAGAATGAGTCTCCAAAATCTTGGGCTGATCCAAATACTCACTTTCTTGCTTGAAATTCTCAGCAGGCAGAATTTACTGAAAATACAACATCCTGAGGTAAGGAGAAAATGGCCGGACAACACCAATCTTTCTAGAAGAGGATATTCCATAACATTTGAGTTCAGTGATCACAGGAGAACCTGGGTTAGAAACTCAGGGCAAATTCCTTTCATATCGTTCAGATGCAGTGTTAAGCGGACCATGAGCACCATTTCCTGGCCTGGGACACTCTCTTTAGCCTTGTGAAAACTGATTTGCCATGGAACATAGGCTTCTGTTGATTCTTGCTGCCAATCTGAAGTTATAAATCTTCTTTGCCTGACTTGTGGTAATGTTCTGTCCCACCAGACTCATAGTCTGGCAGCTGGGTTTAGGCAAAACCTTCTGCTATACACAGGAATCTACTAGCTCTAGGAGTCATAGCAGAAATTGGCAATGCACGTAAAGATCTCCCTCCTGGTGCGTTGTATTCTCTTCTCTGGGTTTGACACTGGTGCATTGTATTTGCTTCACAGATACATGTTGTTATGAGCCCCACTGGCCTTCACACACTTCTAACAGCACACTTCTTGTCTAGACCCTCTCTAACCTCATTCATGATCACTCAGGAGAATACCACCCTGCCATCCCAAACCCATAACCGTGTCACCACACCTGTTCCTTGCTTATCCATCTGCTTAACTAAATGCATCACTGTACAGTGAACAAGAGATGGATGCAGACATGGAATTGAGACATAATCTAGTTATGTCTCCACATAATCCAGTCATCTACTTTACCACATTAAGTAGCAACTGAGAGGTGGCACAAATAAGCTGGAGTTCTGTGTGCTGCTCTGGGCAGGATTTGAAGGTCAGGGTGATAAGAGGGTGCTCAGGCAAGATAAGTTTAATTTTAATACTTGTCATCATGATCTAAGGCCCCCATAATAGTTTATCTGTGATTCTGTTTTCTAATGGCACCTACTGATTCCTTGTTGATACAGGAGTACAATTATGTCTCACTCATCTTTGTTTCCTTCATAATATTAAAATAGTTTCTTGCACATAATAAGTTATTAGCAAGTAGATTCTACTGAATAAGTTCCCATAATATTATCATGATATATAAATGTATTATAAGTCAATAATGTAACCAGAGAAAGGGTCTTCTGAAAACACTATCACTCATGATGAGGCAAGAAATAAGAATGATACGAAGTTAAGTGAGGAAAAGACCCCCTCTGCTCAAGGGTCTGATGCATAGAAATTAAGCAAAAGAGACTTAGCTAGGGGTTCAGAATGTGAATCCCAGTTTTAGCTAAAATGGAAAAATATCTGGGGGAAAAGTGTTTGTGCTTGTATGTGTATTGCATTTGGATTGCAAAGAGTGAGCCTGAGTCAGTTCACTGACTGCTGAAGTACTCCACATGGAGAGAGGGGACCACATTACTCAGTACTATAAGCACTTAAACATTTGGGGGGATGGGTTGAGATGTGATGAATGTATTTTGCATGTGAGAAAACCATGGATTTTGGGGTGACAAAATGACAGACTGCTATGCCAGTACCAGCTAATGTGATCTTATTTGGAAACAAGGTCTTTGAAGACATTTATATAATCAAGTAAAAGTGAGGACATACTGGATTTGTATTAGGATCTGAATGTTTGTGTCTCTCCAAGGTGATGGTATCAATAGGTGGAGACTTAAAGGTAATAACCTAGGTCTCAAGGGAGAGGCCCATATGAATAGGATTGGTGACTTTATTTGTAAAATGAGCCCTACCAGACACTGAGTTTCTTGGTTCCTTGAATTTGGATTTTCCACCCTCTACAGTATCAGAAATAATTTGTTGTCATTAATAAGCCACCTAGTTTGTAGTATTTTGTAATTGGAGCCCAAATGGACCAAAATGAATAGGGTGGACCCAAATTCAATGACTGACAACCTTATAAAATGATACAAATTTGAACACAATCACACAGGATGAACAATAGGTGATGATGAAAACAGATTAGAATGCTGTATCTACAAGCTAAGGAGCACCAAGGATTGTTGGTGGCTGCAAGAAATGACAAAGATACAAGAAATTATCCTTCCCAGCAACCTTCAAGAGAGCACGGTCCTGCCAACACCTTGATTTCTAAATTCAAGGCTACAGAACTGTGAGACGATACATTGTTTTATTCTAAGACACCTGGTTTGTGGTAATTATAGCAGCCCTAGGAAGCAAATCTACCCAGTACAAGTCATTCCTATTTTGGAAAGTGCCTCAGCAGAAAATGTGCCTGAGACCAGGAATTGCATCAGTTTACCAGATCACTGTTTAGGAAATATTCTCTAAAGGCAGATTGTCCTTCACAGGACAAGGTAGATACTGAGATGGCAGGATATGCTGAATTGTACTAATCACATATGGCAGCAATATAGTGAAAAACAGAACAATGAACATGGCTGACCATGGACATACTCAGACTAAGCAAACAATCCTGAGTTATTTTAGTCATCATAAGAGAGACATTCCAGATAGGGAATATAGATGCCCTCAAAATAGATTTCAATAGAGAAAGAATATGATCTTATTTGATATTCAGTCTGATGAAGCTGGATGTATTTACTGCAAAAAACAAATTTTTTCCTACCTATCATGCTACACACCTGGGTCTGAAGAAAGCCAAGCCCAGAACACAAGGTGATAGGGTGTGTTCCTTACTTTTCTTTAGAATCAAAAGGTGGAAGAACAAAAAGCCAATGTAGAGATGCTATTGTAATGTGGCAAATGCTCATATTTTGCTTATACAGGATGACTTATTAGTTAGTTTGCAGTATACTCAAGTAATAACTTTATCAAAACTATGTTTCTCTGTTTGTTACAACCCCAAGTAGAACCAGAGGTACTATCTGCCACTCATTCCTGGATTACATGAATGGAGGTCCTTGACATGTTAGGAGGGCCTCTAAATAAATAACACGGCTCTGGAAATACTCCTGAGGACTCAGATTGATGTTATTCAGTGGACCCCTTTGTCCTAGTCCATTATATGGTGCTGTAATAGAATGCTTGAGCCTGGGTAATTTATAAAGAGCATAAGTTCATTTCTAATAGGTGTTGATGCTGGGCGATCCAAGATCAAGGAGCTTATTGGGCAAGGGCCTCCTTGCTGCATCACCCCAGTGGGAGAAGATGGAATCTCAGAGAGTGCACAAGGAGAGGAGCAAGAGGGAACCGAACTCACTCTTATAACAAGCCCACTGTCATGAGAACTAACCACTCCTGTAATTATGACGTTAATCCATTCATAAGAATAGAGCCCTCCTATGGCCCCACTTCTCAATACTGCGGATTTACAACACATGAACTCTGAGGCACACAGTCAAACCACAGAACCAGCCAAAGAAGGTGGAAGCATCTTCCTCAGAAACCGAATTTAACAAAGAATGAGAAAAAAAATGGATACTGGCCTCCAGTGAGATTCTTCCTAGAACACCTATGATACTAATAATTTATCCAAATGTGTTGCTGATAGGAATAGTTCTAAAATCTGTATGCTAAGACTGTTGTCTAAAATTTAATATATATGAGGAAAACTTAACTATTAGAAGCTTGATGTTATTTAATTAATTGAGCCTGTTGCTAGAAAGATGAAGGGAGTTTGCCAAATGAATACCAGAAAGTATCTACTTAGCAATGTTTAAGACAGATTCTGAATCATTTAACACCAGTATTCTGGTCACCAGAACCTGAGATCAAATTTCTTTTCTGTCTTTACTGATCACCAAATAATTTCTCATAGGGAATGTTCCTCAAAAACTACCTTATTTTCCCTCAAGAAAGATGAAATATTAGCAAAGGTACATTAGCATGAACATCAGTGGAAGACATTGTGATTGATTTGCTTGAGAAAATAAACATAATACGTGGGATTTGTGCCCAAAAGGAAATGGGAAAGATAAGTACAGAAAAGTGAGTAGGAAGGATGAAGAGTAATGAAATCTCTAGAGATAGAATGGTCTAAATATCCATCGCACATTTTTTCCCAGTGCTAAATATCACTCTCTTCTCTCATTCATTTCCAAAAATCAGTAGTAAAGTCTACCAGGGTCACAATCACTATGTTTGTGAGTATGTATCTCTCCATGTGGGTAGGCATTAAACTCGAAAAAGAGGTTGAATTTCATACCTTGGTCACTATGGTGCATAACAGAGACTGTCAGTGTGAAAGAGGAGAGGATGACAGAATAGCAGGAGGAAGAGATGGTATTGGGGGTGGAGGAGGGGAGGGACAGGAGGGAAGAAAGGATGAAAGGGAGAATCTTATTGAATGCAGAGAAACCATAGAAACAAACTTGTAGAAACCTTGGCATTGACTCCCCAAAGACTGAGTAGTTGGGAGAGGGTGCTTGAGGCAATGATACTAGATTCTTTTATATAGGTAGTCAGAACTGATATCTCACTAGCAGTAGGAATAGACTTTTCAAGAGTTTGGAGTACTTTCCTAAATTCCGTAGCATCACATTATTATTCAAAAGTTTCTTCTTTTTTTTTTTTTTTTTTTTGACAGGCAGAGTGGACAGTGAGAGAGAGAGAGAAAGGTCTTCCTTTGCCGTTGGTTCACCCTCCAATGGCTGCTGCAGCTGGTGCGCTGTGGCTCGCACACCACGCTGATCCGAAGCCAGGAGCCAGGCGCTTCTCCTGGTCTCCCATGTGAGTGCAAGGCCCAAGGACTTGAGCCATCCTCCACTGCACTCCTGGGCCATAGCAGAGAGCTGGTCTGGAAGAGGAGCAACTGGGACAGAATCCAGCGCCCCGACCGGTACTAGAACCTGGTGTGCCAGCGCCGCAGGTGGAGGATTAGCCTAGTGAGCCGCGGCGCCGGCCCAGAAATTTCTTTTTCTGATGCCGGTAGACCCTACCTTGCCCTCTTGTTTGACAGTTTTCCAAAGTTAGCCATACCAGTGGGCAGGAAGTGTTGTAGGCAGGCATACATGATAAAATTAATCAGGTTTGTGAGCTGGAAGACCACCCCTTCACCACATCCCTGTGTGACCTAATGCCCCTACCTGGCCACACCTGTGTGCCCACTGGCCAATCAGGCTAATTAACCACTCCCCCTTGGAAGTGGATTAAAAGCCTGGGACACAGTGCGCCCAATCCCTTCTTTTGGCTTTTTGGCCTTTTGCCAGTATGGGCCTGTGCTGGCCTGCACCTCCAGGGTGTGTGGCCTTCTGGGCACCTGCCTCATGAATCCTGGCCTGCAGGCTCCTCCATGTGGCTAGCACCTGGTACTCAGTATGAACGTAGATTTACTCGGTATGAACCCAGATTTATCTCTCTTTAGATAGGGCCTTCATTCTCCTATGCATCTTTCTCCTTGAATGAAAGCTTAAAATGCATCATGCTTCCTTGTTCCTTTATGCCAGTATTCAGAATTCTCTGAATATTAGGCAAAACCCACACAGGCTTATTAATATTGGGAATTTATTTATAAGCACATGGTGATATCATATGGCACTCCAAATTCTGATATCAGAAGGAAAAAACTTTATCGCTATCACACAGCAGGTATTCAAATATATGTTAGGCCTCATATTCAAGGCATAAGAAACTTTCTTCGCCAAATAAGGAATGGTTTATGTTACAGAACTCCATCTGAATTATCCTGGTTACTCTGTTCCGGGTTGCCACTTTTTTTCTACATTGGAGCTAGACCCTGAACCCAATGCTATTTGATCAGAGCCATGATTTAATGTCTTACCAGTTCTATATTTTGAGGTAAAGGAAAATTTGTGGTTTAGGTTTCTAGGACTCATTGGAAGTCCTACCAATGGTGCTATGGTCTAACTACTGCTCTGAGACTCCTGGCAACACTAGCCTGACCCATATCTTGGCAGCTATTTCTCTTGAGACTCTCAGCTATAATAGCTTGGACCACTCTTACCAGCCTGGGATGTTTTTCCCAACCAATACTCTTTGCACATAAGTTGAGTATTCCAGATTGAAACTGACCTTATAACATAATATCATCTCCATTTCTCACAGGAAATTGCAGGTTAGAGCTGTTACATTGTTCAAGGCAATCTAGCTAAGTGGCACTCTCAGAGGCAGTTTTATCTGAATATAGGCCATGTGTTTCTCCACGTTGCCACCTAGTCTCCCATTATTTATATTCTGATCATTCCAAGACATGCCAAGAGTCTTTAAAATTAATAACTGAATTCTAGTTTTTAAATCAGCCTCCTGTGCATTTAGATGGCATGAATAAATTCCTCTGTGATTTCTCTTAATGATGAACTGGTCCTTAGTACTCAGGATCCACAAACTGGACCAAGAGTGAATTCACCATATCCCAGCCCCTTCATAAGGATGCCTGAAAACACTTTGTGTTCTTCCCCAGATATGGGAACTATGTGGGAACAGTTTGTCTTCATGGATAGCCAAGTAACACAGACACAGTGGATGAGGTTATTTGAGAGACTATTTAGTGCTGAGACTTAAGATCCAGTTGTAATTATCCTTAGCTCTACCCAGGTCACCTTAACAGCAAATTGACTTCAATGATTAAACCTTATCTTTAAGCTCAGAATAGTTGCACCAGGGGAGCTGTATGAGTCAGTGCTTCTAACACATTCTCACCTTATCTTGCCATATTGCAGTCCTACCCAGCTGTTAGTACTGCTACTACTCTTTAATTCTCAGTTCTTTCAGCTGGATCTTGATGCTGGGAGCACAATGGGTATTTTATGTGCTCCTCTGATACATTTGGCTCTGCCTCATATTCTCAAAGTGATTCTTCCTGGGTCCCCTTTAAATAGAAGTTTGATATTTTCCTCTTTCCTAGTTGGCTTTGTACCTAGAGAGCATCTCCAGCAGTCTGACTAATATCACAAATGTTCTTAACATTATGCTGAGCTGACTTACCATCCAGGTCTTCCAAGCCAAGCCAGCATTTCAATTTCACTAGCAAGGGAGAACATTTTTTCCTAAAATGGCAAAGTACTTCTTTACTCAACCTTTTATTCACTACCCCAGTGGCTAGAAACACAAACTCTTTGTTCACAACTGAGCACAAATGCTAGCACCAGCACTTTCCGCTGTATACTCTTAGGCAAGTTTCCTGATTTGCCTAAACTTCTGTTTCCATTGTTATCAAATAGGACCAACTGTACCTACCTTGGGATACCTAATTAAGAAAATGTATGCACAGGTACTCTGAATAGTCTCTGTTGTATAAGCCAGTGCTCAGGTGCCGGCACTGTGGTATAGCAGGTAAGGCTGCTGCCTGCAGTGCTGACATCCTATATTGGCACCAGTTTGAATCCCAGCTGCTCCACTTCTGATTGAGCTCTCTGCTGTGGCCTGGGAAAGCAGTGGAGAATAGCCCTAGTCCTTGGGCCCCTGCACCCACATGGGAAGACATGGAGGAGGCTCCTGGTTCCTGTCTTTGGATTGGTACAGCTCTCGCCATTGCGGCCAACTTGGGAGTGAACCAGTGGATGGAAGACTCACTTCTCTCTCTGCCTCTCCTTCTGTCTCTATGTAACTCGGACTTTCAAATCAATAAATAAATCTTTAAATACAGCAATAATAACAACAACAAAACAGTGCTCAGAAGATACTATTATTAATCATTCACATTATCATTAATTACCAACAAAATGAGAAAATGCATTACTCATAGGGCAGTATGGTAGAGGCAGCATTTGTGTATACAAGGAGTTATGTGACTCCATTGATTGGATTTCTACTTTTTTTTTTTTTTTTTGACAGGCAGAGTGGACAGTGAGAGAGAGAGAGAGAGAGAGAGAGAGAGAGAGAAAGGTCTTCCTTTTGCCGTTGGTTCACTCTCCAATGGCCGCCATGGCCAGTGCACCGCACTGATTCAAAGCCAGGAGCCAGATGCTTCTCCTGGTGTCCCATGCAGGTGTAGGGCCCAAGGACTTGGGCCATCCTCCACTGCACTCCTGGGCCACAGCAGAGAGCTGGACTGGAAGAGAGAGACCAGGACAGAATCCGGCACCCTGACCGGGACTAGAACCCAGTGTGCCGGCGCTGCAGGCAAAGGATTAGACTATTGAGCCATGGCGCCGGCCTCTGCTTAGTTTTAACAACTTAGTTTAAACAACTGACAGACTAGTCTCTCTAAAACCACTCTAAAACCACTCTGGTTATAGCCTCTTCAAAAGACCTCCATAAATCCTCATGGTAAATAATTCAAACAAACACTTTATCTTAACACCCTCTTCTCTATTTGAAGGCCCATGAAGCATTAGCTATGAAGAGTCCAGCAGAGGGATTGGAACATACTGGCCAACATTAAATCTGCTTTGCCTCCCTTTCTTGAATATTATTGCCCATCTCGACAATAGTCTCCCCTATACATCAGGGCAGAAGGACATTTCAGCTTTTCCTGAATGTATCTGGTATTTCACATCTCCCTTTATTTCTCGTCCTATCTGCCAAAACCCGTTTCCTCCAAGCCCAGCTCAAATGTTAACTCACACATAACTCCTTGACTGTAATTTTAATTTGATAGAGCTCTGTGGATTTTCTGAACAAATTTATATTCTTGTGCATATCATTATAATCTTCCAGAACTCTTGAAAATTACTATACTTCTCTGAAAATGCTAAAGAATTCCAATGTAACTAAAGCAATGGTGTTAGAGGAATCACCTGTTAGGAATCTGCCACCCTTTCAAGGTTACAAGCTGATTTAGACTTGGATGTAGGAAACCCTGTGCGTGGGCTTTCAAATCCAGCAGAACAGAGTTTGAATCTTATTTCTGGTATTTAAACATTATTTGGTCATGGAAAATTACGTAATGACTTTAGAATTAGTTTTCTCTAACAGGATTATTAATGTCCACTTTTGAAATTTAGTTCTGTAAATTCTAAATAATGTAGGAAAATCACAGTGCCTAAGCAAAAATGTATATGGAAAATATTACTATGATTTATTCATCTGGCAAAAAATATTGACTCTATTATGTCAATTATTCAAGTCTGGCCCTAACTTAAGTCCCTTAAGCTAGTTAAGAAGTCTAGGACTTACACATCATGTGACAGTCAAGGGTTCAGTTCAAGTATGGCTAAATGTCAAACCCAAAGTGACACCTTGCTTTGAGAAGCCAATTGGATTTTTGAAGATTATTTTCACAACCCTTACAAACCACAAAATGAATTTTCTGAATTAGTTTTTTAGCAACATTTCCCTTCAAGAAAACAGATTTACTGAGAAAAGACCTGCTCCTCCCTATTTATATTAAAGTGTCCATTGTATTAAAACCCTCACTTTCTGACTGAGAAATGCAAGGTCAGGCCATTGATGTGTGTTTGTCTAAATTCTCAGACCTTGTTAATGACAGAACTAGGTCTGAAAACTAGGTCTTCTAGATCCTAAAACAATATTGTTTACATGAGACACAAGAGGGTCTAGAATGGCACTGGCATACTCAACAAGTATGCACTTCCATTTCTTTTACTTTTCAGCTACTGCAAGTAAAAGCTCTGTTAATTTTAACAACTCTGAACTTGTTTTGGTTGAGAAGTTTTTTTTGTTTTGTTTTGTTTTTGAATAGGAAAAGTGGTGCAAAATGATAGCAATAAAATGCCTTTTCCCAGATTGAAGTTGCACACTGTTCATGCAATAGAATCAATTTGGCTAAAGAATTCAAACTTTAGAGGAAAGTCTCTTCACAGTGGATAAGAGACAAGCACTCCTTTTTTCAGTGTAGAGAAAACTGAAATACAGAGAGATAAAAGCTATGCCTAAAAGAGATCAAGATCTTTTAAAATTTGCATCTGGATGTTTTTGACACCATGTAGGGCCAGTCAAAGTAAAATTCTATAAGTCTTAGAAAATCAAAGTAGAGGAATAAAGAACCACATTAAATTTGCTGGTCCTGTCTTTTATCATTGCTTCATTCATTTGGCAGTAATCTCTCTGAATTCCTCATTGTTTCTAAATATATTTTTTCTCAAAAATTGGTGATCATTGATTATAGTGCAGGGTTTATACTCAGTTTTAGATGTGTTGTGCTTTGCCTTCTGCTTTCTTTTCTAGGCTGGGAAATCGTGATGGCAAAATCTCTTATTTATTCTTCAGCATATTCTGTGCAGTACATCACATGGCAGAAAGTAAATTCTTTATAAATGTGAAGAAAATTGCAGTTTCTTTTGATCCTTATTGAAGCAAAAGAGCTACTTCACCAAGCATTGACTGACAAATTAAATGAATTCATTTTTGAGACAAAGATAGCAATCATGTTAGATTAAACCTTCTTCATTTCAGGATATCATTTGCAAATAACCTACATGCTTGTAAAAATGTAATATGAGATAATACATATTTGTGCAGGCTTTTAATGAATTAGCATTTTGAGCATATGTAATTCTGACAAGTTTAAAAGCCTATGTATTGGTCATCTAATCCACATATTTGTATGAGTCAGAATCTTTTTCTAACTTTTTATAGACCAAAAGTAGGTGAATCTGAAGCAGTAAACCTGCTCAGTACACAAAGAGAGGCCCCAGCCACTCTACCACTTTAGACAAGCAATCTTTCACTGTTTCTTCAAAGTTTACACCAAAGATAAGCAAAGGCTACTGGGCAAATGGTCTATTTCTAGGTCTGACAGTATTGAACCTATACACAGATAAAATAGCTTCAGTAAGCTACAGCCAGTCAGCAAAAGCCCTTGGTTGATTGCCAGGAGGAGAGCATGCGGCAAACACTCCGTTGGCTGCTAAATACCATTCTCTACCAGAAGAATTCTAATTGAAACTGTAAAGTTAGTGTTTCCTGATTTTTTTTTTAATCCCAGGATCCTTTTCAGATGGGTGTGGCCATGACACCATTTTAGATAAAGAAATCTAAGTGGAAGTCATGTGTTGCTTCACAGAAAGTTCTTTTTTTTCTTTTTCTTTTCTTTTTTCTTTTTTTTTTTTTTTTTTTTTTGACAGGCAGAGTGGACAGTGAGAGAGAGAGAGAAAGGTCTTCCTTTGCCGCTGGTTCACCCCCCCAATGGCCGTTGCGGCTGGCTCACAGCGCTAATCCGAAGCCAGGACCAGGTGCTTTTCCTGGTCTCCCATGCGGGTGCAGAGCCCAAGCACTTGGGCCATCCTCCACTGCACTCCCGGGCCACAGCAGAGAGCTGGACAGGAAGAGGAACAACCAGGACAGAATCCGGTGCCCCTACTGGGACTAGAACCCGGTGTGCCAGCGCCACAGGTGGAGGATTGGCCTAGTGAGCTGCAGCGCCGACCTCACAGAAAGTTCTTTAAAAGCAGGTTGACAGAGGCTAACATTGTGATGTAGCCGGTAAAGTGGTTCCTGTCCCCGCTGCTCCAGCTCTCTGCGAATGCTCCGGGAAAAGTAGCTGAAGATAGCAAAAGTGCTTGGGCCCCTCACACTCACATGAGGGACCTGGAGGAAGCTCCTGGCCCCTGGCTTTGCCCTGGCCTATTGCTGGCTTTTGTGACCATCTGAAGAGTAAATCAGTAAGTGGAAGTTCTTACTCTCTGTTTTTCCTGCTCTCTCTATAACTCTTTCAAAATAAATAAATAAATCCTTTCTTAAAAAACAGGTTGACAGGCCAGCGCCGTGGCTCACTAGGCTAATCCTCCACCTGTGGCGCTGGCAGCCTGGGTTCTAGTCCCGGTCAGGGCGCCGGATTCTGTCCGGGTTGCTCCTCTTCCAGGCCAGCTCTCTGCTGTGGCCAGGAAGGCAGTGGAGGATGGCCCAGGTCCTTGGGCCCTGCACCGACATGGGAGACCAGGGGGAAGCACCTGTCTCCTGGCTTCGGATCGGCGCAGCACACTGGCTATAGGGGCCATTTTTCCACTATTCTTGCAGGGAACACAGATGTGATACTGGAGTTGGAGAAGCCACTTTTCAGCCAGAGGTGATAGGCGTGAAGACTCTAACCACAGGCTGGGTAGAAAGGAAGAAAAAGCCAGGGTCTCTGGGGCATCGTGGACTCAGTTTACAGTCCTCGGCTTCCTATTTTATGCCCTTATTCCAGGAGACAAACAGAAACAACAACAAAAAATTTTAAAGTTCTAATTGGATGTTACAATAAATTAGATTTTCTGTTACATACATTGAACTGAATTTTTTTTTCTCAAATGACAAATTTATTTATCCTGTGAAGAGGAAGAGTAAAATCAATATCACTTCTTCCTTATGGAGTCATTTTATGATAGGACTGGTGATTATAAGCTATCAGCAGCATAAAGATTTCTGTATTGATCATGTTGACCCTGGAAAAGTCCACAATAAAAATTAAAATAAAAATATTTCACTTATTGCAGATTTCAGAAGCAAAATAATTAAATTCCTAAGGAAGTTAGGGGGACATGTTTTATTTATGACCAAAGCTCCCTCTCTCCACTATTTATACTTGTTATTATCAATAACAATAATTTAATTTAATATAACATTAGTATCAATCCTAACAATGCATAGCAATACCAAAAAGCATAGAAATGATAATGGTGAAAGTTCTTATTTCAGATACAAATGACTAAAACTGATTTTTCCAATTTAACATCTCAGTGATTTTAGTGTATTTTTATGAAGACATATTTTAACTGAGGTATAATTTATATGTAATAAAATGCACAAAGCTCAAATGCTTGTCAGTGAAGTTTTGTCAACTTGATTTTCCTATTTGTTGTCATTTTAATTTTAACAATGTTAATTCTATCTCTTTCTGACTTGATATTTCCTGATAACTAATGCTATTGAAAATATTTTTACTTGTATATCTTTGATTAAGCACTGATCAAATTTTTCAAGTTTTCTTATTGGGTTGTATTATTGAGTATTAAGAATTATTTATGTATTCTGAATTCATGATTTTCATGAGATTATGTTTCATAAATACTTTCTCACCATCTCTGCTTTATCTTTATGTTTTTATCACAATGTCTTTCAAATTGCTAAATTTTAAATCTCAGGAAGTTCAATATATTAAATTTTTTAATACTTCATTTTTTCCCTAACCAATATCATAATATTTTTTTCTGTATTTTTTGCATATGTTTTATAGCTTCAGTGCTTTAATTTGGGTGTATGAAAAATGTTAATTATTATAGATGGTGTGAGGTAAGGGCCAAGAGGCAAAGCTCAATGTTTTTTTCTCACCCTGTCTTTTCTCTCACCCATCTCATTATTTCCACAGTGTTTGTTGGAAATATTATCTTTGAATTACCTTTGCATTTTTACTGAATGTAAGTTAGCACTTTTGTTGAAAATTAGATCCAAACAGACACTCCCTTCTGTTCCATGGATGGATTTGTCTGTTAGGACACACATATCATACTGCCTTTAGTATAGATTTAGGGTAAGTTTAGTAGTCAGATAAATCCTACAACTTTGTGTTTCTTTTTAAAAACTATTTTCCTATTTTCAGTTGTTTTCAATGAAGTAGTTAGAATTAGTTTGTCACTTTCAGCCAAGAAAGCCTTGTGGGACGGCAAGGAAACGGTGACAACTAGTGAGATTGAAGTCTCCGATGCGTGACTATGGTACGATTTTCACTTATTTAATTTCCTTCAAAAATATTTTATAACTTCAGGGTATGGAGCTTACACATACTTTGTCAACTTTATTCCTAAGTGTTTCATACTCTACATTATTTTAAATATCAACCATATCCAAGTTTTTATGTGAAATAGAATTGCAGCTGATCTTCAGATACTGATTATGTGTCCAGCAACTTAGCTAAATTTACTTTATAGTCTAATTTATAGTACTTCTTTTTTGTAGTTATTTACAGATACAGAATTTTCTTTATATCTGACTGTGTTTGTAAATAAGGACATTTTAAATTCTTTCTTTACATTCTGTTTGTCTTTTTCCTTTTCTTCCTTAACTGTAATTAAGAGGACCTTTAAGATAAAACTGAATGGAAATTGTGAGAGTGGAAATTTTAACATTCCTCTTTATCTTGGTGGACAGAAATATTCTTCACCGTGAAGCATGATACTAGCCATAGGTTTTTTTGTAGGTGCTCCACATGCGATTGAAGAAACTTCTTTTTATCTTTAGATTTGTTTAGAGTTTAATTCTTATACTTGTTTATGAATGGCTGTTGAAATTTTTAGGTGCTTACACCCATATAGAAACTCTGTTTTTTAATTCTATGGATAAGGTTAATAACAATGATTTTTCCAGTGTTTTTATAGGAACAAATCCCACTTGGCTATGATTTCATATGTGTTACTGTACAGATATTTCTCAATTTGCAATGGAGCTATGTCACAAAAATCATTTGAAGTTGAAAATATTAGTAAGTCAAAAACGTATTGAGCACACCAAACCTGCCAAATATTATGGGTAGCAACACAGCACACGGTAAGTATCAGTTGCTTACTCCCACCAGAATTTGACTCACTCGGATCTGTGATTCTGCACAGTTTCCCAGCAGTGTGAGAGGATACTGTGCTGCATATCAGTAGCTTGGAAAAGATCAGATTCAAAACTTCAAGTATGGTTTATAATGAATACTTATCTCCTTTGCACCATCATACAGTCAAAAGGTGTAAGCTGAAACATCATAAATTGGGCATCAGTTATAATTGGTTTGCTAAAATTTTGTGAATATTTTTTTTTCATTTGACAGAGCCATAGACAGTGAGAGAGAGAGAAAGAAAGGACGGACCTCCCTCCATTGATTCCCAAATGGTCGCCACATCCACAGCTGCTCCAATCCGAAGCCAGGAGCCAGGTGCTTCCTTCTGGTCTCTCATGTTTGTGCAGTGGCCCAAGCACTTGGGCCATCCTCCATTGCACTCCCAGGCCACAGCAGAGAGCTGGACCAGAAGAAAAGCAACTGGGACTAGAACTGGTGCCTATATGGGATGCCGGTGCCACAAGTGGAGGATTAACCAAGTGAGCCATGGCGCCAGCCCCTGTGAATAATTTTTTTGCATCTACCCTTATAGGAAAAGCTGATAAGTAGTTTACTTTATTTTTTGTCTTTGTTTTTGATATCAGGGTAATTCTGCCCACAGAGTTACTTGGAAATAGTCTTCTACTTTAAGAAAGATTTAGTATAGAAGTGATATTATTTCTCTTTTAAATGTTTGCAAGAATTCACTGATGAAAACATTTGGGGCTGGAATGAGCTTTCTGTGATATTTATCTTGCAAGAAACTTATGCATTTTGTATAAAAATAAATTTATTGTCCTAGGGTTGTGCATTTTATTCCCTCAGTATCCTTCCAATATTTATGTTTTATAGTGACGTGCTTTTTCCACAAACTTCTTAATTATTTTCTTCATCAGTCTGGGTATAGCTTTTTAACTTTTGTTGATCTTTCAAATAATTAGTTTCTTATTTTATTGATATTCTACTTTTATACTTTTATTTAATTGATAGTCCTTTATTAATTATTTCCTTCTTTTGGCTTATGTTGAAGTAATTTTTTTCTTCTCTATTTTAAAGATAGAAATTTATACCACTGATTTGAGATTATACAAATAAAACCATTTATTGCTGTAAAATTTCTTCTAAACTGCATTTTATCTATGTTTCACAAATTTCTTCATGTAGCGTTTCATTTTCATTTATGAGATGTCTTCAAGAAGTTCATGGAAAATGCATAACGAAAAATTTACATATGACTTCAAAGTTTTTTGCACCAAAATAAACTTATCTTTTTAAAATTTCTTAAAAAGATTTTATTTATTTATTTGAGAGGTAGAGTTACAGGCAGTGTGAGAGAGAGAGACAAAGAGAAAGGTCTTCCATCCACCAGTTCACTCCTCAAATGGCTGCAACGGCTGGAGCTGGGCCCATCTGAAGCCAGGAGCCAGGAGCTTCCTCAAGAGTCTCCCACGCGGAAGCAGGGGCCCAAGCACTTGGGCCATCCTCCAGTGCTTTCCCAGGCCACAGTGGAGAGCTGGCTCGGAGGCGGAGCAGTCAGAACTAGAACTGGTGCCCATATAGGATGCAGCACAGGTGAGGATTAACCTGCTGTTCCACAGCGCTGGCCCTAAACTTATCTTTAATTCCATTTTTCTATGAATCTTTAGGAGTACCGTCATAGTTAAAAATATTTTCTTTGATACATACCTTATTTAGGATTGTTTTATTTAATTAGTGTATATATGTATATATATGTGGATATTTTCCACATATGTTGATTTTTCATTTATTATGCTGTGATCAAAAGACACACACTTTTAAAGACATCAATCCTTTGAAATTTTAAATATTTGTTTTAGGGTCCAAAGTGTAATATATTTTGATAACTGTTCCATATATACTTGGAAAGATTGTGCATTTTGCTGTTACAGGTAAAGTGTTCTATAAATGCCAAGTGGAGTAAATGGTTGATAATGTTCATTCTTACTGATTTTCTGTCTTCTACTAATTACTAAGAAGAAGTTCTAATATTTCCAAATATAACTGTGGATTTGTCATTTTTTGCCATGCTGACAGTTTTTGCTTAATGTACTTTGCAGCTTTATTTTTAACTGTATACTCACTTAAGAGTGTTACATTGAAATAATGTTACATCTTTTTTCCTATGAAATAAACCTATTTAACCATGACAATATCCATTACTCTGAAATATAATCATTTGATATTTATATGTTTGATAAAATTTTGTTTTTATTACTCTCATGTGGTGTGTACTTTTCTCTAGTAGTTGCATTTTTAAGAGCTGTGTTACTTCCCACCAATTAGGAAAGATAATTTATGAGTGTTCGTGAAAATCATGAGGATCACTTAGATTCAGCATTACGACTTTGGGGAAAAGAAGGAGAGTTCTATAGAGAGAGATAGAGATGAAATACCTTTTACCCTGATCCTCTTCCTCGTAATTCTAGCTTTCTTGGACTTCCAAACTCATCTCTTTCATCTTTCTGGGCTCTAGGCGAATTTTGACAAATAGGTTAAATTTATCTTTGTCATTTTCCTAATACATTTTCTAATGCCTTTTCCATTTCCAGACCCTTTTCTTTGAGTTTCTGTGCCAATAGAGTTCTAGTAACCTACACTTATTTCTTTAATGTATTAAATAGTTTTGATAATACTATAATCCTGAATTTCAAAATGACTCCTTTCTTCTTTTCTCATACAACGTGAAGAAAACACTAACAGCTAATGTTGTTACAACACTTCGTAATAGTAGACATATGTTGGGTTATCAAATGAACTACAAGACATGGGATTTTCCATTAGAAGAGTGCTGCCAGAGAGCTCTTGGCGAGCACTTCTTTGTTGCTTTATTTTTTTGTTTGTTTTGTGTTTAATTTAAAAGTATTTGGTATTTTTCAATTATGCAAGAAACACTGCTTTCATTTTTAAATTCATTTTAGCAATTACTTTATCTTTTAAAATTTATTTTGTTTAAAGAATACAACTTCATGCACTTAATTTTTTTAACTTTTATTTAATAAATATAAATTTACAAAGTACAACTTTTGATTATAGCGGCTTTTTTCCCCCATAGCCTCCCTCCCACCTGCAACCATCCCAACTCCAGCTCCCTCTCCCATCCCATTCACATCAAGATTGATTTTCAATTATCTTTATATGCAGAAGACCAATTTAGTATATACTAAGTAAAGATTTCAACAGTTTGCACCCACACAGAAACACAGAGTATAAAGTACTATTTGAGTATTAATTATACCGTTAATTCACATATTACAACACATTAAGGACAGAGATCCTAAACGGGGAGTAAGTGCACAGTGACTCCTGTTGTTGACTTAACAAATTGACACTCTTACTTATGATGTCAGTAATCACCCAAGGCTCTTGTCATGAGCTGCCAAGGCTGTGGAAGCCTCTTGAGTTTGCCAACTCTGATCTTATTTAGACAAGGCCATAGTTAAAGTGGAAGTTCTCTCCTCCCTTCAGAGAAAGGTACTGCCTTCTTTGATGGCCCGTTCTTTCTGCTGGGATCTCACTTACAGAGATCTTTCATTTAGGTTTTTTTTTTTTTTTGATAGAGTGTCTTGGCTTTCCATGCCTGAAATACTCTAATACTCTTATGGGATTTTTAGCCAGATCCAAATGCCTTAAGGGCTGATTCTGAGGCCAGAGTGCTGTTTAGGACATCTGCCATTCTATGAGTCTGCTGTGTATCCTGCTTCCCATATTGGACCATTCTCTCCTTTTTAATTCTATCAGTTAGTATTAGCAGACACTAATATTGTTTATGTGATCCCTTTGACTCTTAATCCTATCAGTGTGATCAATTGTGAACCGAAATTGATCACTTTGACTAGTGAGATGGCATTGGTACATGCCACATTGATGGGATTGAATTGGAATCCCCTGGCACGTTTCTAACTCTTCCATTAGGGGTAAGTCCGATTGAGTTCATGCACTTAATACAAGCAGATTTGGGAACATTATTATTCTTCCCCCTTTTTATCCCTGCCACCCATACTCCCACCTTTCTTCCTCCTCTCTCTTCCTTCCCCATTCTTATTTTCTACAAAGATCAATTTCATTTATTTTTAAAAGGTTTATTTATTTATTTGAAAAGCAGAGTTACAGAGAGGTAGAGGCAGAGAGAGAGAAAGAGAGTTGGGGAGGGCTCTTCCATCTGCTGGTTCACTCTCCAAATGGCCACAACAGCCAGAGCTGTGCCGATCAGAGCCAGGAGCCAGGAGCTTCTTCCAGGTATCCCACTCAAGTGCAGGGGCCCAAGCACTTGGGCCATTTTCCACTATTTTCCGAGACCATAGCAGAGAGCTGGATCAGATGTGGGGTAGCCAGGACTCCAACCATGTCCATATTGGATGCCGTCACTGAGGTAGTGGCTTTTCCAGCTACTCAATAGTGCTGGCCCCTTCATTTAATTTTTATACTCATAAGATTCACCCTACACTAAATAAAGAGTTCACCAATTAGTATAGGAAAGAAAGAAGAAAAGAGCAAGAACAAACAAACAAGAAAAACATTGTTCTCCAAGAATCAAGGCAAGGGCTGTTCAAAACCATCACACTTCAAAATATCAGTCTCCTGTAGATTACATTTTAAGTACTCTGTTAATTACCACAGATAAGAAAGACCATATGATGTTTGTCCTTGTATGACTGGTTTCCAGTTGCATCCATTTTATTGAAAATGACAGTATTTCAGTTTTTGCCACTATATAGTATTTCATAGTGTACATATACCATGATTTCTTTATCCAGTCTTCACTTGATGGACATTTGTGTTGATTCCATATTTTAGCTCTTGTAAATTGAGCTGAAATGAACTTGGGGGTACAGATAACACTTTCATATGCTGATTTCATTTCCGTTGCATAAATTCCCCGGAGTAGAATGGCTGGGTCATATGATAGGTCTATTCAGCTTTCGGAGGTATCTCTAAATTATCTTCCACAGTTGCTGTCTCAGTTTACATTACCACCAACTGTGCATTAAGGTACTCTTGACCCCATATCCTCACCAGAATTTGCTGTTTGTTGATTTCTGTATGTGAGCCATTCTAATGAGGGTGAAGTGAAAATTCGTTGTGGTGTTGTTTTGCATTTCCCTGATGGCTAGCAATCCTGAGCATTTTTTCATTTGTCTACTGGTCATTTGAATTTCCTCTCTTGAAAAATATCTGTTCAGATCTTTTGCCCATTTCTTAATTGGATTGTTTGTTTTGTTATTGTTAAGTTTCTTGAGCTCTTTATAGATGCAGGAAGTTATTCTTTTGCCAGTTGCGTTGTTTGCAATTATTTTATCCCATTCTGTCAGGTGCCTCTTCACTTTGCTGAGTGTTTCTTTTGCAGTGCAGAAGCTTCTCAGTTTCATGTAATCACACTTGTTAATTTTGGCTTTGATTACTTGTGTTCCTGAGGTCTTTTCCAGTAAGTCTTTCCCTATGCTAAAGTCTTGAAGAGTTTCCCCAATATTCCCTAGTAATTTGATGGTATCACATTGTAGATTTAAGTCTCTGATCCATTTTGAGTGGATTTTTGTATAAGGTGTAAGGTAGAGGTCTTATGTCATACTTTTGCATGTGGAGATCCGGCTTTCTCAGAACCATTTGTTGAAGAGACTGTCTTGGCTCCAAGGGTTGATTTTTACTCCTTTGTCAAGATAATTGGTTGTAGATGTGTGGATTGATTTCTGGAGCTTCTATGCTATTCCATTGGTCTATACATCTCTTTTTGTGCCAGGATCAGGCTGTTTTGATTGTAACATTCCTATATTATGTCTTGAGGTATGGTATTGTTATGCCTCCAGCTTTGTTTTTGCTGTTTAAAATTGCTTTAGCTATTTGGAAATCTTGTGTTTCCATATGAATTTTAGTGTAATTTACTTCATTTCTCTAGATCTGGAAAGAATGATTGATGTATTTTGATTCAATCAAACTGAACCTATAAATTGCTTTTGGCAATAAGGACATTTTGAAAATGTTGATTCTTCCAATCCCTGAACTTGGAATATTTTTCCACTTTTTAATGTTTTCATCTATTTCTTTCTTTAATGTTCTGTAATTTTCATCATAGTGATCTTTGACATCCTTGGTTAAATTTATTCCAATTTATTCAAATTTTTTTGTAGCTATTGTGAATGGGGATGATCTTAGATGTTCTTTCTCAGCTATAGCATTGTCTGTGTATATAAAAGCTACTGATTTTTGTGCTGGTTTTATATCCAGCTACTTCACAAAACTCTTTTATGAGTTCCAGTAGTTTCTTTGTGAAGCCTTTTGGGTTCTCTATATATAGAATCATGTCATCAACAAATAGGGATATTTTGACTTCCTCCTTCTCTATTTTCATCCCCTTATTTATTTTTCTTGCTTAATGGCTCTAGCTAAAACTTCCAGAACTATAGTAAATAGCAATTGTGAATGTGGGCATCCTTGTCTGCTTCCGAATCTTAATGGGAATGCCTCTAATTTTTCTGCATTCAGTAGGATGCTGGCTGTGGGTTTGTATTAAATTGCCTTTATTTTGTTGAGGAATGTTCCTTCTATACCTAATTTGCTTAAAGGTTTTCATCATAAAAGGGTGTTGAATTTTGTCAAATGCTTTCCCTGCATCTGTTGAGATAATTACATGGTTTTTGGTCTCCAGCTTGTTAATATAGTTTATCACGTTTATTGATTTTTGGATGTTGAACCATCCCTGCATACCGGGAATAAATCCAATCCATTGTGATCAGAGTAGGTTCATGGTATGATTTTGATTTTTTGAATTTTCTGAGACCTACTTTATGGCCCAATATATGGTCTATCTTAGATAAAGTTCCTTGTGCTACTGAGAAGACTGTTTATACTTACAACTATGGGGTGAAAACTTCTGTAGATATCACTTAGGTCCACTTGGTCCATAGTGTCAATTAGCTCTGTTGTTTCTTTGTTGATTTTTCTGTCTGGTTGATCTATCCATTGATAAAAGTGGGGTATTATAGTCTCCCATTACTATTGTATTGGTGTCTATGCTCCCTTTAGATTCATTAACAATTCTTTTAAATAGCCAGGCACCTTGTAATTGGGTGCATATACATTTATTATAGTTACATCTTCCTATTTTATTGATCTCTCAATTAATACATAATGTCCCTTTTGTCTCTTAACAGCTTTTGTGTTAAAGTCTACTTTGTCTGATATTAGGATGGCTATACCTGCCCATATTTTTTCTGTTAGTATGGGTGGAATATCTTTTTCTATCTTTTCACCTTCAGTCTATGTATATCTTTGTTGTTGAAGTATGTTTCTTATAGGCAGCAAATAGATGAATCTAGTTTTTTATCCGTTCAGCTAGTCTGTATCTTTTAACTTGAGAGTTGAGGCCATTTACATCCAAGGTAACTATTGATAAGTAAGTACTTGAGCCAGCCATTTTCCTATGAATATTCCTATCATGTACTTTGGATATCTTTTGTAATATTACTGGAGAATTTTCTGTCTTTGTACTCTTTCATGATGATGACTTTCTTTCTGTGTTTCTGTGTGTCTTTAAGCATCTCTTGTAAGGCTGGACACATGGTGACAAATTCTTTCAATTTCTGTTTGTTATGGAATGTCTTTATTTCACCTTCATTCATAAATGAGAGCTTTGCAGGGTACAATATTCTGGGTTGACAATGTTTTCTCCTAAATTTGGACTACATCTTACCATTCTCTTCTAGTCTGTAGAGTTTCTGATGAGAAATCAGCTGTGAGTCTAATTGGTGATCTTCTGATGGTTATCTGGCATTTCTGTCATGCAAATTTTACAATCTTTTCATTATGCCTTACTGTAGAAAGTTTGAATACAATGTGTCATGGTAAAGATCATTTCTGGTCATATCCGTTAGGAGTTCTATGTGCTTCCCATACTCAGACATTCCTTTCTTTCTCCAAGTTAAGGAAGTTTTCTGTAATTATTTCAATAAGTAGGCCTTCTATTCCCTTCTCTTTTTCCAGGCCTTTGAGCACTCCTAGGACTCATATGCTGTATCATTTGATAGTATCCCATATATCTCCAACAGTGTTTTCAAATTTTCTTCCTAACTTTTCTTTGTTTGAATGTAAAATTTCTTAAAGTTTGCCTTATATCTCAGCTATTCTTTCTTCTACCTCACCAACTCTGTTATTAATGCTTTCCACTGCATTTTTATTTGATTTATTGAATTCTTCATGTCTAAGTATTTCATTTTGATTTCTCTTTAAAGTGTTAATTTCATGGGAAAATTTTCATTCATATCATATGTGGCTTTCTTTAACTCATGGATTTGCTTCTGATTACTTTTGAGTAATCCTTCGATTAATTTTTTGAATTCCATTTCTTGCATTTCCTCAATCTCTTCATCTTCACATTCTAATACTGAAATGTTGTATTCTTTTGCAGGCAAGTGGAGTCAAAGCATCTTCCTTATTCTAGTTTCTTGAATTTCTGCATTTATATTTAGGCATTTGTTGAACTTATTTTTTCCTCTAATGGCTTTTTATCTTTGAGCTATGCCTCTGTGGCTTAGTGGAATGTTTATACCTTCAGTGAACACTAAGAGGTGTCTAGTGGGTGTGGATAGGGAGTTCTGGTCAGTGCTCCAGGAAGAGGTGAGTATCCAGGTAACACTCAAACAGGACATTATAGCTCTCTTCTGGTTAACTGGATGGAGAGGGATAGTCACCTCTGTTGGTGCATCCACTCCTTCTCCTCCAGGCTGTGGAATGCCCAGGTGCTATCCTCCAGTATATTTAATACTCATCCGCATTGCCATATGAACTGCACGTACGATCTGCACAGCCCTTCCTGTGAGCACAGTTCCCTCTGCTATGAGTTGCTCTAGGCACTCAAGGAGCTCTCAGAGTTTGCAAAAGCACTCTGTGATTGTCCAGAACCTGGCTATCCCCTGACTTCTCTCACATAATCACAGTACTTTCCCAATCTCAGCACATAGGGCTCTCAGGGTCAAGGAATGCAGGTGGAGTCACACCACCCTGCTAGCCTGTCCTGACCTCAGAGGCACTGAAGTGTTCCCAAGGCTGCTGTTTGTGTGTGTCCCAGCTTGCTAAATTGAGTCCATTCATCCCAACCAGATTCAATGTCAGTGGAGTACATACCTTTTTCTTTCTGGTAAAATCTTTGGATCACAGACATGCACAGTATCTGCCAGATGCAGCCCTGTTCTCTTCACACTTTTGCTGGGTGTGCAGGAGAGTCCTGCAGGCAGCACTTCCCTTCCATAGGGATGGCTCTCTCTTCCCTCCTGTTGCCAGGTAGGTGCTTCTGGTACAGTGGAGACCATTTCCGTCAGTTGCTCTTGAATTGCTGTGGTTGCCCCCACTGACTGGGTGGAGTGTTACTCCAATAATTGCTAGATGGGCTGGCACCATGGCTCACAGGTTAATCCTCCTCCTGTGGCACTGGCATCCCATATGGGCGCAAGGTTCTAGTCCCAGTTGCTCCTCTTCCAGTCTAGCTCTCTGCTGTGGCCTGAGAAGGTAGTGGAGGATGGCCCAAGTGTTTGGGCCCCTGCACCTGCATGGGAGACCAGGAAGAAATACCTGGCTCCTGGCTTCAGATCAGCGCAGCTCCAGCCGTATCGGCCATTTTGGGGATTAACCAACGGAAGGAAGACCTTTCTCTCTGTCTCGCTTTCTCACTGTCTAACTCTATCTGTCAAATAAAAAAATAATTGCTGGGTGCATACATATAAGCTGGAGTGGCCACTGCCTGCCTATGTCCAAAATTGGTGCCAGCCCTTCCTCCACTGGCTGGGGTCACTATTGTAGGAGGGAGGAGGGGATAGAGAAAGAGACAAACACACAGCTCCCCACCCCCACTGTCCAGAGGGATCCTGGCTGGACTAAAAAAAAAATGCAATTCGCTAAGCTCTCCCTCCCACTGTATTAGCAGCGGTGCAGGCCCAATCTCACCTGGTTTGCCAGGGCAGGCACCTTCTTTCCCAGATCCGATCTGCTGGGTCTTTTGTTATCTTGCACTTTGCTGCATGTCTGCATTTTCCATATAGGTCCGGGCCATTTCTACTGCTTTTGCAGGATTTCCCACTGCAGTTTCCCCTGAGAGTATACTTTCTCCACTTTTTAAAATTAATTTCACCCTGTCTAGACCAGACCACCCTTTCACTATTCCACCATTTTGGAAGCCTCCTCTTGGCCAGCACTTTTTATTGAGGGGAATCCAAATAGGGGCACAAGATCCAAAGCGCATAGGCCAGGTAAAACTTTAACAAGCATACAACATTTGAAAGGAGATACCAGACAATTAGGGCTCCATGCTTCGTGACCAGGACTATATCTTCATCACATCATCATTTTCATTACTATCACAGGTTCCTGAAACCAGTATTCTGTCATTAAGCACTCCTGTAAATGATTTCCCTTCTTCTTACTGCTGCTGCAATCCATTGGGAGGGTGTGCCCTCACCCAGCCTGCATGAGCAGAGACAGGACTTCCTCCATGCCCTATCCCAGGGAATTGTGGCCTATCTTAGAGTACTTACACAGTATCCTCTGCAGGCATAGTTCCAAAATCTTTAAGTGGGCACCTGGCTCCTGGCTTCGGGTTGGCGCAGTGCCGGCTGCAGCGCACTGGCCATAGTGGCCACTTGAGGGGTGAACCAATGGAAAATGAGAAATTGCTTTCCATAATGGCTGTACCAAATTTAAATTCCCACAATCAGAGTGCAAGGGTACCTTTTCTCTACAGTCTTGCAAAGAGTTATTCACTTTCATCTTTAAAAATTATTTATTTGAAGGTTAGACACACACACACACACACACACACTCAAACTCAGGCATTCCATTATGGGATGTGATTGTGCCAAGTGTCAGTTTACTCCACTATGTCACAATGTCCACCTTCAAGATAATTATTAATAATTAAGTTCTTACCACAGTCACCTAAAAATTCTTCTCTGGCTGTTTTGCAGAATCTCTGTCCCTTTCTTGCCATATTCATGACATGGCTATATACATGATTTCCTCTAGTGGTATACTTTGATTTATTTTTTTTTAAATCCCTTTTTTATATCTTTCAAAGGTTCTGCTTTGTGGTCATGATGAGGCTTTTATAGCAATCATCCATAGTCATAACAGGCTATTTTTTTTTAAAGATTTATTTATTTGACAGGCAGAGTGGACAGTGAGAGAGAGAGAGAGAGAGAGAGAGAAAGAAAGGTCTTCCTTTTCCATTGGTTCACCCCTCAATGGCCGCTGTGGCCGGCGCACCATGCTGATCCAAAGCCAGGAGCCAGGTGCTTCTCCTGGTCTCCCATGCGGGTGCAGGGCCCAAGCACTTGGGCCATCCTCCACTGCACTCCCGGGCCACAGCAGAGAGCTGGACTGGAAGAGGAGCAACCGGGACAGAATCCGGAGCCCTGACTGGGACTAGAACCCGGTGTGCCATCGCCGCAGGCAGAGGATTAGCCTATTGAGCTATGGCGGTGCCAGCCATAATAGGCTATTTTAAACTGATAGTCACTTAAATGCAATTTCATATAAAAATTAACATGGGGAGTGGCATTCTGGAACAACAGGTTAAGTTTCTGACTACAATACCAGCATCTCATATGAGAACCAGTTTGAGTCTTAGCTGTTCAATTTCTGATCCAACTCCCTGCTAATATATCTGAGAAACCTGTGGAAAATTGCACAAGTTCATTTTAAGTTAAAAAATAAAGTCAACGTTCAGGGCCTCATGCATCAAACTTCTCCATAACTCTCAGTAGCTGCTGTGCCTGCAAGATTCCTAATAATAAGAAGTGAATATGGAGTAGTGTATTTAAGTCTAGGGTCCAGGATTGTCAGTATTTTTTTCATTGTAATTTCAGCCAACAGAACACATTTATGAACCATAAATTGCTGCAGTTATTTTTCTTAATGTCAATGTGTAATGGTCAAGATTTTTTAAGACATGAAGCCTAGTTGATTAGAATCATATTTGTTACTCAAGTAGAGTATTTAATTTGGCAGTCTCCATTTCAGTTATGTTAATGGTCAAAACATGCTTATTTTTATAATTACTAGTAGAAATAAAAATAGCATTATGCTCATCATCTGAGAACTTGGGTAAACTAACATTTTCATTGATTTGCTTTGTAAATATCGATGACTTAGGAAATAAGGGTTTTTATAAACCTTATTGAAACACAATGACGCCGGCGCCGCGGCTCACTAGGCTAATCCTCCGCCTTGCGGTGCCAGCACACCGGGTTCTAGTCCCAGTCAGGGCGCCGGATTCTGTCCCGGTTGCCCCTCTTCCAGGCCAGCTCTCTGCTGTGGCCAGGGAGTGCAGTGGAGGATGGCCCAAGTGCTTGGGCCCTGCACCCCATGGGAGACCAGGAGAAGTACCTGGCCCCTGCCATCGGATCAGCGCGGTGTGCCGGCTGCAGCGCGCTGGCTGTGGCGGACATTGGTGGGTGAACCAACGGCAAAGGAAGACCTTTCTCTCTGTCTCTCTCTCTCTCACTGTCCACTCTGCCTGTCCAAAAAAAAAAAAAAAAAAAAAAGAAACACAATGACAAAAGATGTTTTTTTGATACCTATATACCTATAGGACCAGATAGTTGCCCATAATCTTGGTAATGATGTATTCTCACTATGATCGTCAGGTTTAAAAATTATAAAGAATCATCTCATATAAGTGAGTTTTATAACTTTGCTACTGATCTGTTCATTTGTCTCATAACTTATTCCATGAAAATTCATTCTGAGAAAGTAGTCTTGGATACAGACGGCATCACTTTATGGTGACTAACAGCATCATACTAACTTAGGCTTTGATTTAAAATTAGTAATCAGAGATGGTATTTTGGCACATCAGGTTAAGCTGCTACTCACAATGGGGGCATCATCACATATCACACTCCTGGTTCATGTTTCAGCTGTTCTTCTTCTGATCCAGCTACTTGCCAATGTGCCTAGGAAAGCAGCAGAAGATGCCCCAAATGCTTGGGCCCCTGCCACTACTTGGGAGACCCAGATGGAGTTTCAGGTGCCTGGATTCAGTCTGGCACACCCTTGGCTGTTGTGGCCATTTGGGGAATCAACCAACAGAGTGAAAATATTCTCTCTCTCTCTCTCTCTTTCTGTCTTACTCTACCTTTCAAATAAATAAATAAAAAGAAAGAAAGAAATATTAAAATATTACACATTTTTTTCAACTAAATGTCTGGAAACTTAATCCTACATATTTAGACAATTTATAGATTCAATTTAAAGTTCAAATATTCTAAAACTCACAAGTTTAAATAACTCATAGCCAAAATGTATGAACTTGCATGTATTTGTTTGTGTTCTAACTACAGAGACCATTGTAAATTAATATAATAATATTGTTTCTTCTAATGTATTTTGATTCTAGCTTCAATAGTTTATATTTTAATTATTTCCTTCCCTCCATTTTCTTTAATTTTCAACATTTCAGTTTTTTAATGTATTTTAAGTTTCTAGTTTATCTTCTAAATGGTATTTGTTTTTCTCCACTAGTTCCAATGTGAAGCATTTTCATTATAATTCAGTTTTGTCATTTTCAAAGTTTCCTTTGACCAATCAATTATTGAAGCACCAGGTTTTCAATCTCCGTTCATGTAAAATAGATTGTTGTTTCTAAATGAAGTACATAATGATCATAAAAAAGTCCATATCATAACAGTGTTTTGAAATTTCTTCCTCAAATTATACCTTTCAGAAACACTGAACTACTTGCATATCTTGAAAATGCCAGGTTCTCCTGCCTGGGAATTTTATGTCTTTGCTAAGAATTTTAGACTTCTTTCTTCCCATGGTTTACTCCTAACGAGCTCTGCTGAATCCTTCCAGTTGAGCTGAACACTCCATCTACATGTTCCTTATGCTTGCTTTTCTTAGTACATTGATTTCCCATATCAAGTTTCTTACAGTGTTGTGTATTCTACCACGTGCAAAGGATAATCTAAGTGCTTTTGAAAAATATAGGTTCATGATTTTTATTCCAGACCTTTCGAATTAGGATCTAAGATCTATTGAATTGCAATTAATAGAACCCAGGAATCTACAATTTTATCAAGTACAACCGATGATTTTTGTGGACGCTCAAATTGATGAACCCACTGAATATGTTGTAATCACCTATTTGTCCATCTTCTTAAGGTTTTTTGTCTGTGACTACATCCTGAAGATGTAACACAGAAATAATAAAGCTTGATAAATGAAAGTAGCAGTAAATGCAGTAAAGTAGAATTTTAAATCATAAACCAAGCAGTTGCCAATGTGGTATGATTTAAAGGAAGGCTACCTGCTAAATCTAGTGTGTAGCTTGGTGATTCTACCAGCTTTTAGTACTTTGAGTAAAGTGTTGACACTTCCATAGTGTATAACTACTTAAACTTTTTGAAACTTATTTATTCATGACTTCACAGAATCTCTGAATTGCAACACCTAGCATACTTAGTTGATCCCTGCCATTATAGAGATGTGCCATTTGAGAATGAAAGGAAAAGTTGTTTGCCCACAATGTTTAACAGAGAGATGACTAAAACTGGAACCAGATTTTTTGCAGTTTGTTTATGAACAAAGAGGGAATACTTAAGACTTCTTGGGAAGATAAGGAGAGTGGAGTGAGAAAATACCACACAAATTTTTACTTGATTTCCTTGGATTGGTGGGATGTTAAATAAAACAGACTGTAAAACACAGGTAACCATCTGGGGATATAGGAGTAGGGAAGGAGCCCAAATCAAGATAATTTACTAAAGAAAACATTAAACATAAAGAACATATTATGTAGGGGGTGGCACTATGGCATAGCTGGTAAAGTCACCACCGTAGCGCCAGCATCCCATATGGACACAGGTTTGAATCCCACCTGCTCCACTTCCTATAAATTCTGCCATGACCTGGGAAAGCAGTGAAAGATGGCACAAGTCCGTAAGCCTCTGCACCTACAGGGAGACCCAGAAGAAGCTGCTGGCTCCTGGCTTCATTGGCTCAGGTCCAGCCGTTGTGGTCATCTGGGGAGTGAACCAGTGTATGGAAGACCTCTCTCTCTCTCTCTCTCTCTCTCTCTGTAATTCTGCCTTTCAAATAAATAAATAAATCTTTTTTAAAAAAGAGAATATATTATACAACAGTAATACATAGAATCAAAAACTTAGAAAACTAAGTTAAACACTTTCTAGTTTAGATTTTTCTTACTTTTGTCTCCATCCCTAAGCAACAACACTTAAATTATAATCAGATAATATAGCCATTTATGTTGAGACAATAAATTAACAACTAGAAGAAGAGAATATAATTGAAAATAAGTTTTTGTGCTACAGATTAATTTAAGCTTCATGTGGGCTTGAACTCCAGCTAATTTTACATGTCTCTAGCTAAACTACTGCACTGATGCAATTATAAAATTTTACTTTTTTAGGCGTTTTTAATGTTTTTTGACTAACTTAATTGCTATTTCTCTTCTCCATAAAATGTTCCACCAGATGGCAGTAAATGCACCCACTATTCTAAAAATGGCAACAATTCTTACTGAATTATAACTAACATGTTTCCAAGTATTTCCTAGGGTTAAATTTTCATTAGCAGGAGGAAAAATTTGCAGAGAAAGGTAGATTGAATATTTTGTATGTTAAATTAAAGAGATAGACACAGAACCAGTGACAAAGAAAATAGAAACAAAAGCTGAAGTAGAACACACAAAAACACTGACCTTTATACAAACAAAAATCTATCAATTGAACCAATGAAAGTGAAAAGGTCAAATCAATCACACATCAAATACATGTTCATAAAGCTTTGCCTCCCTGTACCTAGTAAATTTTGGTGTCTTTGAATTAATTTCACAGATTTCATTTGTGGATATTTTTGTTTCCTCATAATCCTACCAAAACACTGCAAATAGACAGCAGAATCACTGAGTCCTTCAAAATTCAATGAAATTATTATGTATATTTGTTTTCCCTAAAATGGCTGGAACAAGTCAACAGAATTAAACCTCTACCTTGTACTATACCAGCACATAGAAGAGCTTTCTTTGATTATGATTAATCTGAGTCAATAGAATCCTGGAATGTCGCATGGATGTTATAGAAGAACATTCAGAAAAAAGGAGGGAACAGTCTGGTCAATTTGCATTGGTTGAAATAAACCTAGAACGTTAGGATTTGTGCCTGTGACTTTAAAACAAGATAAGGGCCGGCAGCACCACGGCTCACTTGGTTAATCCTCTGCCTGTGGCGCTGGCATCCCATATGGGCGCCAGGTTCTAGTTCTAGTTGCCCCTCTTCCAGTCCAGCCCTCCGCTCTGGCCCAGGAGGGCAGTGGAGGATGGCCCAGATCCTTGGGCCCTGCACCCACATGGGAGACCAAGAGGAAGCACCTGGCTCCTGGCTTCAGATCAGTGCAGCGCCGGCCATAGTGGCCATTTGGGGAGTGAACCAACGGAAGGAAGACCTTTCTCTCTGTCTCTCTCTCTCACTGTATGTAACTCTGCCTGTCAAATAAATAAATAAATAAATAAAAAGATGAATTGAATAAAGAGCACCTTAAAAACAAGAACCACAATCTGAGTAACTGTGAATGTTCAGTCTATGGGAAGGATATACAATGAAACAGCTATGCATAAATATCTAAAGGGCTGTTGTGTGAGAAAGGAGTAATACCTTTTAGGTAATATTAGAATAGAACAGAAAGACAAGCCCGTAGATATTGTAGTGAGGTAGGTATTAGTTCAACATAAAGCATATCTTTCATTCTCTGTTCTTACAACATCAGGGACTGAAATAGCACATCACTGTCCCTCTTGTAAAAAAGCCTAAGTTCAAAATAAAATGTAGAAGGGAAAGTTATCTCCATCCTGCAAAAGTGGATGCTGTGTTGGACTCTGATGGACAGGTAACACAAAATAAACTTACGTTGAACAACACAAGCTGGGCCAAAGATCTGAAGATGCTTTTGAGGTACTCAGGCAACATTCATCTGGAGATTTTCAGTACTCCCCGGATTACAAAAATTACCTGGCTTTCATCAGCCATTGTCCTTATGTCAAAGGAAACTCCAACTGCTACAAATGGTGCCTACAGAGGAATCTGTTCATAGTTGAAGAACCATAATAACAATGCTTCAGACCTGTATCTTGAAAGGAATGTCCACCAATCTCTGCAGAACACAACTGAAAACCAATTGGTACAACCTACTCTTTTCCCACAAAAAAGAGGAATAGGCAGGAAGAAGCTCCGACTGTTTGAATACCATCAGGAATCCCTGCGTAATCCCAAGATGGCATCTGGTATTCAGTGGGTTGATAAAAATGAAGGCATCCTTCAAATTGTATCCAGAAACAGAAAAACTGCCTGAACTCTGGGGAAAAGAAGAGACATCTGGAAGATCGTTACTTACTGCAGTGGCCAAGAGCACTAAGGAATTATGGAAGAATTGGGGAAATCACCGTATCTGGAGAAAATTAACTTACCAATTCAGAGAAGCCATACTCCAAAGACTCTCTCCAGCTTATATCTTGGGCAAAGAGATTTTCTACTTGCAATACCATCAACCTGACCAGGAATATCTCAGTTTAAATGCCTGCAACGCATTTATATGCCAATTATCGTGAGTTAAGTCACCCATATTGCTAAATAATGCTCTCCCATTTCTTGGTATTCTGGTTTTGAAATTTCTACAATCTTCAGGGTTTTTTTCAGGATTTTTCTTGCCAAGCAAATACAATCAGCTCTCCATAATCACAGCTACTCAGAAATTACAAACATTTTTTAAAAATTGCATGAACATATTGTCATTATTTCCTAAACAACACCATGTAACAACTATTTACACAGCATTTACATTGAGTTAGTCATTAAAAGTAATCTAGGGGTGATCTAATGTGTATAGGAGGGTAAGGGTAAGTACTATGTAAGTACTATACCATTTTGTTCAAAGATCTTTAGCATCCTTGGATTTGGTTTTCCCAAGAGGTCCTAGAACCAACTCCCTACAGATACCAAGAAACAGCTGTGCTGGAGAAGCAGGGGAATGATTAACATCATTGTTACTGTCTTTTATCAAATAGAATATAATCTACACTATTTTGGGGGGAAATTCTCCCAATACATTTATTATTTCAAATGACCAGCCTTTATGTGAAAGTGCAGACTAAATGTTCTTGGTATTATTATTCTCTGTGCAATATTTACTTTTAGATTAACAATGCTGACACTGATGATTTGATTTATATGGAAGGTCTTCAAAAAGTTCATGGAAAATGTGTATTTTAAAAAAAAATTAGGTGTGGTTTTCAATTTTTTAACACCCCAGTAAACTTATTACTTTTTAAATTACTTATTTGCTAGAGAGATTGAGAAATAGAACTCCCATCCATTTGCTGGTTCACTCCCCAAATGCCTAAAATGGCTGGGGCTGAGGCTAAGCTAGGCCAAAGCTGGGAGCCAGGAATTCAACCCAGGTCTCTCATGTGCATGGCAGGGATCCAACTACTTGATCTATCACCACCACCTCGGGGTGCACTTTAGCAGGAGGTTGGAATTAGAAGCAGAGTCAGACCTTGAACCCAGGGTTCTGATGTGGAATATGGTATCTTTTTTTTTAACTTTTATTTAATGAATATAAATTTCCAAAGTACGGCTTATGGATTACAATGGCTTCCCCCCCATAACATCCCTCCCACCCGCAACCCTCCCCTTTCCCACTCCCTCTCCCCTTCCATTCACATGAGGATTCATTTTCAATTCTCTTTATATACAGAAGATCAGTTTAGCATACATTAAGTAAAGATTTCAACAGTTTGCTCCCACACAGAAACATAAAGTGAAAAATAATAGATGATTTTTTAAATGATGATGAAATCAGATCAGACCTATTGTCATGTTTAATCCCAGCGAGAATCAAGTTGGGAATTGCTAATTTCTTCTTCTTTTTTTTTTTAACAGAAGATCAGTTTAGTGTACATTAAGTAAAGCTTTCAACAGTTTGCACCCCCATAGAAACACAAAGTGAAATATATTGTTTGAGTACTCGTTATAGCATTAAATCTCAATGTACAGCACATTAAGGATAGAGATCCTACATGAGGAGTAAGTGCACAGTGACTCCTGTTGTTGACTTTACAAATTGACACTCCTGTTTATGGCATCAGTAATCTCCCTATGCACCAGTCATGAGTTTCCAAGGCTATGGAAGCCCCTTGAGTTCTCCGACTCTTATCTTGTTTAGACAAGGTCATAGTCAAAGTGGAGGTTCTCTCCTCCCTTCAGAGAAAGGTACCTCCTTCTTTGAAGACCTGTTCTTTCCACTGGGATCTCACACACAGAGATCTTTCATTTAGTGGTGTTTTTTTTTTTTTTTTTTTTTTCCAGAGTGTCTTGGCTTTCCATGCCTGAAATACTCTCATGGGCTTTTCAGCCAGATCGGAATGCCTTTAGGGCTGATTCTGAGGCCAGAGTGCTATTTAGGACATCTGCCATTCTATGAGTCTGCTGAGTATCTCGCTTCCCATGTTGGATCACTCTCCCCTTTATTTATTCTCTCGGTTAGTATTAGCAGGTACTAGACTTGTTTATGTGCTCCCTTTGACTCTTAGTCCTTTCATTATGATCAATTGTGAACTGAAATTGATCACTTGGACTAGTGAGATGGCATTGGTACATGCCACCTTGATGGGATTAAATTGGAGTCCCCTGGTATGTTTCTAACTCTACCATTTGGGGTAAGTCAGCTTGAGCATGTCCCAAATTGTACATCTCTTCCCTCTCTTATTCCCACTCTTATGTTTAACAGGGATCACATTTCAGTTAAATTTCAACACTTAAGAATAACTGTATTAATTACAGAATTAAACCAGTCATATTAAGTAGAACAGACAGAAAAAACTACTAAGAGGGATAATGTATTATGTTGTTCATTAACAGTCAGGGCTATGCTGATCAAGTCACCGTTTCTCATAGTGTCCATTTCACTTCAACAGGTTTCCTTTTTGGTGTTCAGTCAGTTGTCACCGATCAGGGGGAACATATGGTATTTGTCCCTTTGGGACTGGCTTATTTCACTCAGCATGATGTGTTCCAGATTCCTCCATTTTGTTGCAAATGACTGGATTTCGTTGTTTCTTACTGTGGTATAGTATTCTAAAGAGTACATATCCCGATGTGGAATATGGTATCTTAACCACTAGGCTAACCACCTGTCCCTAAACTTATCTTTTAAATTCATTTTCCCAGGAATTTTTTGAAGTCTCCCTTTCTACTAATTTTAACATTTTATTGTCATATACTCAGGTGAAAAAAAATCACTCTTAAATATTTGGCAGCTTTACAATAAATTTTAAAGTAATAATCACATATGATACAATATTTCTGCCAAATATATTCATGGCTTTAAAATTTCATAGCTAAAAAAATCAGTGAGTCATACATTTTTTGATAATAGCCAATCTAACAAATACGAAATGATACCTCATTATGGTGTTTTTACGTGTTCACTTCTCTGAATAGAGATGTTGAACATTTTTATATAGTTTTTAGTCTTATAGCTTCTTTCGAGAAATGTCAACGCCAGCCCCTTGCCCATTTTTAATAGGACTGTTTGTTTTCTTTTTGTTGTATATGCATTCTTTTTATATTTTGACTATTAGCCCCTTATCTAATGCATGATTTGCAAATATTTTCCCCCAGTCTCTGGGTTGTGTCTTCACTCTATTAATTTATTTCCTTTGCTTTGTAGAAGTGTTTGGTTTTATGCAAGCCCATTTGTCTATTTTGCTTCCAATGCTTGTGCTTTTGGAGTCAGATCCAAGGAATCTGTCCAGACCAATGTCATTGAGCTCTTTGGTTACGTTCTTTTTCCTAGTAGTTTAGTAGGGTTGGGTTTTATGACTTGGGTTGAGTTTGTAGATCCTGACATCAATTGACCTAGCTCTGGCTTTTATAGGCATATGCATAGGGAACCAGAGTATGAGATCTCTCTTTCTCTCTGTTCTCTGCCTTCCAAATAAACTAAATCAATCAATCAATCAATCAATCAATAAAATGTTAAGAAGTAGTTAACCTTGTTAGCCAATGTTTTTTTTAACACTGAAACAAGGAGAAAATCTAAGATCTTGGGCTCCAAAATGTCAGGGAGTTAGAACTGAACCCTTGATACAAAGGAGAAACCGAGAAGGGATTTACTCTCAATAAAATGTAGCTTTGCATGAATTAGGAAAGAAGTATGTTTGTGGGAGGAAACTTCCTCTAGGCCACCCATGTTTCCACCTTGGAACACAGATGTTTCCCCCAGCTGATGTTTCCAACAAATGGTATTCACCATCATCAGCCATGAGAAACTGGTGTGCTGGTAAGCTCCCAGTTATACATCAAAATAATCAAGAGAACACTCACTTTGGCAGGGTCCTAAATTCTCATCAGTATCCAGCAAAGAGACTCTACATGGGATCTTTGATTCATAAAAGCATATTTTGGATTTTTTAAAATAACACATCCCATAGTCCACAGAATTTTATCAAATTGAATTCAACCTGTTCCATAGCTAGTGTCAAAATCCAGCTTTAAATCTAAAGAAAAGGAAACAAATCCTTGAGTCAACCATCTGGAACATTTCACTCTTTCTTATTTTGAGCTGCAGATGTTAACTGTTGTAAAAGGAGGGGAGAGACCTGATTGTTAGGATGCCCACCCTGCTTTCAACAAAAACACTCGTAAGTTATGTTAAATGGTTTATATAATTCAGCTCTATTTTATTAATTAATATCTATCTAGTTAATTACCCACATATGTGTACTAAGAACAACAGCTCCCAGGTATTCTGTGAGAACTTGCCATAGTAAGTAGTAAGCATGAATATTTTCCCTGAAATTTTTTCACATATACATATATTTTTCATTATACTGAAATAATCATTATGTGTGTTGGCAATGGGGTGTATAGCAGCTTAAGCTGTCAGTTTTAACACTGGCAATTCATACTGGATTGTCAGTTTGCATACTAGCTACTCCTCTTCCAGTCCAGCTCCCTGCTAACGTTCCTAGGAAAACAGAGGAAAATGGTAAAAGTGCTTGAGCCACTGCTGCTCACATGAGAGACCAGGATAGAGTTCCTGGCTCCTGGCTTAAGCCTAGCACAACGCTGCCTGTGCATTTGGGGAGTAAACCAGTGGGTGGAAGATCTGTCTGTCTCTCCCTCTCTGTGTTGCTTCACTTTTCAAATTAATTAGTGGATATGATAATTTTGTATATAAAAGAGTCAAAGTTTAGGAACATAGCAGTTAATAGGCAAAATGGGATTTAGCTTTGAATGCAAAGCCCCACCTCCTAATCATGCCTACCATCCACAGTGTTAAAGGATAGTCTAGATGGCCTATTACAGTCTTAGAGGCTCATCAAGGCATAGCGCAGCTGAATGAAAATCATATAAAAAGTTGTTTAACATACAAATATGAGGTCTCCACACTTGAGACACTGATTCCGGTAGGGAACCCAGATCTTTTATTGAGAAATTCACAAAAAGGTTCAAAGATCATGGACTAGCAACAGGATGGTCTGACTTATGCAGGGCAAAATTAGTATTTAAAACGGGGAGGAAGTACATATCTAAGATAGAGACATGGGAAATCCACAGTGGGTAAGCCAGGAAAACCGATAGAGACAGTCCAGATCCAGATCCACACCCAAAGAGCAAATACACACTTAAAAAAAAAATGGAAGCTTGGACTGAGGGAGGAGAACACCAGCCCTGGCAGACCAGGTGAGAGGGAATCCATGGAACCATGGCACTGCAGATAGCAGCAGGAGGGAGAGCTTGGTGAACCACTTTTACAGTTCCATATGAGCCCCCTGGGACAGCAGAAGCAGGAAGAGAAAATAAATAATTAAATAAACAATCAAACATACCTCTCTGCTCTCTCCACCACCCCGCTACAGCAGAGACCTGCAGCCAGCCATGAATAGTATCTTTTTGTTTTGTTTTGTTTTTGACACAGACAGGTGGCTGCCTCCCCCAAATCCTGCCTGTGCACTCAGCAATAGCAGGAGTCATCTCACCCGCCACCCAAATAACAAGGATCACAATGATTCAAAGAATTCCTTCCTCCTCCATGCAAGCTGTACAACAATGGGAGGGGAGTGGAAGCTCTGCCTATGGGAATCTCCTACCTGCACACCACCATCAAGAAGTGAGCAGGACTCCAGTGGGTGGGGGTTCTACCTGCTCAAGATCTAACCAGAGAAAAAACCCCACCCAGAGAGCTGAGTCTTAAAAACATTGACTGCATTAGAGGAGACAAAGTGTGGCCAGGCCCAGGGTAACATCAGAGTGCTTCCCCCAAACCCATTTTGCAGCTCATTACAGAGAGAACTATGCTCACCAGAAAGACTCCACAGATCAAATGTGCAGTTCATTAAGCAGTGCAAATGAATGCTGAGCCCACCAGGAACTATCACCAGGGTGTTCCACAGCTGTGAGGGGCAGGTCACCCCAATAGAGGTGACCATTCTCCTCCATCCATATAACCAAAGGAGATCTATGAGACCCAATGAGGGTCTTATCTTAGATACTAGCTCCACCCGGGAATACTGAACAGAGCACCATGGCCACACCCAGCATACACCTCTTGGTATTCACTGAAAGCATAGAGGTCCCAGTAAGCCACCAAGACATATAAAAGCCACCAGACAAAAGAAAAAGATACAACACAAATGCTGAAAAACAAAGGAAAAAAAAAAAAAAACAAGAATAAGGAAGATACTATGAACCCTCAAAGGAACACTACAACATTTCAATATTAGAAAGTGAAGATGAAGATTGAGGAAATGCCAGAAATAAATTCAGAACAGTAATCATTGGATTACTTAGAAGCAATCAGAAGCAAATTCATGAGTTAAAGAAAACTATACATGATATGAATGAAAATTTTTCCTGTGAAATTGAGATATTAAAGAGAAATCAGAATGAAATAATATAAATGAAGAATTCAATAAATCAGATAAAAACGCAGTGGAAAGTCTTAATGATAGAGTAGGTGAGGCAAAAGAAAAAAATATCCATATTAGAAGACAAATCTCTATCAAGTTTATGGTCAGACCAAAAACAAGAAGAAATTAGAAAACTAAAAATAACATTGGAGATCTACGAACCAACATAGGCATCGGAGGAGTTCTTGAAGGCATGGAGAGAGAAAGGATTAGAAGGCCTTTTTAATGAAATAATAAAAGAAAACTTCCCCAATTTGGAGAAAGAAAGGGGCACCCAAGTACAGAAAGCATATAAACATGACCAGAAAAGATCTTTATCACAACACATTGTAGTAAAACTCTACACAATAAAACATAAAGAAAAGATTCTAAAATGTGCACCTGAGAAATGCCAGATTACATTCAAAGGAACCCCAATAATACCCACAGTGGACTTCTCATCAGAAACCCTACAGGCGAGGAGAGAATGGTGAGATATATTCCAAGTCTTAAAGGAAAAAAAATCTGCCAACCCAGAATACTATATCCTGCAAAGCTCTCATTTAGGAATGAAAGTGAAAGACCTTCCATAACAAACAGAAATTGAAAGAATTAGTCACTACCCTCCCAGCTCTACAAAAGATGCTCAAGGCTGTGCTACACAGAAACACAGAAACAGGGACATCACTACAAAAGAAAGCAAAGACAGAATTACCTTGAAAAGTACAAAGGAAACTCTAAATAAAAAAAAATAGGACAATTAATAGAAATATAGCAGGGCAAAGTGGTTACCTAACAATAGTTAGCCAGAATGTAAATGGCCTCAACTCTCCAGTTAAAACAAACAAACTAGCTGAATGGATTGAAAAAGAAAACCCATCTATTTGCTGCTTACAAGAAACATGTCTCACCAACAATGATATATGCGGACTGAAAATAAAGCAATGGAAAAAAATAATCCTTGCTAACAGAAACCAATAAAGAGCTGGTGTAGCCATCCTAATATCAGATAAAATAGACTTTAAAACAAAAACTGTTTGAAAAGAGATGAAGAAGGGCACTATGTAATGATTAATGGATCAATTCAATAGGAAGATGTGACTATTATAAATGTATATGCACCTAATTATGGGGCACCTAGATATTTAAAAGAAATGTTAATGGATTTAAAGGGAGACATAGGCTCAAATATATAGTAGTGGGGGACTTCAATACCCTACTTTCAGTAATGGACAGACCAACCAGACAGAAAATCAGCAAGGAAACAGTAGAGTTAATTGATACTATAGACCAAATGGATCTTACAGATATCTTCAGAGCTTTCCACCCTACATCTGCATAATATACATTCTTCTCAGCAGTGTATAGAACTTTCTCCAGGACTGATCATATTATAGGCCATAAAGCAAGTCTCAGCAAATTCAAAAAATCGAAATATTCTCTGACCACATGGAAACTGAACAACATGCTCCTTAACGAACAGTGGGTCACTGTAGGAATAAAAAGAGAAATCAAAAACTTTCTGGAAGTAAATGAGAATAACAGCACAACATATCAAAACTTATGGGATACAGCAAAAGCAGTATTAATCGGAATGTTTATAGCAATTGGAGCCTGGACCAAGAAATTGGAATAGCACCAAATAAATGAACTATTAGTGAGTCTCAAGGACCCAGAAAAACAACAGCAGACCATAATCCAAACCAATAGGAGAAAAGAAAAAATTAAAATTAGAGAAGAAACCAACAAAATTGAAACAAATAAAACAATACAAAAGATCAGCAAAACGAAGAATATTGACACACTATTGGCCCAACTAACCAAAAAAAAAAAAGGAGGGAGAAAATCCAGATTGATAAAATTAGAGATTAAAAATGAAGTTTAACAACAGACACCACAGAAATAAAAAGAATTATCAGAAATTACTATAAAGAACCATATGTCCAAAAAGCCAAGAAACCTAGAAGAAATGGATAGATTCTGGGACACATATGACCTACCTAATTAGTGCCATGAGAAGATAGAAAATCTAAACAGACCAATAACCAAGACAGAACTTGAAACAATGTTAAAGATCTCCCAACAAAGAAAAGCCCAAGGCCGGAAGGCTTCACAGCTAAATTGCACCAAACATTTAAAGAAGAACTATCTCCAATTCCTCACAAGCTATTCAAAACATTCAAAACGGAGGGGATCCTCCCAAATTCTTTCTGTGAACCCAGTATCTCCTTAACCCCTAAACCTGCAAAAGATACAACAGAGAAAGAGAAGTACAGACCAGTCTCCCTGATGAACATAGATGCAAGAATCCTCAGTGAAATACTAGTCAATCAAATCTAATAATATATCATAAAGATTACTCACATAGACCAAGTGGGATTTATCCCTTGTATGCAGAGATGGTTCAACATTTACAAATCAGTCAGTTTGATACATCGCATTAACAAATTGAAGAACAAAAACCATATGATTATTTCAATAGATGCAGAGAAACCATTTAACAAAATATAATACCTTCTCATGAAAATTTTAAGCAAATTGGGAACAGAAGGAATATTTCTCAGCACAATCAAGGCAATTCATTACAAACCCGTGGCCAGTGTCCTATTGAAAAGGGAGAAGTTGGAAGCATTCACACCGAGATCTGGAACAAGACAAGGATGCCCACTCTCACCATTGTTTTTCAGTATAGTCCTGGAAGTTTTAGCCAGAGCCATTAGGCAAGAAGAAATCAAAGAGATACAAAATGGGAAGGAGGAAGTCAAACTATCCCTATTTGTAGATGACATGATTCTATATATATAGGGGATCCAAAGGACTCCAGTAAGAGACTATTGGTACTCATAGAAGAGTTTGGAAATGTAGCAGCATATAAAATCAACATACAAAATTCAACAGCCTTTTATACACAAAAATGCCATGGTTGAGAAAGAGCTTCTAAGATCAATCCCATTCACAATAGCTACCAAAAAAAATCAAATACCTTGGAATAAATTTAAGGATGTCAAGATCTCTACAATGAGGAATTACAAAATCTTAAGAAAGAAATAGAAGATACAAAGAAAATGGAAAAATCTTCCATGTTCATGGTTTGGAAGAATCAATATCATCAAAATGTTCATACTACCAAAAGCAATTTACAAATTCAATACCAATCAAAATACCAAAGACATTCTTCTCAGATATAGAAAAAAATAATGCTGAAATTTATATGGAAACACAGGCGACCCCGAATAGCTAAAAAAGTCCTATACAACAAAAACAAAGCTGGAGGCATCACAATACCAGATTTCAAAACATATTACAGGGCAGCTATAATCTAAACAGCCTGCTACTGGTACAAAAACAGATAGATAAACCAATGGAACAGAATAGAAATTCCAGAAATCAATCCAATCATCTACAACCAAATTACCTTTGACAAAGCATGTGCTTGTCATACAAGGTCCACACACTGTTGGGATGGTGAGGCAACGGCGTTCTTCGACAAGAAACACTGGAGACAAGTTTCAATGACAATGTTCATTTATTAACAATCAAGCACACTTTTAAAGGGCAAGCAGAGGCGACATAGCTAATTCAGGGCAACACTAATCCTATAGGATAAAGCCCATATTGGTGCCTGTATGTTTTCAATCAGTTTGAAGATCACATAGCTTAGTAGCTTTCCAGGTGGTCCTGATGGGCCTGGGCCATGCCTGGGAGCTGTTTACCTGATTGTTAATTACAAGGCCCTTCAACAAGGAGCAGGGGTGGGCAAAATGTACCTGGGGCTCCTGTTGCCTGCCAATAGTCAGGCCATTGTGGGAGGAGTGGTGTGCTATGCCCTCCTAACCTCCTGCATGGGCTAGGCAGGCAGGTCCAGCCAGGCGCAGGATCACCCACAACAAGGGATCTAAAATCAGTCCCTGTGCAAGAATAGTCTCTTCAACAATGGTGCTGGGAAAACTGGATTTCCACATACAGAAGCATGAAGCAAGACCCCTACCTTACATCTTTCACTAAAATTCACTCAAAATGGACAAAAGACCTAAATCTATGACCCAGCACCATCAAATTATTAGAGAACATTGGGGAAACACTACAAGACATTAGCATAGAGATAGAGTTCTTGGAAAAGACGCCAGAGGCATAGACAATCAAACCAAAATTGACAAATGGGATTATATTAAATTCAGATGCTTCTACACTGCAAAAGAAGCATTCAGCAAAGTGAAGAGGCAACCAATAGAATGGGAGAAATATTTGCACACTATACAACCAATGAAGGATTGATGACCAGAATATATGAAGAGATTGAGAATCTCCACAACAACAAAGCAAACAACCTAGTTAAGAGATTAACAAAAGACTTAAACAGACATTTTTCAAAAGATGAAATCCAAATGGCCAATAGACAGATGAATCAGGATCACTAGCCATCAGAGAAATGCACATCAAAACAACAATGAGGTTTCACCTCACCTCAGTTAGAATGGCTTTCATAAAGAAATCAACAAACAACAAATGCTGGTGAGGATATGGGGAAAAAGGTACCCTAATTTACTGTTGGTGGGAATGTAAACTTGTAATGCCACTATGGAAGACAGTATGGAGAGACCTCAAAAATCTGAATACAGACCTACCATATGACCCAGCCGTCTCACTCCTGGAAATTTACCAAAGGGAAATGAAATCAGTAAATTAAAGATTTATCTGCACTCGCATGTTTATTGCAGCTCAATTCACAATAGCTAAGGCATGGAATCAACCTAAATGCCCATCAACTGAACACTAAAGAAATTATGGGATATGTAGACTATGGAATACTACACAGTGTTAAAAAAATGAAATTCGGTCATTTGCAACAAAATGGATGAATCTGGAAAACATTATACTTAGTGAAATAAGCCAGTCCCAAAGGGACAAATACCATATGTTTCAGTTAATCCATTACTTCCCCCTCTGTCTTCATCTGCTTGGGCTACTGTAACAAAATGCCATGAACTGTGTGTCATTTTAATAACATAAATCTCTTTCCCCAAATTCTTAAGGCTGGAAGTAGTGGAAGATGTTTCCTCATAGGCAACTGTCTTCTCATCTAGCCTTACACGGGAAAAGGGACAAAGAGGTTCTCTCTTGGGCTTCTTTTGCAAGGCCATTGACCCCATTCATAAGGGTTGCAGCCCCATGTTCTGACTTTCTCCTTAAGTCACTATTTCCTAACAGTATCATCTTAGATGCAACTATTTCAACATGTGAATTTTGGGAAAGCATAAACATTCAGACCACAACAGTAATATAGTCAATGACTAATTTCTTTTCTCTAGCAGCACCTATGAATTTCACATCAGTGCTTATTCAAGGTTCAAGCATAGATGTTAAAAGCACTTTATGATATACCACTATCTGGCTCTGCTGAGTTCATTCTTTGCTTCCCAAACCTTTTCTTTTACTGTGTCCATTCCTTTTTGCACTTGACCAGACACCTGCATTCATAGAGATCAGTCAGATCTGCTACAATATTTTCATATCATCTACTATATCCTTAAATCATTGTCTGGGTATCAAACCCCCAAAATGCTTCTGAGTAGCTGGGCCAAACATTGGGAATCAATAATAGGCAGGAACCTGATTGCATTTCTGTAGCAGTCTGTGTATTTTTAAGCACAAGTCTGAGAAAAAAGAGTAAAACCTTAAGGGACTTAGGAATGATATCATCAAGTCTGGGCCAGAGGAAAATAGACCAATCTTAGCAAAATGTCATTGGCCTCAGCCATATTCTTTTACACAGAAAAGATGTTGCCAAAATCGCATGACACGTGATAGCATTTGAGGAAGAGTCAGACACTGTTCTCTAGTCGTGAGCCAGGGCCAAACATAGTTCTGCAACAGTGTTGTAAATATAGCTTTGCCTAGCTTCAAACTACTCTGAACCCTTCAAAGGATCACAATGCACTCACAGATTAATTCAAATTGTTAATGCTAAATGTGTGTTTGGTCAGATCTGAAATTTAGAGATCACTTTATGTACGAGTTCTTTGTTGGATTGCTTTTATATTTGTTTTTTATTTTCCTCTAAGTAGAGGCGAAAATACAAAACACAAACACACAGCGGTAGGCATAGTGCTATGCTATTCCCAATGACAAAAACCAAAGTTGCCTTGAATGGCAATGGGAGATGTTCCTAGGGAAAACATAAATGATCCTCCACCAAAATAGGTTTCAACAAAAAATGTGCCCGTCTTGTCTTTGCTTTTGCTTTTAATAATTCTCTCTCTCCATTACCCTTCCACATCCCTTAAAGAATTTCTCAACTGGGTTATTAACTCTTAAATGATTCTTAAGGAATGCTACAGTTTCAGGTTTGTCCCATTTCTTCCTTCCTAATGGAACCCTGATTTTGTTCAGGGGCCCACAACTGCCCCTCAAGCTGTGGCTTTCAGAGGCAGCTGAGCCACACTCAGTTTGACTGAAGTGGACTGGGTTGATCTAAGGATGACTACTTCCCCTCTAGTTGATTGGTTCAGAAATAGACATGTGACTCCATTCTGGCCTATGAGGTGCCAGAAAAGGCTCACTAGAGGCTTCTGAAAAACACCAACTTGTTCTGTGAGAATAGCCCCATAGGCATTATTATGGAAGACTTGTCTGGAAAACAACCCTTACTAACATTAAATTCAAAATCAAAATCACCACATAAACTAGTATGAAGGCTCCCATTCCTTGATATAGTCAAGCAGTGGTTGGATTCTTGTAGAATCGTAGGCTAGGTCATGTAATTCTAGAAATTTAGTCTCTGGATATTGTACATTCTTTCTGGAACATTTGCTATATGCTAACTGATTAAGTTATGTCTCCAGTGGGCTCAGTAGAATTAGCACAGTCTAGTAAATAATTGAATCAATGGCATAACCAGAATGACTGCTTAAATATTCAAAGCCAGAGTCAGTGAGGACTCTTGAGAACGGAGGATTCTGTGCTTCATTGAAACCTATGCCCCCAGCTAAATTAGTTCACAAATTTCATTTTGATAGTTTAGCCATTTGATGACCTTACTAAAAAGGCATTGCAGAATTGCAAAAAATGCAGTTTCTACTTGATAAAAGGTAAACATTTACACTGCCTATTTTATTTATTTTTATTTTTTTTTTTGACAGGCAGAGTTAGTGAGAGAGAGAGAGACAGAGAGAAAAGTCTTTGTTCCGTTGGTTCAGCCCCCAAATGGCCACTACGGCAGGTGCCTGCACCGATCCGAAGCCAGGAGCCAGGTGCGGAAGCTGGTCTCCCATGTGGGTGCAGAGCCCAAGCACTTGGGCCATCCTCCAATTCCTTCCCGGGCCACAGCAGAGAGCTGGACTGGAAGAGGAGCAACCGGGACAGAATCCGGCGCCCCAACAGGGACTAGAACCTGCGGTGCCGGCACCGCAGGAGGAGGATTAGCCTAGTGAGCCACGGTTCATTAATAGGTGAGTCTTGGCAGAAGGTACTGTCTTAGTCTTTTATCCTAAGAGCATATTCCTGTATACAACAATGAAATTGGTGATTTGTTACAGGAGATACTTTTCATTACATAAGACTTAGTGATATCCTATAAAGAAAAAAGTGAAGGTACCATATGTTGAGATCTTTTCACACTTTATTTGTTAATGAATTACTGACTGACTACATTTTGCAAAATGGAGTTTCTGTATCATGCAATTGGAAAGAAATTAAAACTCACCCTACTTTAATGAACCTAATTGTGCTGGTTTATCCAAAAACTTAAAATTTTATGGCTTTATCTTTATTTTGGCAAATTATCAACCAACTCTCAGCAGTTTCATTAATAGAATTTCTCAGTGGAAGAAATTGATGGGGTTATAGAATGAATTAATAGCAGAATGAAAAATTTAGGCATAGGATTCCAGAGCCCTGTCCAGCAGGAAATATCACCCATTGCATGCTTGGCGAGTGGGATCTCACCTTTGTTTAAAAAAATCTGTTTAATTTAGTAGTTATTTTTCACTTGAGTGTAAAAAAAGAAGGCGTGAAAAAGGAGGAGCTCAAGATCATAGTAATGAAGACCAAAGGAAACCAAAAGTTATGACTGCGAAATGCGACTACTGGAATATTCTGAGGGTGCCAGACTTGTGTCTCTAGAATTACTTGCACAAGGACAGATGATTAAAGGTGAATGAGCTCCTTGAATATAAGGATGAGCTTAGGCCTTTATAATCTGAGGAAACAGTAAGCACTGGAAAAAGCTTTATTATGCTTTAAAAGTTATAATTGAAGTGAAGAAATTAAATACAGTGGTGAGAAAATTTCTAAAATTTATTGATAGAGCAGAACCTAAAGGGAAGTATATTAAAGTCTGAAATGAGTGATTTTAGCATCATAAGATCTTGCAAGAGAGAAAGAGGAGCCATGATAAAACAGAACGAAGAAAGAATATAAGAAACAAATTATTTTTTTCAGTCTCCAGTCACACACAGAATAAGAGTGTTTCAGTCAACAATAGACCACAAACACCATGTTGGTTACATAAGACTTTATCACCTATGACAGCCTAGTCATAAAATGTAAGGATACTCCGTCATGTTCACACAGTGAGAAAATCATCCTGTGGAGTATTTCTCAGGACATGTTCTGTAATTAAGCAAGGCATGAATGTCTTTAAAAAGTTAGTTCAGGAGGGGGCCAGTGCCATGGCTCACTTGGTTAATCCTCCACCTGCAGCATGGGATTCCCATATGGGCATCAGGTTCTAGTCCTGGTTGCTCCTCTTCCAGTCCAGCTCTCTGCTGTGGCCCGGGAAAGGGAATGGAGGATGGCCCAAGTGCTTGGGCCCCTGCACTTGCATGGGAGACTGAGAGGAAGCACCTGGCTCCTGGCTTCGGATCGATGTAGCTTCAGCCTTAGCAACCATTTGGGGGGTGAACCAACGGAAGGAGGACCTTTATCTCTGTCTGTCTCTCTCTCACTGTCTAACTCTATCTGTCAAATAAAGAGAAAAGAAAAGTTAGTTCAGGGGCCAAGGTTGTGATGTGGTGGGTTGAGCTACCACCTGTGACACCAACATCGCTTATTGGCCCCTGTTCATGACACAGCTGCTCTACTTACCATCTAGGTCTTCTCTAATTAGAATAATAGTAAAACATTATTTGTAGTTACCACAAGTCTATAAATCTTTTTGCAACAAAAGTCACTTGATTAAAATATACTTCCATTTTCAAAGGACTATGAATTCAAATTCCTTAATGAAGAAGTCTGTTTTTTTTTTCATTTTTAAAATATTGATGTTTACCAATATAAAATGAGTCAGAAAAAATAAAATCTAAATAAAATGATGAAATTAGAAAAGGCTGTTTATAAAACTTTGATCAACAATGAAAATTTAAATCATGTATAACTTGTTTTTTCTAATTGTCTATAATCAACTGATTTTGTATCTTATCTGTTAAAACTGAAATGATGTAAGAACATATGCTAACAAATTAAATGGAGTTGTTCGTAGACTTTCTCTCCTATATCTTTTTGCCTTTGTCCAATGTCAACAGCAAATGGAGCTACATCATCCCAGAAATCAGTAATCAATCATTCAGACTTGCAAAAGTTAAGTACTCCAGAAATAGACATTTAGATTCAAGCTGTGTTACTTGAATTTAAAGACCAGTATAAGGTATAGGCAGTACTTAAACTAGTCTAAGTAAAATCTTAATGAATCAATTTTTTTAAAATTCACAACGTATAAAAGATTATTTAACTGGGCAATTTGCTTCCTTCTAAGGATATCAGATATCTAGTGCTGAGTTCAGAGTTCAGGATAGACCAGCAAGCAGGTCTATGGCCTAACTCATTCTCTATGTCCTCTGATTAACACTCTACAAGCTCATCTCTGACCCTATCAAATAAAACTTAAATATTGACCCATATTTTCACGGGTTTTTTAATTTTTCATTTTTTCCAATTCCATTGGAAAAAGTAATGCCCTTTTTCAGTATTTAATAAATAGTGCCAATTACATGTAAATATATTAAATTCATTAATTATCTTATCGAATTCTCCCTTCAGCACTACTCAGAGATTATCATCCCTGTTTTAAGAAGGATATTGAAGCCCTAAAAGATCATTCTGTGGTCAAGTTCTTTGCCAGCACTTCTTTTCCACAAAAAAATTATTTGAGGGCTAGATTAGGATCTTGAAACTGTTCTCTGTCTTTAAAGGAGAACTTATTTGGTTACAACAGAATGGACTCCATTCTTATTACTGAAGAGGTCAATCATTTGACTTTAAACTGGAAGTATATCTGGTTCTCACTTTACTAGCTGTCCACCCTAGTTTGTCAAGTCAAATGTGGACATATTGTTAAAACCAGAGTTCAAGAGCTTTCAGGTGAATAGCAGACATTTAATTCTGGATGTCACACATTTCCCAATGGATGGAGTAAAAAAGCTTCCATTATTTCCTTCCATCTCATAGAATGAAGAAAGTGTCTGAGAAGATCTCTGAAAGACAGAGGCAAAGGTTGGAGAAGCAACATTAGTTAAACCTCCCCTTCTTGTTAGGGGAAGGTAAAGATAAGTCAGAAATATTGGGTCCTTTTATCACTTCTTGATAATATTTCATTGATGAGGCAAAATATCTCATATTCTAGCTTTACTCTATTATATTTAGAACCTTTTCATAGTTACTCTATGATATTTGGAAACTTTTCATAGTTGCTGAATACACTTGCTTGTAGAGTTCAGGAAAAGCATATTATAATGACAGTGTGCAGGATTAGGTGGGAATGAGAGGTTAGGTTAGGGGAAATAGAGCTGGCCTCAAGTCTGTGAGTAATTAGCGTGGGAGACCCTGACTAGGTCCCATAATGTCTATTGACCTTCTTTCCCATAAAAACATTATCTTATCTTTAGGATCCATTCCAGGTATGCAATTCTAGATCTCTGTGTTTTTGTTATTTAGGTTTCTTTTTCTCCATGCTTAGAACATACATATTAAATCCCTATGCAATTTTTATTCTGCTAGTATTAGAAATGCACACATGCTGTTCACAGACCCTAGGAACTCTAGGACACATACTCATATAAAACATCAAATTCCGCCACATATAAATGTAGAAAAATTAGGTCATATGTATGCATACATTGGTAAGAAGCTAACAATTATTCACTTCAGAATATTGTGGTTTTTTAATCATCTGATTTACCATATCTGCTTATTTCCATAATCCTGTGGAGCACATGTTCTTATCAGCCCGCTGTCTAAATGAAGAGCCTCAGACTTGGACAGACAGGTAAACATACTCAGGATCCACAACCAATGGATAACTATTCCACTAATCCATATACTTCAAACTCAATAAATTGTGTCCTCTTATCATATCATGTTGCTTTTCAGTGGCATCTATTGCCCTCCCTGCAATTTAGATCCAAGAATGAAAGGTAGAAGAAAGACATGGCTTTATTTCCAAGATTATATCAGCCAGAAATTATGTCTGCAATCAGTGATCAGTGGAGGAAGCCAATGAGCTTACAATAGTCACCAAAGAAGTTTCCAAAAAACTTCTTTTTCTGCAATAATATAAAACCACTACTGAGCAAACGGGATTACTTCCAGCAAAGTCTATGTGACAGATATTTTTTCCCGCTAAGACCCCTAAGTGCATAGTTAAAAACTAGGAGATATGCAGCATGTGATATTGATGGCACATTTATTAGGACCTCTTTGACTTCCTCACAAGGCACTGAAGCAAGACGCGGAGGAGACAGAGCTCAATTTAGAGTAAACCAGGGGAGGAAGATGTTGGCTGTTTCAACAATAGAAACGTAATGGATAAACAGGAAAAATGCATACTGAAAAGTAAGAAGTTTTAATCACCACAACAAGCTTTCTCCCTCCCAGTAGAGACACAAATACACTTAGCAGATTAAATCCTTACGGTTGCATTTGCTTTCTCCTGTTAATAGCAAAAAAATAGTGCATTGCCAATCCTGCCTTAAAATTTTACGTAACAGCTACAAAATTAAGGGAAATAGAATCTTCCTGTGATATATCTTTTTTGATAATTGAAACTGGGCTGAAGTTGCCCTGGAAACCTTATAAAATCATCCCATAAAAGGATACCCATAGGCAGCAGACATACCTGTGGGTAACATATTAGCACAACCACACTCTTTTCTCTCTGCTTGGGATAGAATTTTAGCCAGGAGATTTATTTTCTCCAAGCAGCAGCAGAAAGACAAGAAACCAAGTTCTGACGACGCAAGAAAAGCCCTTGAAGTGCTTACTTTACATTAAACTAGTCGTAAGGAAGAAAACATTGCTTTAGAAGCTTGCACGGAGCTCCTTTTTCCCTCTGCAAGCTCAAGGATGGAGATAATCACCTCCAGCTGACCTATAATTACCTAGTTTGGAACAGATCCACTCCGATCATGTACTGCCAAATGGTTCTCACTGAAATTCAGATTTTCTAAAAATAAAAGAGCCAACGACCTAGAGCAAGTCACAGTCTCTACATGATTCATCATCAAGACTAAACTTAGCAGGATTATGAAGTCTGCCTGCCAAAGCACTTGCTATCTTGTTTTCATGGATATGAAATTTCCTCCTCCTCTAAAATCTTTGAAAATCGGCCACATGTATCTGAGAGAGACTGAAAGATGGTGTTCTGAGCACTGGCTGGCCTTGTAGCTAGAGGCTAGTTCTGTGATGACAGCACACAGTGCACATAGCGGATGAGACTGCCTCCTACATTACATGGACAGGGAAATTACCATTTCAACATTCACAGAAGATTATTACCCACCAGACAGAGGAGAGCATCAATTGGGTTACCACTGTGCACAAAGACAGGGAGGAGGGGGTCACAGCATTAAATACACAGCCCTTTCCCAATGCCCTTGTTCCAGTGTTAGCTAAAAGGACAAAGCAGCGTGGAAGGGAATGTAGCTGTAGCATAAGAACTAAGAGGAAGCTATACCTCACTACTTAACCCCTGCATAAATTTGGACAATTTAATTAACATCATTGAGCTTCAGTTTTCCCATCAATAAAAGGAAAAGAGCTTAGAATAATTATATGTTCCCTAAATGAGAAGCTCCTTTGTAAACAGAAAAATGTTATAAATAATTGGATGTTTGGCATAGCAGTTGAATGATGTTCGGGATGTCCACATCTCATATTGGAGTGCCTGGGTTTGAGCCCCTGCTCCACTTCCAATTCCACCTTTCTGAAAATGTGTAGCCTGGAGCAGCGGGTGATGGCTCTAGTGACTGGGACCCTGCCACCCATGTTGGAAACCTGGAGTGAGTCTCAGTCTCCTGACTTCAGTCTTTCCCAGTCTCAGCTGTTTCAGGCATTGGGGAGTGAACCAGCAGGTGGGAATCTCTGTCTTTGTCTGTCACTCTCACTATATCTGCATTTCCAATAAATTTTTAAAAACATAAATAATAGATCCTGTTTATCAGGAAAGAAAACAGAAATGCTTATTGGGGCTTAAAGTCACATGCATGTGGATTCCTCTTTTCCTCTTTTTCTCCTGCTCATTTTCTTTTGCTCACTGTTTTTTTAGCCCATACAGGATAGAAGCACTGGGCAGCACATAGTTACCAAAACAATGTTCACTCTGAGCAAGCTGATAGAAACTTTAAAGCTAAGCCACAGTTTTTAAACAGTGTACCAACAGGAGTGTTCTTCAAAAGCAAATGCTGTCATTCTTTTGTTCCTCATCCCGCTTGTCAATTTCCAAAAGTTAGGGGAAATGAACAGATTTGATGAACAGGTGCTTGCATTGGAGATGAGAGGGGGCGAAGGCTCTCACTTGGTACTTTGCCATTCTGTTAATTGACCACAGTACAGCCTACCTGCATGCACTGACCCAAAAACATCTTTCAGTGGAGGACCATCCTCCAGGCAAGCTCCACTTGGCCCATGAACCAAGGCTGAGGTTAACCACCCCCTCGACTCGCTATCTTTCCCAAGAAATGAATTGATATCTACAAGGCTCAGGGGGAGAAAAATCTATAAAATTTGTAAGATGACATCCTAGAGCAATAGGAAGAACAAAGTAAATATTTTCTGAGGTTGTTTGTAAATAAGCTAAGAATATTTATCCATTATCATTTCATTGTCGAATTCCATATGTGGAAAATAAGATACCATTTCAAAGTAACAGAAATCATTTCAAAAATTTGTGGAAATGGATCTCCAGAAGAAAAGGCTGTTTGCTTTACTCTGTCGATGACTAAGAAGATAAGTTCTGCACTGGGGATGATACTCTTCCCCTGTAGACATCTTTGTGTGAGGGATCGTTGATAAACAGCTTTCTACAAATTAACATTTCAAATCTGATTATTCATAAAGTAGTGGAAACTCTAACTTAACTTGGAAAAATCAAGTTGTATTTGCTCTTTTAAAATTCTTATTTAGTTAGTTTTTATGGCAGAAAGAAGGAAAGAAACACACAGAAATCTCCCATCTCAGTTCACTCTCCAAATGCTTACAGTGACTAAGGCTGGGAAGGAAGCCAGGAAATGAGAACTCAATCCAGGTCTCCTATGTGGGTAGCAGGGACCCAACTAATAGATCCATCATTGCTATCAGTCAGGTGCATATTAGCAGGAAGCTGTAATTGCAAGTGGAGCTGGGACTTGAATCCAGCCTGATGTGAGATGTAGGTGTGTCAAGCAACGTCTGCACCACTGTACAAAATGCCTGTACACAAAAATATTTTCAAATCTGCCGAATACTTTATGACTAGCAGATATTTATTCAATTAACAATGAGCCTTTGAATGACATTAGGCAAAGCTTTTAACCTTCCTGAGCCTCAGTTGGCACATCTGCAGAAGGGGTCAGTAATATTTGCGCCATTCTCTTGTCCCTTAGTATTCTGTGAAGATAATTAGGAGGATGTTTGAGAACACAGAGTCCTTCGGAGTAAATGGTCCAACTAACCAGATTTTGTCAGATTATCAGGACTGAAAAATGCTGCCTATGAGAGGCAAAAGAAGTACTTTAGTCCATCTTAGCCTGATTGTTCCAATCTGGCATGCTTGCAGTGAGGTGTAAATACAGCTAAAAAATAGTAAACCCTTCTATATGAGCTCTGAACAGGAAACCAAGGGGTCTACGATCTTTCAGGACTCATAATGGCATGAGGAAAGGCTGTGTCCTGTGACAGAGGAAACAGTATTGAGTACATAAGTAATGAGAGCAGGACATTTCATTTTCAGTGGTCCTAGGTGCTCCCTCTGCTTTATCAAAGTCCTAACATTTATCACCCTAATCAAGTCAATACGTTATTTCCCAGATAGAAAATCCCTTAGACAATAACCAAGATATAACTGGCAACACTTGGTTGTACATTTTCCTTATTTTGTTTGAAAATGCAAAAATGCCCACAGTGCTGGATTATAATACAGGTTCAGTTAAAATCAATTCATTCTGAACCTAATGCTTTATACTTCCCCTCATTAACAATCTCATGTGGAATGTCTATTTGAAATGATCAAATTTTATTGCTCATTGAGAGAAATTTTCACACACTAGAAGTCTGCTGATAATTTAATAGGTACCAAGAGCATAAAATGGGCAGACTTGGACATAGACATTAAGCGTATTATGAAAAACAGAATGGCAAACTGGACTACTTAGTCACTCATATGTTCCAACCTCACATGGGATCTAAAAAGATAACCAGGAACAGTGCAGCTGCCTTCACTTCTCAGTGCCCTGATGTCACAGTGCCTGCCCACCCCGTAATAGGACTGGTGTGATGACAGCCCCCAGCAGAGGAACAAGTGCCTTTGGGTAATATGTAAAGATACTCCTTACTAAACAATCCTCTTCCCAACAAATGCCCTTGTCTTTCACTTTGTTAATAAAGCATTGGGTTTTAACATTATAGTCTTGATTTATTTTCAGGGTTTTGTTCTTCAGTTTTGTTGTATATGCCTTCCCCTTATATTGAAAATTCATGAAATGTTCATTCATCTCTGTTCATAATATTGTATTATTTTTCTTTTTTACCATGTTATTTCATTACTTTTAGTTTCTTTTTGACATCTGTTTGAAAGAGCTACAGAGAGAGGGAAAGAAACAGAGAGAGGGATTTCCATCTGCTGATTTGCACCCCACATGGCAACAAAAGATAGAGCTGGTCCAGACCAAAGGCAGGAGCCTAGAAATCCACTGGGTGCCCTCCCAGGCACATGAGCAGGACTCTGGATCAGAAGTGTAGCAACTGGGACTACAACTGCTGTTCATGTGGGTTGCTGTGTGGCATGGCAGGTGGCAATGTAACCTGCTGTGTCATAAATCTGGTATCAATTTTTAGGTTTTTTAATTAATTAATTAATTTGAAAGGTCAGGTGGCAGAAAGAAAAAGAGAAGGAGAGGGATAAGGTGAGAGGAAGGGAAAGAGTCAGGGAGGAAGGGAAGGAGGGACAGAGAGGGAGAGAGAGAGACAGAGAGAGCTTCTATTAGCTGATTCACTCCTTAAATGGCCTTAACAGCCAGGGCTGGACCAGGCTGAAGCCAGGAGCCAGGCAATTTATCCTCATCTCTCCTGTGCTTGTGGAAGGGGCACAAGTGTGTGGGCTGCCCTCTGCTGCACTTCCCAGCACATTAGCAGGAATCTGGATCAGAAGCAGGGTAGTCAGGTCTCTAACCATCAATCTGATAATGGGATGTGGGCCTTGCAAGTAGCAGCTTAACCTGCAGCAGCTTAACTCACTGTGCCACAATACTGGTCCCTATTTTAAGTTTTGAGGCACAGATAAACATCTATAGATCTTCACAGAAAGTCCATGGTATCATCAAGTTCTTCGTCTTAATTTAAACATTGTGACATGATGTATTTTATAGGGTGAGTATAAGAGAAATATCCAAACTTATGATAAACAAGGCACAAAAAATGCCACTGCACTGTAGTTTGATTCATTTGCAATGTACTGTGGGCTAAGCTGACATTCAGTGACCTTTCTGAACTGGCCATCTAGGACCCAGGGGCATTTCTCAGAGTGTCAAGTGCTGATTAATAAAAATCACTGAGAAAACAAGGAACAAGGCTTGTCACAACTTCTCAGCGCTTGCTAGCCTAAATGAAACAATGACACACTGGACCACTTTATTGCTTGCCTCCCAGGGATCAGTGTCAGCAGTGCCAGTGAACTTGCAGTTCTCATGGACCCACAGGTTGTGATGGGAAATTTTGAATAAATTACTGTCAATGGGAGAGAGGGTTGGGACATGGAGTTTGACTTACAAACTTATTTAAAAAGAAACCTTGCCCCCAATTTGATGAGCACTGCAGTTTTATCCAGTGTTTCCAATGTAGACTTTGATGGCCTTAGAAAATGATGCCCAGACTCTCGCCAGGCATAAGAAGAGGGGACAGTGACTCCAGGTACTTCACAGGGTTAACCTGGAGGTTCACCCAACTCCCTGTGCGTCACTTTTTCTTTTCGTGCTTTCCATTTTTCTTGTTTTTCTTGCTTATCTTCTTGAAGTACTTCTTCAGTATCTTGCACTTTTGGTTTCCTTGGCCCTCTTCTTCTTTTCGACTAGATATTTACAGAGACCTACTAAGTGTCAGGCACTGAGTTAGACCCTGAGGCATGGAAGGACAAGCTCCCTGTCCTGGAGGGTACACAGACCAAGGTAAATGCCACCTCTTAAACCTTCACAATAGCCCTGCGAGGTATACTATTCCCCCTTCACAAATGAAGAGCCTGGGAGTTAGTAAGGTTGGGGGTCGTGCCCAAAGTAACACAACCAGGATGAGGTTAAAGAGAAGCTGATCGAAGGACAAAGCCTTAGCTTCCACCAGGACTGATCTTTGTGGGTTCTCTTCAGTCTGCCCTCATTATTAACTTGTACTTTCCAAGCCTTCTTCTATTTTCTAACTCCTAACAATTTCCCTTCACTTTTTCCTTGGGAGAGAGCAATCATGTCACTTGACAAAAGTCCATTATTCCAACTAAATTGTTGTAATAATAATAATAATAATAATCCTGTTCTGTAAGAACAGGATTTGCTTGTCCTCAGGGCAGGCTTTTGATACAATGGTCAAGAAGCCTCTTGGGCTATGAACGTCCCATATCAGAGGGCCTGAGTACAGGTCCAGCTCCAGTTCCAATTCCAGCTTACTGCTAATGCTAACCACGGGAGGAAGCAGATGATGGCTCAAGTGATTAGGTCCCTGCCACGGGAAACCTACATTGAATTGTTAGTTCCTTGCTTCAGCCTATTCTAGGTCCAGCTGTTGCAATCATTTAGAGAGGGAATCAGCTGATGGGAGATTTCCCTCTCTATCTTTCCCTGTACCTCTGTTTCTGCCTTTTGAAATAAATTAAATAAATAAAATTTTGGAAAACTTACTTATGTTGAAAATGACTAAGAGCAATAAAATGTAATCATTTTAAAATATTTTTAAAAGACATTTATTTTTCCAGTTTTCCATAGATGATCATGAAAACAGGTCTTTGTAGAAACAGAGAGAATTGTGCCAAAGACAGCTGTCAGACTTTATTGGATCCTTACATCTACTACCCTCTTTGTCCTCATTATGAAATGAAATCTGCTTTCCCATAGTACAACTGGAAAGAAGGAAAGAAGAGAAGGAAGGGAAGGAGAATGAGAGAGAGAGAGAAAGGAAGAAAGGAAGGAAAGAAGAGGGGAACAGGGGGAGGGGAGGGGAGGGAAGGGAAGGGAAGGGAAGAAAGAGAGAGAGAGAAAGAGAGAAAGAGAAGAGAGAAGAGGAGAGGAGAGGAGAGGAGAGGAGAGGAGAGGAGAGGAGAGGGGAGGGGAGGGGAGGGGAGGGGAGGGGAGGGGAGGGGAGGGGAGGGGAGGGGAGGGGAGGGGAAAGTAAAGTAAAGAAAACTCCTTTCCCCATAAACAGACAGAAGAGAATGCCATTGTTCATGCATCCTACAAGTTTGCTGCTTATGTTATTATCATTAAAACATTTTTTCTACAAGAAGGGGAGAGAGAAAAAACAGGAGATTATAGATTCCTTGCTAACAAATTCCTGAAGAAAATAAATAAATAAAAAATAATAAATGAAGTAAGATCAGGATATCATTTCAGAGGGAAGACAAGAGGAATAGATCAATCTCCTCAAATCAAACTGTATAGAAAAGCAATCCAGTTGGAAACAAGCTGGCCTGAAACAGACATTGATCACTTGGGAAATAGGACAAGAGAAAAGATCAGAAACCAGTAAAGCTTACAAGGTGATGAAAATGCACCGTGGGGTTAACATTCTTGTAATCAATACCTAACACCTTAGATTTATACACCTCTGGCAAGACAGTCTAACTTTCCCATATCACCACAGTTCATTAGGAAGGATGTATCAATCAAAAGAAGTTAACAATGGAAAAGAATCAAAGTTCACCTACTTCCGATTATTAAATAAAAGAATTTTACAGAGCAGATGCCTGCCCACCACCTTGCTCAGAAAGAAAAAAAAAAGAAGTGCTAATAAGAGTTAACCTATGAAACCTTACTGTCAACATTCAGAAACCACACCATAAACCAGTTTTTCTACCTACAAGAAGACTAAAGGTGGATTAAAAGACAAACAACAACAAAAGCTTATCTTTGATTCAATCTGCAACTAAATAAACTGCATAAATAGAATGCTTTTAATAGCAAATTGAAAAGTTTTCCCCATGATGCATAGCTTTTAAAAAATCATTACTTTACTGGCAAGCACTCTAATCTGATTACATATCTTTTACCTTGCTTCTATTTGGATTTATCCTAATTACATATTTAAACTAATAAAAGTCAATCCATTTCACAGCCACAAATAATTAGACTGTTTAAGAATTATTGCGATTTTTTTAATAATTTTGATTCTAAAATACATATTTGGATGTTAGAATTTGCAGCAAATTACATTTGGAGAGGAAGAAGCACTTTATCTCCATCAAATAATAGAAGCACATCCATTTGTTATTTTTTAAATGGTGACAGCAAAATCAATTCTAAGGGGGGAAAGGAAAATGAGATTCTGGATCTCTCACTATACCTTCTAGTTCCCCTTGACACACTAATTAGTCTCCCACCCTCTTTTTTATGCCTTACAGGATGTTTGCCTAGAGGAAAAATGAAACTTGTATAACTTAAGAGTGGCAGTGACTAATGAAAAGGACAATAGAGAAGTGACAATTCCTTTGAAGGGAGCCAATAGCTACATGCTGTTATGTTGTCTTCAAGGCTCTCAGCCTCGAAATTCTAGCATTTTTGATTGTTTACAGAAATTACTATGGAGAGCTAATAGACTGTACATTGCCCTATCTTTGATAGTTTGTACAGTTAAGGAAGCCGTGTCCTTTCTGTCTTGCTTTTCAAGGTTACTATTGCTCTTAAGATGAGAGGAGATAGAAAAGATAGTGTCTCCTTAAAATTACTGTCTTTAAGAGTCGTAAAAAAAAAACTTTCAAAACTTTTGGATATCAAATATAAATGACAGTAAAATTTTCTGTGAGCTTTGAAAAAGTTATCTACATAGTTTACAGGCAAAGCTTGATATTTTAATAAAATAAGGTATGATTTTAGAATAAAGAAGACTATTTTAACACTAGTATTTTAGGATGTCCTTGACATCCGAAAGAATTAGATTTGGAATTTTGCTATAAATTACCCAACCCAGGAATGCCTGTGACTGAATCTAAAATCATCAAAACCGAAAAAATACTAACACTTGAGAAATGTAACCATTATTGTGCCTTTCAGGCATATTTTTCTCACTAAATTTTTTGTTTAATTCCCTCTTACACTTCTAAGGGAAAATAAAGCACATTTGAAAGGGAAAACAACAATAGCAATGAAATATCGTTTCTGCTCTTTATTTTTATCTTTATTTGCATCTTCCAAAATTGATTTAAGAGTTAATCATTTTTTTTTCACTGTAATACACTCTGGGTTTATTTATGCCTTTTAGAATTCTGAGAAGTTATGAATGGTTTTCACATTAGCTGAGATATGGTTTCAAAAATTTGAGTGAAAGAAGCAAGTTGACATTTAGGAACTAATCTTGGTGGGGAAGATGTCCTGCTCCTATGGAAACAATTGTGAATATAGCCATTATATACCTTAAACTTCTCTGTATTCCATAGGTAATTGTGAGTTGAAGTTAATTTTCTACACAAATATATGCAAGTGGGTACACATTTACACACATCATTTAACCTGAAGGTAAAACATATCAAATTTTACCAAGCAAGTAACTTTCTGGAAGAAATTCCTTACACATTTACTAAATTCAAGGGTGGATCCTACAAGATAATGAATTAGAGTGTATCCTGGAACCCAGTATCTCCCCAGGGAACACTTGTCTCTAGACAATTCTGTCCCATCATATGCTCTCTCTTCTAAAACCTATAACCTTCAAATATTTGGGTAAATTCCACCCAGGTAGAAGAAGCACCAAGATTAGGCCTGAATTTCTACAAAAATACCAAGACCTAAGAACTCATCATGCAGCTAAACTTTTCAGAGTCCTCTAATATTAGGTGAATGCTTCATCTTTCTCTGTCCCCGTTATCTGTCCATAAAATTTGAAGAAGGCTCTTTTTAAAATACTTTACTATAGGAGGAGGCAAGATGGCGGAATAGGAAGGGAGCACACTGATAGTCCGGGGAGAGATAGTTTAATAAAAGTGGAGATACTGCAGGTTCAAGGAAGAGTAGGGGAGGAAACAGCAGAAGAAACTCTTCTGGAACGCGTGATTCACAGCGGACCTGCGTGGAGAGCGTGGGAGCCCACAGTTCGGGACACCAGCGGCAGACTCAACACACCAGCGCTGGAACGTGAGGTGAGCCGAACCTCAATAGCCTGAGACACCGGCAGGCAAGCAGAGAGAGGAGACTAGAGAGAACGACCCCCGGGGGGGGGAAAGTTCACCAGGCTAACTGGAAGAGAGAGAGAGAGGAAAAAAAAAAGGTGACTGGTACGGACACGGGTTTCTCTCTCCGCTCACCTCTCAAGGGTGAGCAAGACAAAGAGCAGGCGCCATCTTGGACATACGTCATAAGCAGAGTGACCTCAGGTCTGCATTGGCCCTGAGCCTAACAGAAAAACCTGACTCTGGGCGGGGCAAATTAACAGGAGATTAGGACCTAGTAAATTTGTGGTGCTACTGAACTGAGACTGTGAAAAAAACTCACGGAATTCAGGTGAGCACTCTCCAGAGACACTACAATTCCGTAACTTTGGCAACCCAGTGGGAGACTGAAGGAGACTTTGAGCCCACTCTGAGGGCTGAACAGATTCCCTGTGTGGTCCTTGGGAAAGAGTTTCCGATCTCTGGCTCCTGTGGGTATATCATTTGCCTGCTAACTACCTCCAACTTCATTCAGCTGTGCGGAATTACTTCCCTTTTGAATCAAAAAAAGAAAGAGAGAGAGAGAGAGAGAGAGAGATTTACCACACCTAACCTGGGAGGGTCACCTTTGGCACACCAAACAGAGCTCTCAGGCCACACCCATCTCAAGCCCTAAGGCTCCATCAAAAACAGATAGTCCACTTAATCTAGAGTCATAGTATAACAAGAAAAAGCACCACAGTGAAGAAACCAAATATCTCCAATATGCCAAATAACAAACGCAAAAACCAAGGTAATAAAAACAAGGAAGTCACCATGAAGCCCTCAAATGAAAAAGACACCCCAATTCAAGATTATGAGGATGATGACATAGAAGAAATGCAAGAAGCAGATCTCAAAAAATTGATAAGAACATTAAGAAGTTCTCAAAAACAAATTCTTGAACTACAGAAATCCTTACTGGACAGGATAGAAAATCTCTCTCGTGAAAATGAAATATTAAGGAGGAATCAAAATGAAACGAAACAACTAGTACAACAGGAAACTGGGATAGTGACTGAAGTGAAGAATTCAATAGATCAAATGAAAAACACAATAGAGAGCCTTACAAACAGAATGGGTGAAGCAGAAGAGAGAATATCGGACTTAGAAGACAGAGAACAGGAAAGGATACATTCAGACCAAAGAAAAGAAGAGGAAATTAGAAATCTAAAACATATTGGCCAGGAATCTTCAGGATACTATTAAAAAACCCAACATTCGGGTTCTAGGAGTTCCTGAAGGCATGGAGAGGGAGAAAGGATTAGAAGGCCTTTTTAGTGAGATATTAGCAGAAAATTTCCCAGGTTTGGAGAAGGACAAAGAAATCCTAGTACAGGAAGCTCACAGAACCCCTAATAAACACGACCAAAAGAGATCCTCACCACGCCACGTTGTAATTAAACTCTCCACAGTGAAACATAAAGAAAAGATCCTAAAATGTGCAAGAAGAAATGTCAGATTACTCTCAGAGGATCTCCAATCAGACTCACAGCTGACTTCTCATCAGAAACTCTACAAGCTAGGAGGGAATGGCGAGATATAGCCCAGGTACTAAGAGAGAACAACTGCCAGCCCAGAATATTATATCCTGCAAAGCTATCATTTGTGAATGAAGGTGAAATACAGACTTTTCATAGCAAACAGAAATTGAAAGAATTTGTCGCCACTCGTCCAGCCCTGCAACAGATGTTTAAAGATGTGTTACACACAGAAACACAGAAACACGGTCATCAATATGAAAGAAGATAAAGGAAGGAAAGCTCACAGCAAAAGATCACAGGGAATTCAAAGCATATATTAGAACTTATCTTTGGCAAATGGCAGGGCAAAGTTACCACTTATCATTAGTCACATTGAACGTGAATGGCCTGAACTGTCCAGTTAAAAGACACCGATTGGCTGATTGGGTTAAGGAAGAAAACCTATCTATTTGCTGCTTACAAGAAACACATCTTTCCAACAAAGATGCATACAGACTGAAAGTGAAAGGCTGGAAAAGGATATACCATGCCAACAGAAATGAAAAAAGAGCAGGCGTAGCCATCTTAATATCAGACACCATAAACTTTACCACAAAAACCATTAAGAGAGACAAAGAGGGACACTACATAATGATTAAGGGATCAATTCAACAGGAAGATATAACAATTATCAATGTATATGCACCTAACTACAGGGCACCGGTTTATCTAAAAGATTTGTTAACAGACTTAAAGGGAGACTTAGACCCCAATACAATAGTACTGGGGGACTTCAATAGTCCACTCTCAGAAATAGACAGATCAATAGGACAGAAGATCATCAAGGATACAGTAGATTTAAACGACACTATAGCCCAAATGGATCTAACACATATCTACAGAACTTTCAATCCTACAGCTAAAGATTTTACATTCTTCTCAGCAGTACATGGAACCTTCTCTAGGATTGACCACATACTAGGCCATAAAGCAAGTCTCAGCAAATTCAAAAGAATTAGAATCATACCATGCAGCTTCTCAGACCATAGAGGAATGAAGTTGGAAATTAGCAACTCAGGAATCCCTAGAGCATACGCAAACACATGGAGATTGAACAACATGCTCCTGAATGAACAATGGGTCATAGAAGAAATTAAAAGAGAAATCAAAAATTTTCTGGAAGTAAATGAGGATAACAGCACAACATACCAAAACTTATGGGACGCAGCAAAAGCAGTGTTAAGAGGAAAGTTTATATCAATAGGTGCCTACATCAAGAAATTGGAAAGGCACCAAATTGATGAGCTTTCAATTCACCTCAAGGATCTAGAAAACCTACAGCAAACCAGACCCAAATCTAGTAGGAGAAGAAAAATAATTAAAATCAGAGAAGAAATCAACAGGATTGAATCAAGAAAAACATTACAAAAAATCAGCCAAACAAGGAGCTGGTTTTTTGAAAAAATAAACAAAATTGACACCCCATTGGCCCAACTAACTACAAAAAGAAGAGAAAAGACCCAAATCAATAAAATCAGAGATGAAAAAGGAAATGTAACAACAGACACCACAGAAATAAAAAGAATCATCAGAAATTACTACAAGGACTTGTATGCCAGCAAACAGGGAAACCTATCAGAAATGGATAGATTCCTGGACACATGCAAACTACCTAAATTGAACCAGGAAGACATCAAAAACCTAAACAGACCCATAACTGAGACAGAAATTGAAACAGTAATAAAGGCCCTCCCAACAAAGAAAAGCCCAGGACCAGATGGATTCACTGCTGAATTCTACCAGACATTTAAAGAAGAACTAACTCCAATTCTTCTCAAACTATTCAGAACAATCCAAGAAGAGGGAATCCTCCCAAATTCTTTCTATGAAGCCAGCATCACCTTAATTCCTAAGCCAGAGAAAGATGCAGCACTGAAAGAGAATTACAGACCAATATCCCTGATGAACATAGATGCAAAAATCCTCAATAAAATTCTCGCCAATAGAATGCAACAACACATCAGAAAGATCATCCACCCAGACCAAGTGGGATTTATCCCTGGTATGCAGGGATGGTTTAATGTGTGCAAGACAATCAATGTGATACACCACATTAACAGACTGCAGAAGAAAAACCATATGATTATCTCAATAGATGCCGAGAAAGCATTTGATAAAATACAACACCCATTCATGATGAAAACTCTAAGCAAACTGGGTTTGGAAGGAACATTCCTCAATACAATCAAAGCAATCTATGAAAAACCCACAGCCAACATCCTATTGAATGGGGGAAAAGTTGGAAGCATTTCCACTGAGATCTGGTACCAGACAGGGATGCCCACTCTCACCACTGCTATTCAATATAGTTCTGGAAGTTCTAGCCAGAGCTATTAGGCAAGAAAAAGAAATTAAAGGGATACAAATTGGGAAGGAAGAACTCAAACTATCCCTCTTTGCAGATGAAATGATTCTTTATTTAAGGGACCCAAAGAACTCTACTAAGAGACTATTGGAACTCATAGAAGAGTTTGGCAAAGTAGCAGGGTATAAAATCAATGCACAAAAATCAACAGCCTTTGTATACACAGACAATGCCATGGCTGAGGAAGAACTTCTAAGATCAATCCCATTCACAATAGCTACAAAAACAATCAAATACCTTGGAATAAACTTAACCAAGGACGTTAAAGATCTCTACAATAAAAATTACAAAACCTTAAAGAAAGAAATAGAAGAGGATACCAAGAAATGAAAAATCTTCCATGCTCATGGATTGGAAGAATCAATATCATCAAAATGTCCATTCTCCCAAAAGCAATTTATAGATTCAATGCAATACCAATCAAGATACCGAAGACCTTCTTCTCAGATCTGGAAAAAATGGTGCTGAAATTTATATGGAGGCACAAGAGACCTCGAATAGCTAAAGCAATCTTGTACAACAAAAACAAAGCCGGAGGCATCACAATACCAGATTTCAGGACATACTACAGGGCAGTTGTAATCAAAACAGCATGGTACTGCTACAGAAACAGATGGATAGACCAATGGAACAGAATTGAAACACCAGAAATCAACCCAAACATCTACAGCCAACTTATATTTGATCAAGGATCTAAAACTAATTCCTGGAGGAAGGACAGTCTATTCAATAAATGGTGCTGAGAAAACTGGATTTCCACGTGCAGAAGCATGAAGCAAGACCCCTACCTTACACCTTACACAAAAATCCACTCAACGTGGATTAAAGACCTAAATCTACGTCCTGACACCATTAAGTTATTAGAGAACATTGGAGAACATTGGAGAAACCCTTCAAGATATTGGCACAGGCAAAGAATTTCTGGAAAAGACCCGGGAGGCACAGGCAGTCAAAGCCAAAATCAACTATTGGGATTGCATCAAATTGAGAAGTTTCTGTACTGCAAAAGAAACAGTCAGGAGAGTGAAGAGACAACCAACAGAATGGGAAAAAATATTTGCAAACTATGCAACAGATAAAGGGTTAATAACCAGAATCTACAAAGAGATCAAGAAACTCCACAAAAACAAAACCAACAACCCACTTAAGAGATGGGCCAAGGACCTCAATAGACATTTTTCAAAAGAGGAAATCCAAATGGCCAACAGGCACATGAAAAAATGTTCAAGATCACTAGCAATCAGGGAAATGCAAATCAAAACCACAATGAGGTTTCACCTCACCCCAGTTAGAATGGCTCACATGCAGAAATCTACCAACAACAGATGCTGGCGAGGATGTGGGGAAAAAGGGACACTAACCCACTGTTGGTGGGAATGCAAACTGGTCAAGCCACTATGGAAGTTAGTCTGGAGATTCCTCAGGAACCTGAAGATAACCCTACTGTTCGACCCAGCCATCCCACTCCTTGGAATTTACCCAAAGGAATTTAAATTGGCAAACAAAAAAGCAGTCTGCACCCTAATGTTTATTGCAGCTCAATTCACAATAGCCAAGACCTGGAACCAACCTAAATGCCCATCAACGGTAGACTGGATAAAGAAATTATGGGATATGTACTCTTTAGAATACTATACCGCAGTAAGAAACAATGAAATCCAGTCATTTGCAACAAAATGGAGGAATCTGGAACACATCATGCTGAGTGAAATAAGCCAGTCCCAAAGGGACAAATACCATATGTTCTCCCTGATCGGTGACAACTGACTGAACACCAAAAAGGAAACCTGTTGAAGTGAAATGGACACTATGGGAAACGGTGACTTGATCAGCATAGCCCTGACTGTTAATGCACAACTTAATACATTATCCCTCTTAGTAGTTTTTTTGTCTGTTCTACTTAATACGACTGGTTTAATTGTGTAATTAATACACAGTTATTCTTAAGTGTTGAAAATTAACTGAAATGTGATCCCTGTTAAACATAAGAGTGGGAATAAGAGAGGGAAGAGATGTATAATTTGGGACATGCTCAAGCTGACTTGCCCCAAATGGTAGAGTTAGAAACATACAAGGGGACTCCAATTCAATCCCATCAAGGTGGCATGTACCAATGCCATCTCACCAGTCCAAGTGATAAATTTCAGTTCACAATTGATCATAATGAAAGGACTACGAGTCAAAGGGAGCACATAAACAAGTCTAGTACCTGCTAATACTAACCGATAGAATAAATAAAGGGGAGAGTGATCCAACATGGGAAGCGAGATACTCAGCAGACTCATAGAATGGCGGATGTCCTAAACAGCACTCTGGCCTAGATTCAACCCTAAAGGCATTCCTATCTGCCTGAAAAGCCCATGAGAGTATTTCAGGCATGGAAAGCCAAGACACTCTGGCAAAAAAAAAAAAAAAAAAAAAAAAAACAAACCTAAATGAAAGATCTCTGTGAGTGAGATCCCAGTGGAAAGAACAGGTCTTAAGAGGTCTTCAAAGAAGGAGGTACCTTTCTCTGAAGGGAGGAGAGAACCTCCACTTTGACTATGACCTTGTCTAAACAAGATAAGAGTCGGTGAACTCAAAAGGCTTCCATAGCTTTGGAAACTCATGACTGGTGCATAGGGAGATTTCTGATGCCATAAACAGGAGTGTCAATTTGTAAAGTCAACAGCAGGAGTCACTGTGCACTTACTCCTCATGTAGGATCTCTGTCCTTAAGGTGCTGTACATTGAGGCTTAATGCTATAATGAGTACTCAAACAGTATATTTCGCTTTGTGTTTCTATGGAGGTGCAAACTGTTGAAATCTTTACTTAATGTATACTAAACTGATCTTCTGTAAAAAAAAAAAAAAAAAGAAATTATCAATTCCCAACTTTACTCTCACTGGGATTAAACATGACAATAGGTCTGATCTGATTTCATCATCATTTAAAAAATCATCTATTATTTTTCACTTTATGTTTGTGTGGGAGCAAACTGTTGAAATCTTTACTTAATGTATGCTAAACTGATCTTCTGTATATAAAGAGAATCAAAAATGAATCCTCATGTGAATGGAAGGGGAGAGAGAGTGGGAAAGGGGAGGGATGCGGGTGGGAGAGACGATATGGGGGGGAAGCCATTGTAATCCATAAGCCGTACTTTGGAAATTTATATTCATTAAATAAAAGTTAAAAAAATACTTTACTATAAAAATGAATAATTTAAAATACATTTCTATTAGATCTTAACTATTGCTTTTTAAATACTACTAATAGATATTAATTCAAACATATAGAGAAGATAGCTGAGACATGAGAGTGCTTCATTATTCAGAGAGAGGGCTTACAAAAAGGTCCTCCAAATACATTTCTTAATTCCTATGAATGTGTAGATTTTGTTTTGATGCAGAGCAGAGTGGCTATTTGTAATGAGGGTAGATGAGTTGGTCCTTATTATAAATTACTTCTCTAAGATAAAATAGTTCAGGTTTCTGTTTACCAGCGTAATTAATCCTCAAAATGCTGCCTTTTTGATTTCAGTAATACCCTGGTTTTCCCAATGACAGAAGCAGAAACACACATGAAAATATTTTTATGTAGTCTTATTTATTCCTTTCCTATTTTTAGCCTTGATCAGTCTATAATTCCTATCTCCTTTTCTCTATCAGCACAAAGTATTAACATGTTAGAATAAAGCAAATTTCAATATAGTGGAGGATTATTATTAAATAATATTTTGGATTTTAACTTAGGGTTTTCCTTATTAAATTGTTGACAACAAAATTAGAACAAATATTATCTAAAATACATTTGATAGGTTTTCTTATACAAATTTATCTGTAATTTTATTTTTATTAATTTGAGAGGCAGTGAAACAGAGAAGAAGAGAAAGTCAGAGAAAGAGACAGATAGCTAGAAAAAGCTCCCATCCATTGATTCACTCCCCAAAAGCCAGCAATGGCCAGGGGAGGCAGGACCCAGGAATGCAATCTAGAACATCCATGATGATTGCAGGGACCAAAAAACCTGAGCCATCCTCATTGCCTCCCAGGATTTGTATTGGTGGGAAGTTGGATTCAGAAAACAAAGTTGAGAATCAAACCCAGGAACTTCAGCATGGGACGAAGGCATGTTATCTGGTAGGCCAAATGCTTATTCCAAAGGATTTTCCCCCAAGTTAATTGATATAAGCCAGACAATTTTCTCATTGTCCTTCTAACTTAGAAGACAGAGAGATGAGTAATAAGTATAGGTTTCACAGGTCAGCATATTTTTTGAGATTCTTATTTGTTTATTTGACAGGTAGAATTACAGTGAGAGAGAAACACAGAGAGAAAGGTCTTCCTTCTGTTGGTTCACCCCCTAAATGGCCGCTACAGCCAGAGCTACACTGATCCAAAGCCAGGAGCCAGGTGCTTCCTCCTGGTATCCCACGCAGGTGCAGGGGCCCAAGCACTTGTGCCATCCTCCACTGCCCTCCAGGGCCACAGCAGAGAGCTGGACTGGAAGAACCCAGTGCCCCTATGGGATGCTGCTGCTGCAGGTGGAGGATTAACCAAGTGAGCCATGGCACCGGCCCCATGGTGAGCATATTTTGAATTTCCATTTCCCTACTGTTCAAAAATAATTGAGAGGCCATGGACATGAAGTAGCTCTAAGCTTTAAGTTCCCAAGTAGGTCAATCAAAGCCCAATACAAACAATAAAAGGCAACTAGATAATTTACCAATATGAACCACTAATTAAACTTTTCATTTCTTTCCATTCTAATGAAACAAATAAAATTGCTTTGTATTTTAGAAATGTGCCAGGGGATTCCAATACAAGCCAGTCAAGGTGACATGTACCAATGCCATCTCACTAGTCCAGTGATCAATTTCAGTTCACAATTGATCACACTAATAGGTCTAAGAGTCAAAGGGATCACACAAATAAGACTACTGTCTGGTAATACTAACTGATAGAATCAAAAAGGGAGAGAATGATCCAACATGGGAAGCAGGATACACAGCAGACTCATAGAATGGCAGATGTCCTAAATAGCACTCTGGCCTCAGAATCATCCCTTAAGGCATTCGTATATGGCTGAAGAGCGCATGAGAGTATTTTAGGCATGGAAAACCAAGACACTCTGGAAAAAAAAAAGACCTAAATGAAAGATTTCTACGAGTGAGATCCCAGTGGTAAGAATGGGACCATCAAAGAAGGAGGTACCTTTCTCTGAAGGGAGGAGAGAACTTCCACTTTGACTAGGACCCTGTCTAAATAAGATTGAAGTTGGTGAACTCAAAAGGCTTCTACAGTCTTGGCAACTCATGACTAGAGCCTAGGGAGATTACTGATGCCATAAACAAGAGTGTCAAATTGTTAAGTCAACAACAGGAGTCACTGTGTACTTACTTCTCATGTGGGATCTGTACTTAGTGTGTTGTCCAATGTGAAGAAATGCTATAACTAGTACTGAAACAGTATTTTACACTTTATGTTCTGTGTGGGTGCAAACTGATGAAATCTTTACTTAATAGATACTAAATCAATCTTTTGTATATAAAGAGAATTGAAAATGAATCTTGATGTGAATGGAATGGGAGAGTGAGCGGGAGAGGGGAGGGTTGCGGGTGGGAGGGAAGTTATGGGGGGGGGGGAAGCCATTGTAATCCATAAGAAGTACTTTGGAAATTTATATTTACTAAATAAAAGTTTAAAAAATTCTTTGTATTATTTCTTTGTTGGCCTATAAAACTATGCTGTTCTTATTGTTGCTGCATGATTCTGAACCCCTGCTGGTTTTGAGTGTTGCCCAATTCATGCATCAGTCTAGGCTTGAATAAGTTCTATTACATTTATTTTTCCAATGTATTTTCCTTTTGACAATTCTGAAATCAAATTGTAAACAAAAAGCTATCCCAACAATCTTTATTCCCCAGCACCAATGAGTTAACAGCATAAGTAACATGATGAGCCCCTTGAACTTTTTGTTTCTTGCTATACATTTGACTGTCAGCAACAGTAGATCACAAGCAACAATTGACTCAGACACAAGCTCAAAACTGGCATAAAATTAGCAGAATTTATTTAAGCAGTTTTGATACAGATTATGTTTAGAATATATGACAGAAAGTAGATTGGATCCAAAAGATAGGTCTCCATAAATGAGGTTATTAGAAGATCAGGATCATGAATTCATCTGGATTCAAGAAGTTTCTTGCAAAAAACAAACAAACAAACAAACTATGGAACCAAATTCGTACTCTTCTAGAGAAATGTGTAAACCTTACCAGGCATAACAGTGTTAGATTGACAGCAGTCAATCTGTTAGGAAGTTTCAACCTAGATAAAATTGTTTATGGCAAGGTACAATAGAGAAAAAAGGAGATCTCAAACACGTTAAAGCCATTGGATGTAGTTTTGATTGGCAGAGCCCTCTACATTATTAAATCAATCAAATTTGAAAAAAAAAATCCTATCAAAAGACAAATGAAAAATTTAAGTAACAAACTGATGAGAAAAATTGTGCAGACTGATTTAGTCCAGTCTTACTTTCTTGCTATCCGCCAGGGCCTGTATGTACTGACATTTCATGTTAGTAACCTTGCTGCCTTGAAGACAAAAGATAGTAGGCAATTCCTTAAAATTTTGGTCTTCAGAACAACTACATATGATTCTTTAACCAGCTTTACATTTTGATCAAAATCTGGAGCTCAGAACAATTATAAAACACATCTGTCTTGGAGAAAATTCCCAAATTTTAAAAAGGAGTTTAGAAGTCACATTAAAGCATTATCCAGGTATCTGCATTCTTTACCCATTTTTTCACATTATACTGGGACTTGAAAAAGCTTGCAAAGGGGCAGTTGGAGATAAATGGGAGGTATCCCAGAGAGATATCAGATACCCCACTGTTATGTGCATAAGTATCTCAATTTTTATTCCAAATACATGCCTCAACAAAGAATCCAAAGCAGAAGCATAAATACAGTGCATACCTGCAAACAAGATTTTTTTTTATAAGAGAGTAGTTATACATTCACACAAGAATATGGCCACCGTACACAAAGAAATACCAACCAAGACTGGGCCAGAAAGTTACCTACAGAAAGAGAGAGCAGGAGGAGACCAGAGAATGTTCTATAAACATGGTCCAGAAGACAAAAGGGAAAAAGACTGGTTCAACATTATCAGTCCTTTGTAATGAGGTAGGGGGTGGTATCCTAATTGAATATACAAATGAGGCATTCTGGGAGTTTCATGGCACCTCCACATAAAGCTTAACATCCATACGTCCATCATGGAGTCTCCTCCATCCTGGTCCCAGGTGAGATACAGGTGCATCATGGGAAATTGTATGTACCATATTGTCAGAGAAGGGGCGTAATTACAATTCAGTGCTGTGTAGAAATTGTGAGAAAATATTCCAGCTCAACTATTTCTACCTAATATTCCTGCTCATTTCCTCCATTTTCCCTCTAATTCCTAATCTTTTTGGGAATTTGAAGGATGATGGTCCATTTTCTAGAATTGCTTCACACTGAATTGGATCATTGGATCTGCCTATCCCTTGAACGAAAATCTCTAGCTACCTGATCCAGTGGATCCATTTCAAGAAAATGTTCATCAGTTACTTCCAATAACAAAAGTCCCTACATGATCATCATTTCTCTGAGAAGCTGTCGAATTAAGGAAGTTTTCCTGACAATAGCAGCTTCCTGAGAGAATCAAGAGAAGTAGCTAAAACATGCCTGCTATAGAGTGCAACAGCCTTAATTTAATACAAGCAAAGATTTTACTTATGTTATGCCTTTTGAAGAAGTACTTCAGGTCCTCAATAGGCAGACATCCTCTGCATGCCCGTGTGAAGACTCAAGAACTAGACCTTTAATTCTTGCAGAGGCATCCAGTCAGAAATTCCATGGAATTTAACTTTAGTAGGAGTGATAAGCAGCACCTGGTAAAGGTCCTTCCATGTAAGCTGTAATTGTTCATAAGAGGATCCCATTTTCTAAGTTTTTAGCAAAATCAGATTTCCTGGGGAGACAACTGTTCATTAATTTTGAAACCTGGCACTGAGAGAATTTTGTTACTATATTCTGCCACAGGCTTTAGTACTTGACTCAAATTAATAATATGATCATCTGATCCTGGCTATCTAAATCAAAGAACATGTCAAAGATGAGGAAAGTTATCCATACAACATTTTAAAAAGGCTCCCTTGGGTGCCATACTTATCCTAAGAAAGGCAATAAGAAAGACCTGAAGCCATGAGTCTGAGATCTCTTGGAAAAGCTTAATGAAAGTCCTTTTAAAATTATGGTTGACTTGTTCAACCTTACCTGAAGATTGAGGTTTCCAAGATACATAAAAATGATAAGAGATTACTAAAGCAATAGCTATTTGCTAGTTATTTTTGACACAGAAGTAGATCTGTTGCCATATTAGGGTGATTTTGCGAGCCCAAACATGAAATTACATTGTTAAGCTAGGCTTTAGATACTTCACCTATTCTGAATGGGTTGGAAAAACCTCTATGCATTTCATGAAAGTGTCAATAAAGACTAATGGGCATTTGCAACCATTTGCTAGAGACACATTGGTTAAGTTTACCTGCCAACATTCACCTGGCGAGTTTCCTCACCTCTGTACAGTAGTAGATAAATGAAGTGGTCTGGCCATGAGGGTTATTTTGTAAACTGAGGTGAGACAGCTGACTTACTTCCTATATGTTGTATGTAGTCCTTTTCCACCAAAAACCCAAGAAATTATCTACATCAGGGATCCTCTTCCCAGATGAGTAGAGTCATGCATTTTCTTCACAATTTTCCATTGAGAGAATTCTAGGAGCATCAACTTATAGTCTAAAGTATATTTTTTATAATAGAGTAGTACATTACCAGTGGGCATCTAGTATAACCTCAATGCTGAGCCTATTCTATCTTAGGCATGATATAATAAGAATGTCTAGATGCTTATAGACACTGAGGTATTAGAGCCATTTCCAAAATCTGTTGCATAGCAACCTTCTTGGCTGCCCTGTCTTCTAGTGCATTTCATTTACTGATGTGGCTATTCCCATATTGCAGTCCCTTACAGTGGACATCAGCCACTTCCAGAAGTTCTAAAACTACCTGGAGACAAAAATCTCTTTCCCGTGTTTAATGGAACAGTTAGTCACAATCAATAGGCCTCTTTCTTTGCAAATTTCTCAATGTTCATATAACACAAGGAAAGCATATTTGTATTCTGTAAATGTTAACTCCTTGATCTTTTCCTAATTGTAGGCTCTATCTTAAGCAATAAGCTTGGCTTTTCGAGCTGAAGTGTTTAATGGCAATGCCATGACTAAGGGGTGCTATGACATGCCCTCCCTTTCTAACTCCTTGCTTCGTGAAACTACTGCCATCAATTAACCATTTAACATATTGATTTTCCAGAGGTTCATCTTTCAGAGCAGTCCTGCTAGAAAAGACCTGTTCCATGGTCTCTACGTAGGAGTGAGCTAACATCTCAGTACACTCAGATGTCACACAAGTAGCTGAATTGAGGATGTGGCATACTTGGAAAGTTATCTCAGATGAGTAAAGGAAGAACTTGGTGTTTAGTAAGGCATCCTCCTGTTAACCTTTTATCCTTTTCATCTTTAGAAATCCTAGCACTCTGTGTGGAGTTTGAACTTCAAGTAGCTGTCAGAAATTTAGATTGATCATTTCCTCCACTAGAAATGCTATAACATTAACAGGTCTTAAGCAGACGGGCCATTCTGTGGTCACTGAATCTAGTTGGTTAGAAAAGTAGATCACTGGTCATGAAAGGAAACCTAATTTCTGAATGAGCATAGCCGTTGGTATTTCCTATTTCTCTGCTACAAACAGTGAGAACAAGATTTACCCTCAACTCCCACAATGACCCAGATCTTCAAAGATAGGGGTTCTGCATGTGAATTCAGTACAGAGCAAGTGGCTCCCATAACAATAAGAAGATTTAGACTTTTACCAGCATTGTCAGTAATCATTCTGGACTCCTGGAAAGATATTTTTATATGGGTTGTGCAAGCCTCCTGAGTCCTCAATCTCAGTCTTCAGACAAGATCATGAGGAAATTGGTAGACATCCCTTTCCTTCAGAGTTGAGGCATTTGTATTTATAATTACTGTCCCTTTTACATTTATGGGGCAGGGATTTGTTTGGGTCCTTTAGATAGGGACATTCCTTGAATCAGTGTCCTGGCTTCCTACACTTGAAACATTCTCCCTTTGGCCTTTCAGTATAGCAAAGTGTCACTTGGGTTGCCTCTGAAGTCACCAGATACTACTTATAGCAACTGCTATTCTATGAGCCTGCTGCCTGGATTGGTAACAATTTTGGAGTACCCTCTACTCTACAACTCTGTGCCTATCATTGAACACCTGAAATGCTATACCTATCATTTAGTTCATGGAAGTCTACAGTCTCATGGCCAGTTTCTGAAAGTGTACCCTTAGGAATGAGTCCATAGAATTGGATGCAGAATTATCCACAGCTGAAAATATGTTTGTGATCTGGGAAGAGAAAAGTACCCATGGCTTTGCATGAGTCCAGTTACGCTAAAGCATTGGATTGGACTCCTGTCTTAGGTGAGATTAACATCCCAAGACCTTTCTATTTCCCAAGGTTTGAGGATTTTCCCTATAGATCAACATCCTAGCCCTCTTTAGTATCCCTTGAAAGTTAATGCAGATTTTGGATCACTTCTCATATCTGAGATACAACTGCCCAAGGGCCCTAATTATTTTTGAAGCCTTGTACCACTGCATCCAGGGCTTTTCACCTCTAATGGGTCCTATACCATGCCTATACAATGCCTAAGCTTTAATGTGAACCAAAGTAGGAATTAAACTGTATCCAGAGCATATGTGTACAATAATATTTAAATCTTGAACCAAACAACAAATGTCCCTGCATCTGCAGATGTTGGAACTACAGAAAAGCATCGTAGCATCTTCAGATGTTGGAGCTAAAGACCAGTATCCAAGCATCTTCATATGATGAAGCTAAGAACTAGCATCCCAGTAGTTTCAAATATGAGCGCTAAGCCCCATATTCAGAGTTCATTTGTAACTCTAAGCTGACACTTACAGTGAGTGAGAGGGAGCTTTGTCATAAGAAATCCCAAGTTTCAGCAGGCTAGTAGTAGCCACAGACATACACTTAGAGCTGAGTGTCAGGTGTATTGAATCCACCTCCCTCTTCCTGCCTTTCAGAATGAACAGACCTATAGTGACCACACATGACATCAATATTCTTCAGTCTCTAGTACATCTGCCACATCTGGGATATGAGCCAGACATCAAAGCTATTGGCCCATGCAAATGGCGATAAGTTATTGGAGATTGAGCCAGACATGGCAAGAGATGGTGTCAGTGTCCCACCTCTTAAACATTTCAGCCACTGACCAAATCGCCTGCATTTTAGAGGTGGAAGGTAGTGATTACATGTCTTCTATGAGAAGAAAACTTTGACCCCTTGGAGCCAAGGGCAGAAACTGGGTTCCAGGAATTGGGTTCTTCCCCTTAACTCCCATTCCAGGCCAGAAAAGAAGCCAGGAGGAGGAAGACAATTGGGTTGCTCCCATGGAAACTGGCAGCAGCAGTTAAGTCCTAAAAGCCAGCACCTCTCTCAGTATATGCTAGTTCTGGAAACATAATTCAAGCAGATAATAAGGGCCAATGTTCTCCAAGTAGGTGGCCATTTGTGACCAGCCATGCTCAGGCGCTCTCCTGCCTGCTGAAAGGCACTGGGGATAGAACAAAAGCATTAATCTACCTCCACATATTCATGTTCACTCTTTCTCAGCTGCTCCACAGTTTCCAGTTTGTGACTTCTAATTACCAGAAAAAAACAAAGATATATTCAGGTTTGTATTTCAAAAGCCTACCCAAAAGCTTTGACAACGAAGAGGGAAAAAATGCCCTAAAGAAACACAGTCAGTTTATATCCGAAAGAGAGAGAGAGAGAAAGAGAGAGAGAGAGAGAGCGAGCCTGAGAAAGGGAGAGAGGATACAACTCACCAACCATCTTTGGCTTATGCAGTTGTAGTACTGCTCCAATTTCTTCTGGCTGGCTCGCCATTTGTTGTAATGGGCACAAATTATCTCAATTTTTATTTCAAGTTCTTGCCTCAACAGAAATTCAAATTCCAAGCAGAGGCATATATATTATTCACAAGAGAGAACAGGATTTATTTTAACAAGGAGTAAAATACATTGACACTATAGTGTGGACAAACCCACATGGAGAGATATGCATCATGATTGGGCTGGAAGGTTGCTTATGAAGAGACAGTGTGAGAGGAGGCCATGGAAGAACTGGTAAACATAGCCCAGAAGCCAAAAGAGAAAGGGGCTCCTGTGCTATCAGTCCTCATTTATGAGGTAGGGAGTGGTGTCCTAATTGAATATACAATAGAGTGGGGTTTAGTGTGTGTGAGGCTTTCTGGGAGTTTCATGGCACTTCATATGCAGCTTAACTTCCACATGGCCATCATGGTGTCTTCTGTTTCCTGGGCCAGATGAGACACAGGAGCAGCAAGGGAACATGAACATGCCTGATTGACAGATAAAGGAGTCTAGTTACAACACAGGGTTATGCATTAATTGTGAGAAAATATTTCAGCTCAGCTATTCCTACCAAAAATTTCTGCTTAGTTCTCTCATTATCACCATCACTTACTCTTTCATACCTACACAATAAAAATGCTAGAAAACCACAAGAAATCTGCTGGAATTATTGCTCAACAGTGAGCACTGCTTTACAACCAAGAACGTAACTTTGCTTTGTGAAAGAATTCAAAAGTGAGGTGAATATCATGTGGTATGCATTTTATTGAGAAAGTGAAAATACATACTCCACAACCAGAATGCGGGCTCACTCTGAGGGGAGTGGCCCTATCCTTAACTGTGTTTACCATTATGTAGGTTGTTTAATGAAAGGGGGGCTATATTCTAATAAAAGGGAAGAATATTCAAGTTTTGTCTGAGAAGTAGATGGAGATTTCCCAGAATCTAACTGCCATTCCTTTTCACTCCTATTATGGCCTGCTATGTCCTGTCATGGAAGCTAGCAGATGTATTTTATAATGCTAATATATTATAATGAGCTGTAGATCAATCCAGATCAGTCTTGTCCTACCAGGGGATACGTTTATTTCTACAGCCACAAAAGGAAGCAAAACCACACTCTGCAAACCTTGAGAATACAGAAGCTAACCTTGGTAGCTCAAGACCTCCCTCTCCCTTTCTCAAAATACTCCCAAAATATTTCCAAAGAAACAAACAAAAAAGGTGACTAGGCTGTCATTCAGTCTCTTGAACTGAAAAAGGATAATTTTCTAAATTTCTAAATTAAATAAATTTGTAAGTATAAGGCAAAATTAGAATCACAAATCATAAAATATCTGGTCTATCATACAGAATGAAGGCATAGGAAATACTTCATCTACCCCATTCCTTAATGGGCTCCACTTTGAATTTAGTAATCCTGTGAAAAAACACCAGCTGAGTCCAATATAACTATCTAGCTCAGTTAGCCTCCAAATATGCCTTCTTAGTCTAAGAGTTATTTTGTTAGTTATTTTGACATCCGTTTGTAAGAAAATTTTCATATATAAAGGAAATCTTCATTTGTAAGGATGTCTCTGTCCTGTACCAGCAGGAGGAGGAAGTCACTAGAAATTCATATAATAGAAAAAACATTCCCATAAGGCCAAATAACAAGCCTTGCTTTTATTTAAAGTGCTTTTCCTGGCCAATAGATTTTATCTGAACCTTGACCTTCATCCCCTTTGTTTTGGCAAATGATGTTATTTGATTCTGAAGTCTAAGCTCCATGCATTTGAGATGTAAATTTTCTGCCTAGTCTTACCTAAGAGACTTCCTTTGGAAATGATAATTTAGGAATATGACTTACCACAAAAAAGAGAAACTTTGGAAATTGGCAAAGGAAAAACCTAAGCATTCATTTTCAGAAATACTGTAAAAAGTTTTTGACATATATGCTAATAATCTTTTCCTAAGGCCCAGAAATAAAATTCTGATGCAGATATTCTCTTATAAACATGAGCTTGCAACCAATAGCAACTTAATGTCTTTAATTTAGACTTTATAAAGGCTCAGACTTTATCCTTTAGTTTGTACTTCCTTTGTCTTTATTTTAATGATTAGAAGTCAACTCCTTATTAAGATTAACTCACTGAATTATGGTATTGATCCGTCCATCAGGCCAGCTCCTTAGAACCCCAAAACATCAAACTAACAATTCCGTTAGCACCTCTATGACTAACATGCTAGACTCCATTCTGAGACACTTCACAGAAACACGGTCCCTGATCAAACAAAATAATAACCAGTCTAATAGGCCCTAGGCAGACTGGAGCTCACTTTGACACCACAGCAGTTTCAAAACACACCAGCCTCCTATCATTGACCAATCATTGGAAGAACTGGACATAGTGGGCCAACCAGAGACTGGTATACAAATTGATCATGCACTGATCAACTCCAACTTTAATCCATGAGAGTCACCACCTTTAATCCCGTGAGGACTCTTAAAGTGATAACTGCCCAACACCTTGCTCTACCCAGAGCCACATAAATGCCTACCTTCTGCCACCATCCTTATGTCACTGATCGGCTTGCTCTATGCTCGGTGAGTGGACCCTGGCTTTGGCATTCAACCAAGTGTTAGTAATTGGCGTCACCTTATCTGAGGCCCCATCTCAAACCTCGGGCACAGTAGCCATCTTGTATAATAAGTTTCAACCTCTCCAAAAGACAGCCTGGTTCCTTAAAGTCAGGTGACCAAATGGCCCAACCGCAAGAATCAACCCCACCCCCACCCTAATGGGATTGGATGCTCCCACTTCCTCATCCCTGCAAGGCTATAACAAGACCTGCTTTCCTGCTCTCTTTTTTTAGGCTCTCATTTTTGATCTCTCCCTCCAGCCTGTTGGTTCCCCCTCCCCCAACAATAAACTTTTCCTTTAACTCCTGTGTTTGATGTGCTTCATGGCAGCCTTTCACCAAGTGTTGTATGAATGTTATCTGGCATCTGAGTAAAATTTAAAATGACAGTCATGTGATCTGTGTTTATATATGTATATTTGTTTATGTATATCTATATATCTATGTATGTTATGTATATATGATTTTTTGTACCTCTGGATGGTTAGAGAAAATTAATTTATAAAAGAGCTCCAATTAAGTGCCTTAAAGAAACATACATGATTATACAAAATAAGTATTCCTTAAACTCTTGTGTGGAAACTAGAAAAAGAAAAATGTTTTAATGTTCACATGACTTTGATAAATAACCCTGTTTATTATTATTGAGTTAATAAAAGCATGATATCTTCTGAGGCATCAGCTTTATGTATAGTACAATCATAGCACTGCAAATTCAACCTAAGAACAGATGTGCAAGTAGAAGTAGAGTGTTCATTATTAAATGTGTATCAAGCACAGTAGTATAACAAGTTAAATGTAACTTTTTGGGATTTCTGGTTTTATGATGACTTTTTTTTTAAAGAATTTATTTACTTATTTATTTGAGAGGTAGCGTTACAGACAGTGAGAGTGAGAGACAGAGAGAAAGGTCTTCCTTCTGTTGCTTTACTCCCCAAATGGCTGCAAAGGCTGGAGCTGCACCAATCTGAAGCCAGGAGCCAGGAGCATCTTCTAGGTCTCTCAGGTGGATGCAGGGGCCGAAGGACTTGGGCCATCTTCCTCTGCTTTCTCAGGCCATAGCAGAAAGCTGGATTGGAAGAAGAGCAGCTGGGACTAGAACCGGTGCCCATATGGGATACAGGTGCCGCAGGTGGAGGATTAACCTATTGAGCCACAGCACCGTCCCCTATGATGACTTTCTAATATGCACATATGTTAAAAGTAAGTACAGAGAGGTAGCTTGATGATGTCTTAGTCAGTGTTGGAATGTATACTCTTAATATAGTTTCCTAAATCCTTTTATTAATTCCTTACTTTGGAGTTCCACTAAGTTAAATTTAATAGTGGACACTTACTGAATACATACATTATTTCCAAATAAGCAAAAATATTGATAAGTGATGCATATAAGCTTTATACTTTTACATTCTTATTTCACAAAAGCCAAAGATGTTTTGGGTCTCCTGGCAAGTATGTCATGTGTCACATGAAGACGTTGTCCTGTGAGGAAGGGTATAGTTTAATTAGCACATGACAATTAAAACTAGGGATACTGGTACAGAAGAACACCCAAAACTTTCTGGAGAAGTTGCTATAGCATACTCAAAACTGGGTCCACAGGCTAGTGCATAGAAAGTAAATCACAGATATTAGGGTGTTAGATGAAAGGAAACTTTTATTGCCAAGCTCAAAGAGCCAAACAACTATTGCTTAATTCCTGGGATTCCCAAGAGAGTGAAGGCAATGACTCTTATAGCTCAAAGTTGGGGGACAAGGACTGTGTGTTCAGCACATGATCAGGCCCTCAGTTTTTTGGTGGTGCTCATAGCCTTTCTTGATTGGTCAGTAGTTCTGTCTTGTTCATGATGGAAAAGCTGGCTTCAGGCAATCTAGAGGCTGCATGAAGTTCATTGTCATCCTGGGCTAGAATTCTCCTGAAGTGAGACACTGTGGTCAACGTTAACCATGTAACTATATTTCTAGAGAATTTTTCTGAGCTAGTTGCCCACTGCCTCCATTTAGTGAATTTCTTTTGGTAGGTGGTTAAATAACAATACTAATGGAAGGCAAGGTCATTCTGAGCTGAAGGTGGGAAGCTGTGTCCTTTTGATACCTGGCCTTAGAGACATTTGTATAGAGATTCTATTTCCATACTCAAGGAAAGAACTCACTTTTATGAAGGAAGTAAAACATGTTAAAAAACTACTTATCAGAGTCTTTACCATGAATATAATTGAAGATGAAAAACTATAGTATTGTAATTGCTTACAAAAGCTTTATGGGGCCCAGCTGGTGGTATAGTGGATTAGGCCACCACTTGCAGCACCAGCATCCCATATGGGCACCAGTTCGAGTCCTGGCTGCTCCACTTATGATGTAGCCGTCTGCTAATGCACCTGGGAAAGCAGAGGAACATGGCCCAAGTTCCTGGGCCTCTGCACCCACTTGGTAGACCAAAAGAAAGCTCCTGGCTCTTGGCTACTGGCTTCAGCCTAGCTCAGCCCCAGTCATCATGGCCCTTGGAAAATAAACTAGCAAATGGAAAATATCTTTTTCTCTCTCTCCCTCCCTTTTTCTCTTTCTCTGTAACTTTCCCTTTCATTTAAATAAATAAAGGTTTTAAAATAACAGCTTTATGAAATTATAATAAACAATTAACTGTACAGATGATGAGATAAAAAATGTCTATGCCTAAAGACCGGGTGAGTGTTCATTATAATGACACATTAACCATGTAACTATTAATTTCTAGAGAATTTTTCTGAGCTAGTTGCCCACTCCAGCCATTCAGTGAATTTCCTTTGGTAGGTGGTTAAATAACAATACTAAAGGAAGGCAAGGTCATTTTGAGCTGAAGGTGGTTTTTTTTAAGCCTTCAGTTTGGAGGCCATGAGGCTGGAGTAACTCCACTGTTTTAAGTTCCTATGTAAGTAAACCAAAGCACAATGTATAGAGTAAAACAAAACTAGAGACTTTACCAATCAGACACTGACAAGTAACTTCTACCTAGGCTATTTCCACTCTAACAACACAAATCTATTTTTAATTGTTTTCCACATAGGTATTCATAAGCTCTCTGCCTATGGCACTATAGCAGTTATCTGAACCTCTTCTGGTTCTGGGGGCAGACATGAATTAATCATTCTTTGTTTTCTGATAAATTATGTTAATTTTACTTTGTTACTTTTTTCTTTTAAAACAACTTACCAATATTACCCAAAATATTTCAGATTAGTGTAACAGGAAACTTTACTCAGAAAAAAAGAAAGGTGATATTGTACAAAGGTTAGTTTGTGAGAATTTCATCATTTTTCTGCAGTATTCTCATGTTGACTCTCCCCACAGTAGCATCTCAGGCTACAGGATTCCCAGATTCACTGTTCTCATGTGACATTAAGCCATGGAAGAGAAGGACCCCATGCCTCAGCTCATGTCTTAGCATTCCTCACCACATTCCAAAAACTAAGCTGACTGTACCAGCATAGGACTAAGTACTGTTTCAAGAATATGAGGTCACCTGAGTTAGCTGGAAAAAAATCAGAGCCACACAATAGTTGTTCTCTCACTTTAACCAAGTTGGGGGTGGGTGGGTAAAATTCTAAAAATTCAGATATTATTACAACAAAAAGGAGGAAAATAGTACTGTGTAGCAATCTACAGAAATGCTTGACATCCATTTATGCATTGATGGTCTCCTTGTTCTCTATAAAACCCTTAAAAGTAATTAAACGCCTCTACTTGTGAAGTCTCTAGCATAGGATTTGGCTTGTAATATGGTCATATAGCTAATGACAAACAACTTTTTTGCTCCATCCATAGCTCTTTTTAATTTTTTTTATTAATATAAGAAGAGCAGATTACAAGTCATGCATGGAAATAATTCTAAGATTATAGTGATAGTTCTCTCCCTTCATATCTCCCTCCATCCTTCTTCCTTTTTTTAACTTTTGCAATAACATATTCTTCATCTACTTTATAATCATAGGCTTAATGTTCCACCAAATCAAGAGATCAAAAAGTCAAAAGTTTAGAGACCACTTTTCAACATGCATATAGACAATGTCTATAAAAATACTCAAGTTCCAAGATGTCAATTTCCCTCCTTTATATTATGTTTCTGTTTTGTTACTCTATATATTAGCTACCACAGATAAGAGAAAGCATGTGAACTTTGTCTTTTTGGGCCTGGGCTATTTTACTAAGCAAAATGGTCTCTGTTGCAAAAAACTTGTTGTAAAGGTAGGGTTTCATTATTTTTCATGACTGGGTAGTATTCCACCACGTATATGGACCACATTCTCTTCATTTAGTCATCTGTTGGTGCACACCTTAGCTATTGTGAATTGAGCTGCTTTATATGGGGTGGTACAAATATCTTCTTCATATGTTGAATTCATTTTCCTTTGATATCTTTCTAGGAATGGGATGGCTAGGTCATATGGTAGATTTTTTTTCAGATTTCTGAGGACTCTCCATACTATCTTCCATAATGGTTTTACTAGTTTACATTTTCACCAACAGTGTTTTAGGGTACTTTTTCCCACATCCTCACTAGCACCTGATTGTTTTTGTATGATAGCCATTCTTTTTATTTTTATTTATATTATTTTAAATTTTTTATTATGCGAGTGAAATTGAAGAGGAAAGATTGCTTTTAGGGTGGGTGGGAGGTCTTAATATCTTAACTGAAAACCAAAATGTTGAGTGTATGCAAATTTGCCCTTTTATAATATGAACCAAATTGTCCATCTCATAGAAATAGAAGAAAAAGTAATTCCTAAAGACATATTTCCTGAACATTTTATTGTACAACGACAATTCAATGACCTTTGTGAATAAAGATATGTTAAGATCACCCTGATTTGTTTAGTCATGGTAAATGTTATGGTCATACATACAAATCAATGAGCTCAAAAGAAAAAGAAAACCAAAGCAAATGAGAAGTCAACTCAGTAATTTAAAGTGAACTACTGTCTCCTCCATTCTGCAAAGTTGACGCAAATATCTGAATAATTTGTTTCTCCCCCAATCTTCCTTAGACATTAATAATTGAAATTTGACAATCCTTATTTTTCTTTCTTTTATAACTTGGATATTCAAATCATTCTAGTTAGTTTCTATGATTTACTCTTTCATGTTTAAAATTTTTAGTTATATAAAGAGAACAGATTTTATGTATTTCATAGGTAAAATTCTAGGAATTTTAAGATTTATTTATTATTTACTTGAAAGTCAGAGTCTTACAGAGAGAGAAGGAGAGGCAAAGAGAAAGAGAGGTCTTCCATCTGCTGGTTCACTCTCCAGATGGCCACGGTGGCCGGAGCTGTGCAGATCTGAAGCCAGGAGCCAGGAGCTTCCTCCAGGTCTCCCACATGGGAGCAGAGGCCTAAGGACTTGGGCCATCCTCCACCACTTTCCCAGGCTACAGCAGAGAGCTGGTTCAGAAGTGGAGCAGTCAGGACTCGAACCAGCGCCCATATGGGATGCCAGCACTGCAGGTGGTGGCTTTACCTGCCACGTCACAGCGCCTGCCCCAAAATTCTAGGAATTTAACCTTAGTGACCTCCCTCTCTCTTCCCCCCCCCAATCACTTTCTTTCTTTCTTTAATTTTGCAGATACATAATTTCAGTACACTCTATAATCACAGGATTAAAGTACCATTAACCATATTATTTGACAAGTAAAAAGCATAAAGACAACAATTCCACAGGGCTAAAAAAAAATACAATCACAATCATGTCTATTTCATCCTGTACATTTTTTTTTTGTATTCTGTATTCACTACCACAAATCAGAAAAAAACCTATGATATTTGTCTTCTTGGGACTGTCATATTTCACTAAACATAATGGTCTCCAGTTGCATCCATTTTGATGCAAGAGATAGCGTTTCATTCATTTTTATGCCTGAATAGCATTCCACGGAGTATATATAGTAGCTTTTCTTTATCAGCTAATGGACATCTGTGTTGAATCCATATCTCTGCTATTCTGAATTTAACTGCAATAAACAAAGGGGTAAAGATCACTCTTTCATATGTTGCTTTCATTTCATTTGGGTAAATTCCAAGGAATTGGGTGGCTGGGTCATATGGTAGATTATGATCTGGATATCTGAAGCAAAGAGGAGATTAAAGGTGAAAAATGGTTTCCCACACAATATTTCAAAAGAGCTAAATGGTAAGGTAGTCTTGGGTGTAATCTTCATCCTAAGCATGGTAATAGGCAGTAGTTTGAGCCATGATTATGAGGTGTTGTTTTTTTTTTTTTTTTTTTGACAGGCAGAGTGGACAGTGAGAGAGAGAGACAGAGAGAAAGGTCTTCCTTTGCCGTTGGGTCACCCTCCAATGGCCGCCACGGCCGGCGCGCTGCAGCCGGCGCACCGCGCTGATCCGATGGCAGGAGCCAGGTACTTCTCCTGGTCTCCCATGGGGTGCAGGGCCCAAGGACTTGGGCCATCCTCCACTGCACTCCCTGGCCACAGCAGAGAGCTGGCCTGGAAGAGGAGCAACCGGGACAGAATCCGGTGCCCCGACCGGGACTAGAACCCGGTGTGCCGGTGCCGCAAGGCGGAGGATTAGCCTAGTGAGCCGCAGTGCCGGCCTATGAGGTTTTTTTTTTTAAAGATTTATTTACTTACTTGAAAGTCAGAGTTACACAGAGAGAGAAGGAGAGGCAGAGAGAGAGAGAGAGAGAGAGAGAGAGAGAGAGAATCTTCCATCCGCTGGTTCACTCTCCAGTTGGTAGCAATGGTCGTAGCTGAGCCCATCAGAAGCCAGGAGCCAGGAGCTTCTTCTGGGTCTCCCACGCGGATGCAGGGGCCCAGGCACTTGGGCTGTCTTCTACTGCTTTCCCAGGACATAGCAGAGAGCTGGATCAAAGTGGAGCAGCCAAGACTTGAACTGGAGCCCATATGGGATGCCGGCACTTCAGGCAATGGCTTTATCTGCTATGCCACAGTGCCAGCCCCTCTGAGGTTTCTTGGCAAAGCATGGCCAGAGTCTTTCTAAGATTATGGTTGGGCTTTTTATACCTTATCTGAAGACTTCCAGGAGTAATTGAAATGGTATGGAATTTCTAAAGCAGTAGCTATCTGCTGAGATACTTTCATGACAAAAGGGGGTCCGTTATCACATTTTGGGAGCCCCCAAACATGCCATTACTTCCTTTAACAGGATGTTAGCTACTTTAGGAGTTTTTCCATTTGGATTCTAAATCCTCCATCCATCTTTTGAAAGTATTAATGAAATCTAATAGATATCTGTGACCATTTGCTAAGAACATATTAATACAATCTATCTAACAATATTCACCTGGATGAGTTCCTTTGCTTTTAAAGGCATATGGGAGTTGGTCTGGTATGACCACCAGGTCTATTTAGTAGACAGAGGGAGAAAGGATTGAGTTATTTTCCTTATAACAATATATAATTCTTTTCCTCCAAAGACATAAGACACTACCACATTAGAGACCACCTTCCCAGATGGGGAGAGTCATGCATTTCTTAGACAGCTTTCCACTGAGAGGTAATTAGCAAATCTTACAATGTAAAGTCGACAACCATTTGGACTCTTCAGTGTAGCCTCATTATTGTGTCCATTCTACCTCAAGTATGTTGTATTAGAGACTTCCGGCTGTCTCTAGAGGCTTGGATTTTAGAGCAAATTCAAAAACTTCTTGATTCACAGCCTTCTTTGCTGATTTGACTGCCACTGCTCTTTCTAAATGATGTGGGTTTCCCCCTTCTGCTGTTGCCAGAAGTAAGCAACAGTCACTTCCAGAGGTGCCAAAACCACTTGCAGGAGAGGTAAATCTCTTCCCATGTTTAATGAGAGAGTTTTTACAGTCAGGAGGACTCTTTCTCTCCAAATTGTTGCATGTGCATGTAGTACAAGGAAAGTATGTTGGGGTCTGTGTAAATATCAACCTTTCCCCAGTGTTAAGGGTCTAGTCAAGGCAGTAAGTTCAGCCTTCTGGGCCAAAGTGTGGGGTTGCAATGCCTGGGCTTCTACTAATTGGGAAAGAAAAACTATGGCATATCCTGCTTTCCAAACTCCTTCCTTCACAAAATCATTGCCATCAGTGATCCATTCAGCATTTGGGTTTTCAAGAGGATCACCTTGTAGATCAGACCTACTTGGTAGTTGGCATGCTCTATAATTTTGACACAAGAGTGATCTTGCCTATCAGTATCTCCAGATGGCAGGAATATAGCTGGATTCAACCCTTGGGATATATTGCAGATTACCTTGGGTGAGTCCAAAAGAAGAGCTGGTACTTGGTAAGACATCCTCCTGTTAATCACTAGTGGCCTCTAATCTCTAGAACTCCTTGTACTTGTGTGGAGTTTGAACATCAAGGGTTTAGGCTAAATTTAGGTTGGTGGTTTCTTCAACTAAATTGTGTAGCAGCAATTGCTTTCAAGCACATAGATCATCATATGACCATTGAATCCAGTTGCTTAAAAAAGTAGGCTACTTGTCACTAAAGTGGGCCCAATTTGGCGATAAATACAAACAGGGCTATACCTAGCTTTTCTGTGACAAACAGGTAAAGGGCATATTTAGATTAGGAATTCCTACTGTAGGGGGCTTTGCCAGTAGATCCATAATCTTTCTTAAAATTTTCATATTTTTCTCCTGTCCATTAAAGTGGGTAAGTGCCATACCCTTTAAGGCCCATATGAGTGTTTGGCTATCAACACGCATCCCAGAAGCCAGGTCCTACAGAAACCTACCATTCCCAGCAAGGTCCACAGCTGCTCCTTTATCTGTAGGTCCTAAACATGGTATAGCATCCAGTCACTTAAGCAAGAGATTACACTTTCCCGGGGTTACAACATAGCCCAAGTAGTTCCTGGTTAGAAGTGGATTTGCCAACCTTCAGCTATGTTGGATTGGCAGAGAAGGGCATGGAATTTTAGCTAAGCTTGGCTAAAGCACAGAGACTATTGCAAGTCTTGGATTCTTTACTCATAAACCTGCCCCCTGTCTAGCTCAAATCAACAAATTCTAGAATAGACAGATAAAAGATAAAAATATATCTTACAATAAAATTTTTATTTCTACTGTACTGAATCTTTGGGGAGTTTTTGACATTGATATCACTAATAGTATTTTTGCTTTGAAGTCTATTTCCTCTAACATTAGTGCAGTTACATCGCCTCACCATGACTCAAATGTATTTTATATATTTCTTTTTAAACATTAGCATCAAATTTACTAGTGATCTAATGTATTAGATGAACATATTTCAGATACATATTGTTGGGCATCATTTTTATAGCCACTTGAGATTGTTAATAAAGAAGATCTAAAGAATTTAGGTCATTTATATGTATTTTAATTAAGTGCTCTATCTCCAGTACTTAATTTTGAGGTATCAATTATTTTTTCTCATGAGTGTGTGTCTCTATATGTGTTCTTTCTTACCTTTAGGTTAAGTTATACATTTCTCGTTATCAGTCTACTTTTTAACCTCTACATATTTCAATGTGCTGTGTTGTTTGCTATTCATTTAGTAACTATCCTGCTTTATTTTCAAAATAAACACTTTATTTAAAAGTAATCTTGTATTTACAAAGTTACACAGAGAGAATAAAGTTCCTGCATAGCCCCATCTAGTTTCTCATACTAACACTTTATTCTACAATAGTAATTTTGCTAATACTAAGAAACAACCATTGGTACATTAGTATTAAATAACTTCAGTTTTTATTCAGATTTTATAATTGAAAACCTTTGTGTGTGTGTGTGTATCTCTAGATACTCAGATATTACACTGAATTCAGACCCTTGGTCTTTTAACATATATAAATAACAAAGTATAAATTTTATTAGTATTCATATATACTTCTGAAGCCTTCCAAATACATTTTCATATTTCAAATGCCATCACCAACACTTCAACTTAAATGTAATGTGGTCCAATATTTCAATTCTACCCTTTATTATGCCCACATATTAAATAATGTTAATATTCTTATTATCAATATTATAATAGATTTTATATTTGTTTAGACTTATCTATATATTTGCCAAAATATTTAACACCTTTCATACGTTAATATCAAGCACTCTATCCTGAAACACTTCTCTTGCTCTTGAAGGCATCTTTTGGAAATTCCTATAATGTGTATCTTCTTTTTTTAAGTTCTCTGCTTTCCTTTTCTTAAGACTTTTTTTAATGTATTTTTGAGACGTAGAGTTACAGACACAGAGAGAGAGACGGTGAGGCAGAGAGAGAGGTCTTCCATCTGCTGGTTCACTCTCCAAAAGGCCACAACAGCCAAAGCTGAGCCAATCCGAAGCCAAGACCAAGAAGCTTCTTCCAGGTCTCGCACTAGGGCCCAATATCTAGCATAGAGAACTGATGGAAATTGTGTCACTAACTATTCAACCATAATACAGTACTAGAAATAAAACTGATTCTATGTATATCACCTGTCAATCACAAATAATGTGAATATTACTAAAGCATTGACTGGCACATAATGATTTGGAATAGAATAATGGATGGAAAATGCCAGGCAATGTTGAGTAGAAGTTAGCTATCAGTAGTGTGGCTACTTAATTGAGTTTACATTATGTCCTTGTACCTTCGAGCATATTTTTAATTGGTCATTTTTTGTGAAATTACAAAAATAATCTTTCAGTTTCATAAGTTTTCTGAATCAATAGCGAGTTTGAATTGAAATTTTTTAAAGATTTTTTTATTATTTATTTGAGAGGTAGAGTTTCTTGAAAGGTGGAGTTACAGAGAGAGGTAGAAGCAGAGAGAGAAAGGTCTTCCATTCTGCTGGTTCACTCCACAAATGACCACAATGGCCAGAGCTGAGCTGATTCAAAGCCAGGAGCCAGGAGATTCCTCCAGGTCTCCCACGTGGGTGCAGGGGGCTAAGCACTTGGGCCATCCTCTATTGCTTTCTCAGGCCATAGCAGAGAGCTGGAATGGAAGAGAAGCAGCTGGGACTCGAACCGGTGCCCATATGGGATGCAGGTGCTGCAGGCTGGGGCCTTAACCCACTGCGCCACAGCACTGGCTCCAATACTCTGTTGATATATTACTTAAGAAGTCTACTCATAGTTTTTAGGTGTATACCAGTTTTCTGAATTTACATGGACTGTCTTGAATAGCCACAAAAGTGAAATTCTGATTCTCTTGATAAATTATTTTATCATCTACACAAACCACAAACAATATTCTGATATCTGCTTTCTGCAAGCTTTATTTAGCCTTGAAAATGAATGTTATCAAATGACATTGAACATCTGGATTTCTTTTAAAAATTGATCAATATCATATATGAGTTGACTACAGGCTTTTCACGGTGCACTTCAAACTATCAATTTAAAGATAAAAATAAATTATTTATTGATCTGTGTTATAGGTAAAAAATGAAAACATGGAAGCAGCACCAATCATCAAGACTCTGCATTAACTTACCTACTCTCGTTCTAAGACATTTTTCCTTTGTGCTTTTTATTAATAAGGTAATGTATCTGTTAACAGATTTGATGCTTATATGATATTGATGACTCCTACTGAACTATGAGTTGGTAACTGATCATTCTTCTCAGGGATGTTTGGTCTTAGTGCAAATAAGATATGCCATTCAGCAACCCCATCCGGAGTTTATCGTGCTCCAAATGCAGACAAGGTCATAAGTTGTCCAGCTTACCTAAGGCTATTGTTAAAATACATCATTTCCTGCCACTGTGTTTTTCTCTGAGATTCATTTAAAGAATTCGTGGTATATCAATCACTGGTTCAGTTTGTCATTGTTAAAGAAAATCAGAATTTGCTTTCAGTTAATATTACTAACCAATAAATACCACATGAAATTTATTATACTTTAAGCCAAAATAGACTCAATATCTACTGCTGTCAGTCTGCATTTTATGATTTTTATATAACCAGATGAAAACATCATGAACAGAAATTTTAAGACATCTCGTCAGTGTGAGAAGGGCAGGTAGGAAATGGAGAATGGTTTGGAGATTTGAGGCTTAAGTGACAAGGATAGAACTGGATAGCCATCGATTGAAATAAGAGACAAGAAAAGAAAATGAGCAACAGAAGGGGAAGAGGAGAAATAGATTTTTGACACAATAATTTTTGAATTACAAATGCAGAAGTGAAAGGAATGAAAGATCAAAATATAAAGAGAAATTAACAAGTACTGGTAAATCATTCAAAACCCAGGAGCAACTTAAAATATTAACAAGCCTGACAATATAACCATGAAAATTTTTGACTGATAAGACACACCACAAGCAAAATCTCAAGAAAATGGCCAACTGAATTTAACATTTTGGCAACTTGCAGATGAAAGACTGATAACCTTAGTTTATGAAAACCTTCATATTATATATTGAGAAATTTATTTTTAAACATTAACATATGTAAAATAATTAAAAATAGAAATGAGTAGTTCACAGATAAGTTAACTCAGTGGGTCTAGAAATGATTTACAATAAGAGAGATGCAAATTTAACTGACACTACTTTCCACTTATCAGACTGGCAAAAATGCATCGCTCTGCTGATTAACACTGTGGAAAAATAAGTTATGCCATATATTGGGGCTGCAAATGATATAACCCACATGGTGAAAAATTTGACAGCATAAAACCAAATTGCATGCATTTTCTTTTTTCTTTCTTTTTCCTTTTTAAAGATTTATTTATTTTACTTGAAAGTCACAGTTACACGGAGAGGGGAGAGGCAAAGATCCTCCATCCGCTGTTTCACTCCCCAGATGGCCGCAATGGCCGGAGCTCTGCCGATCCAAAGCCAGGAGCCAGGAGCTTCTTCCAGGTTTCCCATGTAGATGCAGGGGCCCGAGGACCTGGACCATCTTCTACTGCTTTCCTAGGCCATAGCGGAGAGCTGGATCAGAAGTGGGGCAGCTGGGTCTCGAACCGGCGGGCATATGGGATGCCGGCACCGCAAGTGGAGGCTTTACCTGCTATACTGCAGTGCCAGCCTCTCTCTCTCTCTCTTTTTTTTTTTAAAAACCTAGCAATTCCACCTTTAAGACTCCATCTCAAAGTATGATGAATCTTCAGAATGCTTATGTAACTGTTCATGAATTTCAAACACTTTTTGAATTTATTTTAATTGCATTTTTCCATGAACCTCTTAAAGTGCCCTCTATGATAAGGACATAAATGATATCAGTCACAAGATAAAAGGTTCCTTAAAGTGAATGAAAAAATAAAAGATAGAAGAAGTCATGGACAAAACTTCTTGGCAATAGCATATTAACATGTGTTAGGGAAAAGGGTCCAGGAAAGCATGCTTAGGTAAAGTGAGAGTGAGACTCAGCCAGGGCAATCGTGTACCAGAAATCCATAGAAGAAGGGAACAGACCTAACCCGAGAAACAGGCAAAGGATGTTACAATTGGGCATTTTAAGGTAAATAAAGTGGGAAAAGAAGGAACTCACTTCAGAGGAAGTTAAACTTCTTAGTCAAAAACAATGAAGAGCATTTCCTGAGATTAATGATCCAAGAGAAAAAATTTTTCTAAATTATCAAAACTTTTTTGTAATCTTTATCTATAATTAAGAAATAGGAATCTTTGGGACTGTTGTCATGCAACATTAAATTAAGCTGCCACTTTGAACTCTTGCATTTCATATCGGAATGCCTGTTTCAAGACCTGCTACTCTACTTTCAATCCGGTTTTCTGCTAATGTGCCTAGCAAGACAGTGAATGATAGCCCAAGTACATGCTTCCTTTACACTCTTAGAAGAAAACCCAGATTGAATTCCAGGTTTCCGGCTTTGGCCTGGCCCAGCCCTAGCTTTTATGAGCATTTGGCGAGTTAAGCAGTGGATAGAACTTCCTCTTTCTGTCTCTCTCTCTCTGACACTCTCCCTTTCGAATACAAAAAAATATGAAATGGGCAGCTTTACTGATGCATGCATATAAATATAGAGAAGATGAAATGGGTTTCATTTGAAGTGACAAGAAAGGCCATGTCATTACCATAGATATCCCCTTAATGGATTTTTTATCTCTTGTAAGCAGATCCAGAACTACAAAATCTGCCAGGAGAGGAAAGGCTGATACTTTAAAAATATCTTGATGGGAATGTAATGTACTGCACTGAGAATATACCATTTCACATTATTCTGTCCTGTAAGACCTACAATTAGTATCTACTCTGGTCCTTAATTCTGAGTCTTATCACATCCATGGATTCAATTTTCTCTCAATTCACGGAGGATTTTGGCCTTGGGTAATGCTTGGGTATAGGTATTAGAGGTGAAGGGTTGTGAAAACAATTTTTTAAATCAGCAAAAATCTCTCCATCTTACCTCATCCAGGTTTCTCAGAGCCAGGTACATAACGCGCCTCCCATCTCAGTTATACAATCTCTTTACCCAACCTCCCACCGACAGAATCCAGGCTTCACACTGCCAAAGCCCATAACAAAAATTAATTCCCAACACATTGTCTTCTATAATACAACTAGGAAGCCAAGTTATTCACGACCACAGTGAAATTTTGGCAGGAATTTTCCTACCACACCATTAGTGCCTGCAAATGAGGAGAACATGTGTATTAATAATTAGAGAAATCCCATATGAGATGACATCATCAACATATAAGCTGCAGTATAAAGTGACACCAAATATTATTTTTCTGGCAGCACACTAACTAAGAATTCTAAATCATGTTGCCAGGAAACTGTGAACCTGGGGAAAAATCCAAAATTTGGCATAAAAATTATCTTCATTTGTTCTCAGTTTTGCCTATAGTCCCTGTGATACTATGCAATATGGATGTATTTTGGTATGCTACTAAAGGGCCCAAACTACTGGTACTCCAAGGATGAGATTTTTCTATATTTTGAGATGTGTTCTCTCAATTAAGATTGAGAATGTTTGGTGGAATAGACGAGGTTAGCTAGTAAAAGTGAGGAAAAAATCCTAAAAATTAATATATTTCAATAAGTGATAATAATAAATTCAATTAGATTTCTGTCCCATGATAGATGTTAGGACTATGTTGATATATTAGAGTGAAGTGTTTGAATATTATCATTTTTCTCAAGTAGTGATCATAGCCAAGACATTTGGCTACTCTTCACTTTTGAGACATGCTAGAAAAATTAAACTGTCAGGCCATAGTAATTCCCAATAAAAATTAAATTAATTGGTTGAACCCATGAATCAGTAAGTGCATAAGATACTGTGTTCCCTTGAAAATGAGGAAAAAGCACATGAGAAGCACATTGGAATTACTCAGAAGACACGTGTGTTTATCAATTATATGACTGTAAGAAAGTTACAATGATCCTCTCCACATATCTTCTTTCCGTTATCAAAAGGAAATATAAATCACTACCTCATGGTAAGAAGTGAATGAGTATATGAAAATGCTTTAATACTTCCCTCAATTCTTTATCAATGGACCAATAATTTGGACATTTGGAGCATTTTTTCCTTCCAAACAATTGACTTTTAAGTTCTATTTTCTTTATCTAGAATAACTAATTAAGTTGGAAATAATTTTGTTTATATTAATTCTACTTGCTCCTGACACGTTTAAAAACAGCAGGCTCATAGAATGGCAGATGTCCTAAACAGCACTCTGGCCTCAGAATCAGACCTTAAGGCATTCAGATCTGGCTAAAAAAGCCCATGAGAGTATTTCAGGCATGGAAAGCCAAGACACTCTGGCAAAACAAACAAACAAAAAAACCTAAATGAAAGATTTCTGTGAGTGACATCCCAGTGGAAAGAACGGGGCCATCAAAGAAGGAGGTACCTTTCTCTGAAGGGAGGAGAGAACTTCCACTTTGACTAGGACCCTGTCTAAATAAGATCAGAGTTGGCGAACTCAAAAGGCTTCCATAGCCTTGGCAACTCATGACAAGAGCCTCGGGTGATTACTGACGCCATAAACAAGAGTGTCAATTTGTTAAGTCAACAACAGGAGTCACTCTGCACTTACTCACCATGTAGAATCTCTGTCCTTAATGTGTTGTACTACATGAATTAGCAGTATAACTGGTACTCAAACACTACTTTGTACTTTGTGTTTCTGTGTGGGTGCAAACTGTTGAAATCTTTACTTAGTATATACTGAATTGATCTTCTGTATATAAAAAAAAGTTGATTTTTAGGAGACACCTCTCAAAAGGGCCACATTTTCCCTTTTTTATGTTAGAAATAATTTTAAAATTAACTTTTATTTTGACACAATAATTGTACATACATAGGGCTACTGTGTTACACGTCAATACGTGTATACAAAGTATAGTGATATCAGATCAAGGTAATTGGCATATTCACCACTTCCAATATTTATCATTTATTTGCATTAGGAATAATTTAAATTCCTATTAGCTCTTTGGAATTATATATAACAAGTATCCTGTTATGTAACAGTGAAGTAGAAATCATTCCTGCCATCAAATTCATCCATTTACCTGTTAACTATCCCCTCTCCTCTCTTCAATCCACCTCTCCTATAAACTTCCCTGGCTCTGGTAACCACTGACTTACTCTGTACTTCATTGAGATAAATTTTTTAGCCTCTCTGTAAAAAAATTTATTGACCTTTTTTTCTATTTTAATTTTTGTTATTAAGATAACATATTTTTTTAAACTTTTATTTAATGAATATAGATTTCCAAAGTACAGCTTATGGATTACATTGGCTCCCCCCCCATGACTTCCCTCCCACCCGCAATCCTCCACTTTCCCGCTCTCTCTCCCCTTCCATTCATATCAAGATTCATTTTCAATTTTCTATATATACAGAAGATCAGTTTAGTATACATTAAGTAAAGATTTCAACAGTTTGCACTCACATAGACACACAAAGTGAAAAATACTGTTTGAGTACTCGTTATAGCATTAAATCTCAATGTACAGCACATTAAGGACAGAGATCCTACATGAGGAGTAAGTGCAGAGTGACTCCTGTTGTTGACTTTACAAATTGACACTCCTGTTTATGGCATCAGTAATCTCCCTATGCTCCAGTCATGAGTTTCCGAGGCTATGGAAGCCTTTTGAGTTCACCAACTCTTATTTAGACAAGGTCATAGTCAAAGTGGAAGTTCTTTCCTCCCTTCAGAGAAAGGTACTCCTTCTTTGAAGACCTGTTCTTTCCACTGGGATCTCACTCACAGAGATCTTTCATTTAGGTTTTTGTTTTGTTTTGTTTTTGTTTTGTTTTTGTTTTTGTTTTTGTTTTGCCAGAGTGTCTTGGATTTCCATGCCTGAAATACTTCATGGGCTTTTCAGCAGGATCCGAATGCCTTTAGGGCTGATTCTGAGGCCAGAGTGCTGTTTAGGACATCTGCCATTCTATGAGTCTGCTGTGTATCTCGCTTCCCATGTTGGATCGCTCCCCCCTTTATTTATTCTATCGGTTATTATTAGCAGGTACTAGACTTGTTTATGTGATCCCTTTGACTCTTAGTCCTTTCATTATGATCAATTGTGAACAGAAATTGATCACTTGGACTAGTGAGATGGCATTGGTACATGCCAGCTTGATGGGATTGAATTGGAATCCCCTGGTATGTTTCTAACTCTACCATTTGGGGCAAGTCAGCTTGAGCATAGCCCTGACTGTTAATGAACAACTTAATACGTTATCTTTCTTAGTATTTTTTTTTGGTCTATTCTACTTAATACTACTGGTTTAATTCTGTAATTAATACACAGTTATTCTTAAGTGTTGAAATTTAACTGAAATGTGATCCCTGTTAAATATAAGAGTGGGAATAAGAATGGGAAGAGATGTAACATTTGGGACAAGATAACATATTTTTAATTTACATTGTAGTTAAAGTCTTAAAGTTTCACTAAAAAAAGAGTTAAACATGTAGTGTTCATCTCTGTGCCTGACCTGTATCACTTAACAAGTGTTCCAGTTCAACCCTTTTATGATTGAATGATATCACATTTATGTGTATGTATATATAATGCAATATCTTCATGCATTGATCTGTCAGTGGACTTTTAGGCTAACTCTGTATATGTGCTGTTGTGAATATATACTGCAATAAGCATGGGAGAACAGATGTCACATCTTCATACTCAGAACTAGGAATGGGGGATGGAAGGGCTGCTCTGTTTCCAATTTTGTGAGGAACGTCCATCATGGTTTCCATAATGGCTGTTCTAATTTACGTTTTCATCTGTGAGAATGTCCCTTTCTCTGCAAATTCACCAATATATCTTACATCTTTTATAGTAGCCATTATAACTGGAGTAAGATGATGCCTCACTGTGGTTGATTATTGGTGATATTGAGTATTTTGGCATATACTTGTTGAGTCGTATACCTTTTTAAGGCATTTATTTTAGCCACTTCTAATATTTCTTTAAATAAAAATATTTAAATATTTTTAATTATTATATATAATTTTTTCAATTTTTATTGTTTTTTTACTTTTGTTTAATAAATATAAATTTCCAAAGTATAGCTTATGGATTACAATGGCTTTTTCCCCCCCTTAACTTCCTTCCCACCCGCAGCCCTCCCATCTCCCACTCCCTCTCCCATTCCATTCACATCAAGATTCATTTTCAATTATCTTTATATACAGGAGATCAATTTAGTATATATTAAGTAAAAATTTCAACATTTTGTACCCACACAGAAACACAAAGTGTAAAATACTGTTTGAGTACTAGTTATAGCATTAATTCACATTGAACAACACATTAAGGACAGAGATTCTACATGGTGAGTAAGTGCAGAGTGACTCCTGTTGTTGACTTAACAAATTGACACTCTTGTTTATGGCATCAGTAATCTCTCTAGGCTCTTGTCATGAGCTGCCAAGGCTATGGAAGCCTTTTGAGTTCGCCAACTCTGATCTTATTTAGACAAGGTCATACTACATACAACCCAGCCATCCCACTCCTTGGAATTTACCCAAAGGAAATTAAATTGGCAAACAAAAAAGTGGTCTTCACCTTAATGCTTATTGCAGCTCAATTCACAATAGCTAAGACCTGGAATCAACCTAAATGCCCATCAACAGTAGACTGGATAAAGAAATTGTGGGACATGTACTCTATAGAATACTATACAGCAGTCAAAAACAATGAAATCCGGTCATTTGCAACTAAATGGAGGAATCTGGAAAACATCATGCTGAATGAAATAAGCCAGTCCCAGAGGGACAAATATCATATGTTCTCCCTGATCAGTGACAACTAACCAAGCACTAAAAAGGAAACCTGTTGAAGTAAAATGGACACTATGAGAAACAATGACTTGATCAGCCCTTGTCCTGACTGTTGATGTACAACTTAATACCTTATCCCTTTTAGTATTTTTTTGTTCTCTTAATACTATTGGTTGAACTCTGTAATTAACAAACAATTATTCTTAGGTGTTTAAATTTAACTGAAAGATGATCTCTGTTAAATATAAGAGTAGGAATAAGAGAGGGAGGATATGTATAGTTTGGGACATGCTGAATCAGACTTGCCCCAAATGGTAGAGTTAGAAATGTGCCTGGGGATTCCAATTCAATCCCATCAAGATTGCATGTATCAATGCCATCTCACTAGTCCAAGTGATCAATTTCTGTTCACAATTGATCATAATGATAGGTCTCAGAGTCAAAGGGATCACATAAACAAGACTAGTGTTTGCTAATACTAACTGATAGAATTAAAAAGGGAGAGAACAATCCAACATGGGAAGCGGGATACACAGCAGACTCATAGAAGGGCAGATGTCCTAAACAGCACTCTGGCCTCAGAATCAGCCCTAAAGGCATTCGGATCCTGCTGAAAAGCCCATGAGATTATTATAGGCATGGAAAGCCAAGACACTCTGACAAAAAAATAAATAAATAAATTAATTAATTAAAAAAAAAGAAGAAAGAAAGGAAAGACCTAAATGAAAAAATCTCTGAGTGAGTTCCCAATGGAAAGAATGGTCCATCAAAGAGGGAGGTACCTTTCTCTGAAGGGAAGAGAGAACTTCCACTTTGAATATATAATTTTAATGAATTATTATATTGAATTATTTATAATTATTTTCAATTATTTTAATTATTTAAATATTTATTTTAACCACTTCTTCATTTTTTTTTGACAGGCAGAGTTAGACAGTGAGAGATAGACAGAGAGAAAGGTCTTCCTTCCATTGGTTCCCCCCCCACCAAATGACCACTATGGCCAGCCTGCTGTGCCGATCTGAAGCCAAGAGCCAAGTGCTTCCTCCTTGTATGCCATGTGGGTGCAGGGCCCAAGCACTTGGGCCATCCTTCACTGTCTTCCTGGGACATAGCAGAGAGCTGGACTGGAAGAGGAGCAACCGGGACAGAATCCGGCACCCCAACCAGGACTAGCATCCAGGGTGCCGGCACTGCAGGCAGAGGATTAGCCAAGTGAGCTGTGGCGCCTGCCTATTTTAGCCACTTCTAATTTTAATATACACATTTGGCTTGTGGACACTATTTACAACAGTTTTATTTGCTTTCTTAACATGAGAATCCCTTCCATTTTCACGAGATTTAAAAAATATCTTAACAGGTCATTTTCTCAAAAAGTAACTTTTGGAAGCACCTTTATGGTGATTTCCTCGGGCCTCTTTCACAGTGTTAAAATTTAATTAAATCTAACAGGGGTCTAAGCCCATATGATGAAAATTAATCGCAAGAATTTAATGAGTAAATGAGAGAGCAATTTGAGATCAGATACATTTTTCTAGTGACCAAAAGATAATTTTATCAAACTTATCATTGGAACCACCTTTTAATTGAGTCTGAAAGACATGGATGCCAGCTAGCATATCAAATGAGATCTCTCCACCAGGAAGCGCTCCTTAGTGTTATCTAATTAACATTCTGTGGTGACTGATAGTTCGTAATTGCTCTACTTGAGTCCTCTCGGACAGTTGTAGCAGAACATCATATATCAGGTGCTTATAAACAACAGAAGTGTGTTTCTATAGATGTGGAAGTTGAGAAGTTCAAGATCAAGGTGTTGGCAAATTTGATATCTGCTGAAATCCCACTTCCGGGATCATCTTTTCTCCTGCATCTTCATATGAGTGAAGGGGTGTAAAGCTCTCTCTGGGTCCTCTTATGATAGCACTGCTCCCTTTCCTTAGGACCCCACTCAAGAGCTAATTACTTGCACAGGACTCACCTCCTGATACCATCAAATCGAGGTTAGCATTTTAGCACATGAATTTTGAGGGGAACCAAATATTCAGTCTATAGTAGGTTCTTTTCAGAACTGTAGCACTTAGCCAGATTATTGTTATTGAGCATTTGAAATGTAGCTGGTGTAGATGAAGAACTGAATATTTATTTTAGCCACTTCTAATTTTAATATACACATGTGGCTTATGGATACTATTGTACAACATAGTTTTATTTGCTTCCTTAAAGCCAGAATCCCTTCCATTTTCACTAGGTATTGTCCCCATATCCTCTGTTTATTCAATCAGCAAGTCCTATTGATACTTCTTTTACTGACAAGCATCTAGTAGCCAGCTGTCTTTTCTTATTTCCAGTCACTAACTTGTTTTAGCCCTTTTTGATCTTTGCCAGTGAAGTTCAACACCTTCTAAACAACTTCTTTCTTCCAGACTTCAATCCAACTGCAGAGTATCTTTATGAATTTTCAAATTCATTACACATTTCACTGCTTAGAATCCTCTATGTGTCTCTGTTTTGTAAATGGGATGAATATCTAGGTTATTAACTTGGCTTTTGGTACTCAACAACATAATCCAGACTTGGCTGGAGAATTCACTTCCAAGCACGTGAATGTTATAAGTCTCCCTAAAATATGTCTTATTTCCTCTCATACCTTGTTTATTCTGTCCTATACAATCCTCTTCTATCCTTTTATCTTTTACACATTGCTGAATTCCAGGTTCCTCTAAGATTATAGCTTTTAAACTATTGCGTTTACTACAATCTATTGAAAGAAATTACTTAACATGATTTATAGGATACACATTGATATTTTATTGTACTTTATTTCTTTCCTTTTTTTTTTTTTTTTTTTTTGACAGGCAGAGTGGACAGTGAGAGAGAGAGAGAGAGAGAGAGAGAGAAAAGTCTCCCTTTACCATTGGTTCACCCTCCAATGGCCGCTGCAGCCGGCACACCGTGCTGATCCAAAGCCAGGAGCCAGGTGTTTTTCCTGGTCTCCCATGCGGGTGCAGGGCCAAGGACTTGGGCCATCCTTCACTGCACTCCCGGGCCACAGCAGAGAGCTGGACTGGAAGAGGAGCAACCGGGACAGAATCTGGCGCCCTGAACCAGGACTAGAACCCGGGGTGCCGGCGCCGCAGACGAAGGATTTGCCTAGTGAGCTCTGGTGCTGGCCTATTTCTTTCCTAATGATGTTGTTAATTCACTAAATTGATTTCCAGAAACCTATTTTGGGCTGAATTCCATTCCCTCCAAATTCATATGTTCTAGTCCCCAGTGACTCAGAACGTGACTATAATTGGGGATGAGATCTTTAAAGAGTAATTAAGGTAAAATGAAATCATAAGGTTGGACTTTAATCCAATATGAATGGTGGAATCCTTGTAAGAGGAGATTAGGACATAGACATACACATATGAAAGACTGCTTGAAGACATGGGGAGGAAGAGGTCAAATCCAAGTCAAGGAGAGATGCTGAGAAAGAAGCCAAACCTGGAATCACCTTGATCTCAGATTTAAATCTCCAGACTTGTGAGAAAAAAAATATTTCTGTTGTTCAAGTCACCCAGTTTATGCTCTTTGTTACGTAAGTCATAACTAGCAAACTAGTACGATGCCTTAGTGGGGTGAGATTCACAGTTCCTTTCCTCACTTGCAGCACACCTTAGTCTTCTGATATTTCATCATTTACATTTTCTACCAGTCCTGTAGACATTAAGTTACAAATTAGTATTAGCATTGTGTGTGTACCTTGCCTCCCCATCTTCAATAGAATTTCCTATATAGCACAGTATCTAATACATTCGCAGACACATAGTTATTCAATACATTTTTGTTTGATCGGTGAAATTGATATTTTAAAGGCAACTGAGAAAAATCTAACCGCTAAACTCTACCATACACCTTTAAAATCAACAAGGACCACCTCATTATTCTCCTAATTATTACACAGACAGCCACTCCTAGTCAATCTATGCTGCTATGCTTGATCAAGCCAATAAGTCAGCATCAGAGATAGAATTAATGAGAAGAGATATAAATGTATTCTACACTCTTTCATCTCTAACAATATTTTAAAATTATTTTCTTATTTAAAATAAAAGCAAATTGGACTATCCTGTCCTTTCAATTTCAGCCTCTACCTTGCCAAACTACCAACAAGAATTATCCCTGTGTCCTCTTTCTTACTTCCTTTTCTCATCAACCTGATGTGGGCTAGGCAGGGAATTAGTGAGGGAAGAGGAACTGAGAGTTTTCAGTAGTCTCTGAGTCTTAGCATTGTACTGCTAAACCTCCATCATTTCTATGCCAATTCAGCCGATCCATTATCCCATGATGCACCTGAGTTCCTCCATCATGAAGAAGATGCCACGGTGAATACACATATGATAAGTTCCACATGGAGACACTATGACACCTTCCCAGAAATCTTCACATCACTGAACCTTGCCCAAATTTCACCCTGTTTGTATATTCAACTAGGGCATACACACAGACACACACACACACACACACACACACATACATTTGATAAAAGGAGCATCTAAACCGGGATGGGGAGCACAATTCTCCTCATGGTGTCTCCCTCATTAACTTCTGAATGTGTGCTATCTCCACTACATCTTGCTCCCATTCTCACAGTTATCCATGTCTCCACTTTGAATTCATCTTACACTGAGAAGAGAACTTAAAATAAATCCATCATACTAACACACAAACCATACCAACACATACCAACCATACAAACCCACACCAATCTTTTTATTTCCCACGAATAAAATCAATGACCTTTTGTCAAGGCCAGCAATAATCTACAGGGAATCAAATCCAGTAGATAAAGGCCTGCTCTCATCTCCCTTAACTCTCTGCCTTCCTAGACACAGTAGATCTGACTCGACTGCTTGAGACATTTTCTTGACTTCTATGTCACTGCTGTTTCTAGTTTTCTTTATATCACATATATTAGGTTTCTCCAGAGAAACAGAAAATGTCACCTATAGGCTGAGGACTCTAAATTCTCTCTCTCTCTCTCTCTGATTTTCCCTCTTTCATATATATGCATGCATTTATGCATACATATATGATTATATGTATATGTATGTGTATATATGTGTGTATATATATATATGTATATATGAGAGAGAAAGGGTCTTATAAAGAATTAACTCATATGGTTATGCGAGCTATGTCCCTATAGCTGCAAGTCAGGAATACAGGAGAGTGGAGAATACAATTCCAGTATAATTCCAGGCTGTGCTTGGGTATCAGGGGAGCCAATGGAATAGGTTTCAGTCCATGTGTGAAGAAAACTACCAGAAAGAATAAATTGTCTTTTTCTCAATCTTTTGTTCCATTCAGATCTCCAACAAATTAGATGAGGCTCACTCTTATTAGAGAGGACTATCTACCAGTTAGAGTTAATGTTAATCTAACCCAGATATTTAAATGTTAATTTCATCTAAATAAGTCTTAGATGCATACAAAAAGTTGTTTAATGAACTATCTGGATACCATGTGGCCCAGTCTAGTTAACACAGGATTAGCTATCATATCACACCAACAACTCCATCTCAGTATCATTTCCAACTTCCTCATTTGCAATATCTCTAGGTATTAATATTACTCAGGGATTAGTCTTAATTCTTTCCTTCTTCACTGTCTCTCTAATGACATGTGTGGATAAGATATATTTGCACAGGTTAAGTGCTTCAGTATACATATATATACATATAAATACATGCTTGCACACACATGTAGTTTACATTATATGCATCAGAATTTGCAGTTTCATAAACCAATATTTTACAAGTCTGTATGATTCTTTCTGATACTTTCCATTTCATTTTAAAAGGAGTTCTCCAAAGTTCTTTAAAGGAGCTGGCATTGTGGTGCAGCAGGTTAAACTGTGGCTTATGACAGCAGCATCCCATATCAGAGTGCCAATTCAAGTCCTAGCTGCACCACTTCTGACCCAGATCCCGGCTAATGTGCCTGGCAAGGCAACAGAAGATGACCCAAGTATTCGGGCCACTGCCACCCATGTGGGAGATCTAGATGGAGTTTGGGACTCCTGACTTTGGCCTGGTCAGCCCCAACTGTTGTGGCTATTTGGGAAATAACAAGCAGACAGAAGATGTTTCTCTCCTTGCTTTTCCCTCTCTCTCTATAACTCTGCTTTTAAATAAATAGAATAAATACTTTTTTAAAAAAGTTTCTGGCCGTCTCAGTCTTGGTGTCTGTGCTTATTAACGCAGAGTGTTTAAATCTGTGGTCTGATCTGTATGTGCTATCCCAATTGTTAATTGTATTATTGAATATGTTGATGATCTTACATGAAGATTATTCATACTTTTCAAATTTATAGAACCAAACTCTTTTTTATGAAAAACCACGAAAAATACAAAATCATGAGACTGTGGTGCAGTGAGTTAAGCTGCTGCTGTGGTGCCAACATTCCATACTGGGGCTCGAATTTGAGTTTCAGATGCTATGCTTCCAAGCCAACTCCCTACTATTGGACTTAGGCAAAGCAGTGAAAGATGGTCCACATACCAGGACTCTTGCCACTCATTGAGAGACCAAGAAGGAGTTCCTGGCTCATGGCTTCAGCCTAATCCAGCCCCAGCAGTTGCAGCCATTTTGGAAGTGAACCAGCAGATGGAAAATCTCTCTCTCTCTTTCCCTCTCTCTCTCTCTCTATTTCTCCCACCCCCATGTCACTCTTCCAAATATGTAAATAAATAAGTCCTTTTAAAAACTATGCATGAATTTCATCATTTTGTGCCCAAGCATATTTTTAACTCACAAGGCAAGAGACACATAAAGAGAGAGGCAGTGAGACCCTCCATCCACTGATTTACTCCCCAAATGCCTACAATGTCCAGTCACTCGTGTGGAGGAAAGAAATACAATGACATGAATCATCACTGCTGTCTCCTGGGATCTGCATTTGCAAGAAAATGAAATCAGAATCTAGAGGTGGGAATTGAATCCAGACACTTCGATATGGGAATAAGAGAGTCTTAATCACTTACACAAATACCTGCCCCAAATTTATTTTTTAATTCCATCATTCCATGAATTGTTTTTTTAAGATTTATTTTACATTGGTGCCGCGGCTCACTTGGCTAATCCTCTGCCTGCAGCACTGGCACCCCATGTTCTAGTCCTGGTTGGGGCGTCGGATTCTGTCCCAGTTGCTCCTCTTCCAGTCCAGCTCTCTGCTGTGGCCCGGGAGTGCAGTGGAGGATGGCCCAAGTGCTTGGGCTCTGCACCCACATGGGAGACCAAGAAGAAGCACATGGCTCCTGCTTTCAGATCAGCGCAGCGCGCAGGCCCTAGCAGCCATTTTAGGGGTGAACCAATGGAAAAAGGAAGACCTTTCTCTCTGTCTCACTGTCTAACTCTGCCTGTCAAAAAAAAAAAAAAAAAGATTTATTTTATTTATTTGAAAAAGTTACACAGAGAGGTGAGGCAGAGAGAGGGAGAGAGGTCTTCCATCTGCTGGTTCACTCCCCAATTGGCAGCAAAGCCAAAGCTGCGCCAATCTGAAGCCAGGACCCAGGGGCTTCTTCTGGGTCTCCCATGCAGGCGCAAGGGCCCAAGCACTTGGGCCATCTTCCATTGCTATCCGAGGCCATAGCAGAGAGCTGGATCAGAAGAGGAGCAGCCAGGAATTGCACTGGCGCCCATATGGGATGCCAGCACTTCAGGCCAGGGCTTTAACCTGCTGTGCCACAGTGCCAACCCCATCCATGAACTTTTTGAAGTCACTGAACACCATATCCCCTTGTAGTCATCATATTAATGTTGGTATTAACTCATTAAAATGATATAATAACACTAATACATCATTAATCCATTCTAAAAATACTGCTTTTTCTGTAACTTTAAATGATATTGATGGGCTGAAAATTCCTAAATTTTTATCTATTATCTCAGCTCAGACTTATAAATTTAACTTCTTGCCATTTTGCAAGAAAATAAAATGTGACATCAAAAAATGGAAGTCTGTATTTTACTCACAAATTTTTACTTTTCCCAATTAAGAAATGATGTTGCCTTGCACCCAGACGATCAAGCCTGAAAATTCTGGCATTTTATCCTCAACTTGGTCCCCATTCAACTAATACAGAAACAATCCATGAGTTGGTCTCATCAATTACACATTGCCTAAGAGGACATTCAAGATCTTCTTGACAACTGGGTTCCAATGCAAAACTAACATTTTCCTGGAGTTGCTCAAGGTAACCCTCACTTCAGTGTTTAGGGACAGCTGTTTAGGAAAAGATCTGTTATGGTGTGCCTGACGAACTTTCTCATAAGTCAGGAGTTAGCCTGTTCCTCACTCCAAGGATCCATTGAGCCTTTTTCTGCTGCCACTCATCTGGGTGGATGAAGAAACTCCACTGAGAACTGTACTGACTGGAAGTCTCCAAGCCTGTGAACGCAATCCACTCCCTCCTTCCAAGTGCCAAAGCTGGCCTTTCATCAGGATAAGAGTTGGCTGTCACAAGAAAAAGAGGCTACAGTGGACTCTAAGTGTTTCCCTCTGAACCTGCACTAATGAGTAATTAATTGACTGAATGGCAATGTGATAAAAAATCCAATTCATCAAATGATAAGTTGCCACGTTTACTTACATACATACGTTGTTTTAATTATTTATAATACTTATAATTCTCTTCTGGACCCTTACACACTCTGCCTCAGTCTCTTCTCCTCTTCACTCAGTCTCTCCCTTTGCAGAGACTGGCTGCCTTGACCTTACCAATTGAAGTTCATTACCTTTGCTGTTTTCAGCAGCTGAGGAAACAGGGATTCAGGACAGTTACAAATTGAACATTCTTCCTTAGAAAGATTTTTATTTATTTATTTGAGAGGTAAAGTTACAGATAGAGAGAAAGAGAGACAGACAAATATGAAAGTCTTTCATTCACTGGTTCACTCCCCAAATGGCCACAATGGCCATAGCTGGGCTCCCCTGAAGCCAGGAGCCAGGAGCCAGGAGCCAGGAGCCAGGAGCCAGGAGCTTCTTCCAGGTCTTTCACACAGGTGCATGGACTCATGCACTCTACTGCTTTCTCAGGCCATAGACAGAGAGCTTGATTGAAAGAGGAGCAACCAGGACACAAACCAGCACCCATATGGGATTCTGGTGCCACAGGTGGAGCTTAGTGCCAGCCCTCCTTGAATACTTTTAGCAATATGCTATGAACAGATGAAACTAACTGACAGTAATGGAGGTCTCAAACAGGTGTGAGATGGTTATGAAGTAGATAGAGGAGGAAGAGGATGATGCCTTCTGGGATGTTGGAAATGTTTTATATCTTAAACTAGTCCAACAGGCACATACACTGTTAGAATGCATTGAGCTTGGGTAGACATTTGGCACAGCATTTGACATGCCACGTGGGATGCCCACAACCCATATCAGAGTGCCTACGTTTGAGTCCCAGCTCCATTTCCAATTCCAGCACCCTGATAATGCTCATCTTGAGGGATACTAGGTTTTGGCTCAAACAATAGGTCTCTGCCACTCACATGAGAGATTTGGATTGAGTTCCAGGCTCCTGACTTTGGCCTGATCTAGTCCTCCTTATGTTACAGGCATTTGGAGTGAATCAACATATAGGACATCTTTCTTTCTATGTCTCTGTCTGTTTCTCTCTCTCTCTCTCTCTGTCTTGCAAATAAATGGAAGAAATTTTAAAAAAATGAGTTGAGCTTAACCTGAACAGTTATGCATTTTGCTGTGTACAGTGTATACCTTAATATCAAGAAATAATACTGAAATTCATGAAAAATGCCGAAAATATTGCATACTCTATTGATTATTTTTTAGGATTTATTTATTTATTTATTTGAAAGGCAAAATTGCAGAAAAGCAGAGAGAGAGAAAGAAGTGTTACATTCACTGGTTCACTCCCCAGTTGGCTGTTATGGCTGAAGAAACACCGAACCAAACCCAGGAGCCAGGAGCTTCTTCCAGGTCTCCCACGCTGGTGCAGGGCCCAAGGACTTGGACCATTTCTAATGCTTTCCCAGGCCATAGCAGCAAGCTGGATCAGAAGTGGAGCAACCAGGACTTGAATGTGTCCCTTATGGGATACGGGCACTGCTGGCTGTGGCTTTACCCACTACATCACAGCACCGGCACGTATTGATTATTATAAACTTTCTAAATTCTTAAAGGAATTATTTCTGTTAATCTGACACTTTAGTTATTTCTCAGTACAACTTAAACCCTAAAAATGGCAAAGCAAAAAAGACAAAAAGTGACTTCAAAGAATTTTAAATAGGTTAAAAATAAAAAAATTCAAAATGAAATGCTGAAAGTCGAGATCTTCCACAAGAACAATGTATTTAATATATTAAAAATGTTTTAATGAATAAATTTAAAGAAAAACTTATTCACAAAAAGCTAAAATATCTTTAGCTGTTAACATATTAAGCATTCTTTAACACTTGGTTAAATAAAACATATTCTTACAAGATAGTCATTAAATATATTCAAAAAGAATGTACTTTGACATATTCACAAGAAGAATATATTCTTATTCTTTACATGCATTTAAGAACATTTTTCTCTCTGAAAAGTTTTAAATAAACAGTCCCATTTATATATTCAAAGAATTTTCATTCAACAAGTTGACCTTTCTTCAAACTGTTTTCTGATGAATTGTCTTTTAAAGAATTGATCTGCTAATTGTTGAGTTGTAAGACTGGTTGTTAAGAACAAATACGGTTATAGTTGAGCAAAAATTAAAGCCAAATTAGATAAAGGGGAATAACAACCAGTCAGTAAATCTAACGGGCAGTCAGGAAAGAACTAAACAGTGTGGAAAAAGAGAAGGCCGGGACACACCGCATCCCAGGCCTAGGGTGGGTGGCCCAAAGGCCACGCACCTTAGAAGCACAGGGCTAGAGCCAGCCCCCTCCTGGTTAGAGTCAAGGGCAGAGAAGAAGAGAGAGGGGACACACTGTGTCCCAGGCTTTTAACCCACTTCCAAAGGGGAGTGGCTAATTAACCTAATTGGCTGGTGGGCACCCAGGTGTGGCCAGGTAGGAGCATGAGGTCACACAGGGGTGTGGGGAAAGTATCAGGAAGGGGGTGAGGTCACACAGGGGCGTTGTGAAGGCGTGGTCTTCCAGCTCACAAACCTAATGGATTTTAACCTGTATGCCTGCCTACTTCAGTTCCATTTGGAATTTGTATTTCCATTTCATGTTCTCCTCACGATGTTTGTGTGAGTCTCAAGAATAGAAAGGAAACATTCTGATTTTCAGCCCAGACATGGCCAAATTCATTGTACAGTGAAATTTTAATGAAAGCATGAAGTTCAAGACAATTGTTTTTGTCTGAAATGTTTCCTAATTACAATAAAATGAAATATTTTAGAGAAAAAATACCATTTTAAAATAAGAACCAAAAAAAAAAATACTTTCCACAGTTAGAGTGGAGAAGAGCTATTGGCAGAAAATTTCCAAACAGGATGCAAGGTCCCACTGTGAATCCTTTGGAGGTTTTTGCTCCTATTTCCACTTCCAACATCAAACCAGCCCTCAGGATAGTGCATAATCTCCCTTTAAAAATCTGCTTCTGCTTCTCCTTCTTTTCAAATTGGAAGATTGAAAACATATAAAAGAGCCTAAAGGGAGGAAATGATGTCTTATCAACTAAGACTGACTTACACTGATGGATAAAACCCTGGAGTCCTCCAACAAAGCATCAGAACAAAACAAAACAAAGCTAAACACAAGAACCTCCAAACTTGAACTTTCTATGCAGCAACAGTGAATTGATACAACTTAAAGCCAGGGGCATTCAGTCAGTTTTCAGGGCAAATAGAGAATCATTGGTTGATGGGTTCAAGTTCTCCAAAGATGTGCTATGATCAATGACTCTAGAAATTTTCAATGACTTATTAAGAATTCACACCAAGAGTAGAATGATGAAACTGACGTATCATCCCTGCAAGGAGATGGGGCTATGTTTTCAATGGACGGTGGAGATGCTAAGTCTGGCTATGCTGACATAAAGTCTCCTTACTCTGGAAGGATATCTCAACCCTATGTCCTCTGAAACCAGTAGCCCAACAGTGATTTATGATATATTTTAACAGGTCATTTCTTTGCCCCTTTTTAAAGTTTGGGGCCCAACAGCATGTGAAATTTAAATCAGTCAATCACATTGGCTTGAATGTCACCTGATCAAATTATACAGTATTGTTCCCTTTAACATAATGAAGACAAGAATTTTTCCCAAAAGAATCTGCTTTCAAAAAATTAAAGAAACCTTAAGTAAATTAAATGTACAAAGTATAAAAATCAAAGAACACCATGTTTTTCAGAGTGAAAATTTCTAATATTATGGTAATGTTCTAACCTATATATTTATATGTATGTTAAGCCTGATGAACTGCCCAGTATAGACACACACAGACACACACACACACACACACACAGATACATAGGTCAACACTGACTGAATTACACCTGAGAATGTACTGAAAAGGCAATTTTAAGGATGGAAGTAAATTTAAGAAACAGCCAAGGCACCAGAGCTCACATTTGTTATAGTACAGAGGTTTGTGTACTGCCCTTCATGGCAAGATAAGAATTATTGACCAGAGGGATCTATTGCATAGGATACTGGCCGGGGAGTAAGGTGACATCCTATTCTCAGTTCTGCAACAAATGAGCTTCCCGACCTCGGGTAAATCTCAACTTTTTATTTTCAGATCCACACTTGGTTTATTTATTTTTCACTTTTTGAGTAGCCATCATCATGGGCCTCTCTTCAACACAATCTCATTTCCTTACTAAAATGAAAAAATTCACATTCAATCTTTTCTGCCCAAATTTGCATACTAAATTTAACAGGCTTTATGTCCAAGTTTTCAAAGTGAAAATTGTTCTAATAATCAAGTAGCTGGTACAATCAGATTGATTGCAAAATTCCATGATGAGACCTGTAAGAAAAACAGATTTTTAAATAATGAATTTGAGTGCTTCCTGTTTTAGCAACAGCAGTCTTTAAGATGAACGAAGTTTTAGAGAAAAGAGAAAAATAATTAATAGGAAATAAAACACATTGCACAAAGAAACAGAAACAGGTATATTATGGTCAACAAATGGAATACACAGAGCCAAAGCTAGTTTACATAAGAACCAGATGCAGAAAAAGAAAATTTCAAACTGCAATGCAGAACCAAAGACAGCCTTGTCTGATCACACAAGATGCTCTGGTGCTAAAATGACCCACCAGAGCTGTCCAACAATGAGTCAGAACGTCCTTGAGATATAAATAACCATAAAGTACAAAGGGACATGACAACAGGTTATATTGACTTGGTGCAAATGTTTTTATGGAAAAGATTCTCTTGGTGTTTTTCTTACAATGCACCTGTAAACAATCACTCACTGGAGCTTGCTTCAGCAGCACATATACTAAAATTGGAACAATCACGCATTGGCTTTCTGCAGATGGCCTATCCATTCTCATTCTTAGGTTTAGCTACAATTGGAATAAAATCCTAACATTCTGAATGACAATCCAAGTTTCTTATGAGTCCAGATGATGGCCTAGGCTAATAGAATTAAGTGCCTGCACCTGCAGAAGTCTATCCCACAACCATGTGGAAGAGGTTATCCCCACAGCCCTTATTTGATTCATAAAGTAGCCTTCTTCCCATTGATGTGACCCGTAACTGGTGAGGAAAAAAGCTAATATAGAACTCTTTCTTTAGCCAAAACTATGGTTAGGATCTATTGCATATATCCATATGTATACAGCTCTAAGATCTGAGCCTATTTAGGTAACTACCTGTCATCTTTCTTGGAACACTGGCATTAGCACTGATGCAGATTTAAGACCCCACATTATCCTGGAGCATGTCTTCTTCCTTTATAAAGGACCTAGAATCGTGGCTGGCAATTGTGACATTGCAGGTAAAGCTGTCACCTGCAACACCAGCCCACATGGGTGCTGATTTGAGTCCCAGATGTTCTACTTCCTATCTAGCTCCCTGCTAATGGTTTCAGAAAGCAGCAGATAATGGCCCAAGTATCTGGGCCACTGCCACCCAGGTGGGAGACTCAGAAGAAGCTCCTGACTCCTGTCTTTGTCCTGGTCCTATGTTGCCCACCATCACAGTCATCTGGGGAGGGAAGCAGAGGAAGGGAGACCCCTGTTTATCTCTCTCTCTCTCCTTCTCTTTCATAACCATTTCAAAATAATAAATCTATGAAAAAGAGAGAAAGGGCCCAGAATTACTGACAATCCTATAATTGTGGAAGGAATATTCATTTAGTGCTGTTGGGGAATCCGGGATGTAGGTGAAGTAAATCTAATTGCACTGCCTCAGACTGTGCTAGTAAGTATTTCTTACATATTGTGAAAATCACTCCGAAAGAGGAGAAGGACTCAAGATAAAGTAGATATAGAGATGGGCCCTTTCACTCTCAGTGGGCATGAAATAATACTGAATTATAAGTAACTAAGGAAACAAGATGAATGGCAAAGGTACCTTGAGAATGACCACAGATATGGGAAATACAATTTTTAAACTACAGCCAGTCTGGCTAAGGTGAGAACGCAGACTGAATAACTGTGAAAGCAGAGGCTGAGCACCAGGGAATAGAAAAACAGCACAGCAATAGATAAAGAAATTCCAAGAATACTGAAATCTTGCTGAGTTATAGGTGAGTGCATTCGAAGAACAGATGCATTGACTTTGCTCACATTATTTCATATTCTACTGTGGTTTGCTATGACATGTTGGAAAGATGAGACTGAAAGTAGAGCAAAAATTTTTTTCCTTGAATATTGCTTACATATTGCATTATATTCTATATATTAAGGAACAGTAAATGTATTGAATAGAGTTATTACTTCTATTTTTACAAATAATATAATCATTATGTGGATAAAGGGATTTTATGTGCTGACAAGATGCTAAGGCTGTTATAGAATACCTCAAAATAAATACTGCAGAGCAAGCATTAGTGCAAGAAATTGCCTGAACTGTACCCTACAGAAAACAAAGAGTAATAACAACTATTAGGCCATATTTTAAGGGTGATGAAATAGGGATTAAAGGAGTTACAGTTTGCTGTAGGTCTTTATTCTGATAAGAGATAAATTGTTCTTTCTACTAATGTTTAGAAATTCTTTGTTTTATGTATTTGAGAGGCAGAAGAAGGTTGGGGGGCGGGGGAGAAACAGAGAGCTCCCATCTGCAGATTCACTCCTCAAATGCTCACAATGCTCAGGACTGGACCAGGCTGGAGCTGGGAACTGGGAACTCAACCCAGGTCTCCCACATAGATGCAAGGATCCAAAGTAGTTGCTCTATCGCTTGCTTCCTCCAAGGATTTGCATTAGCAGGAAGCCAGAATCAAGCACAAAGATGAGATTTGAACCCAGGCACTTCAACATGGATGCAAGCATTCTAAGTGGCAAATTAACTCTTCCCCAAAGTTTGTTCTCTTGATTGTAACCTTCAGATTTTAATCATGCTAAGCGTCTATTCAATAAACCTAGCATAAAAGATGCCTGTTTTCCAAAGGTGCTGTAGAAGAAATGAGATGCCCTCTAAGGACAGGAATAGGCTCAGAATCTTACCTTCAGCCTTCTTTCCCATCACTACTTGCTTGGATCCAGCAGGAAAGGACAAAATGAAGGAATAAATTATAAAGTCCCCAGTACAACTGCCATGTAACTTCTTTCCTACAATTTTTAGCTAATATTGTTAAAATGGTCATGCCAGGGGATCCCAATACAATCCCATCAAGGTGGCATGTACCAATGCCATCTCACTAGTCCAAGTGATCAATTTCAGTTCACAATTGATCACACTGATAGGTCTAAGAGTCAAAGAGATCACACAAACAAGTCTAGTGTCTGCTATTACTAGCTGATAGAATCAAAAAGGGAGAGAATGATCCATCATGGGAAGCAGGATACACAGTAGACTCATAGAATGGCAGATGTCCTAAATAGCACTCTAGCCTCAGAATCAGCCCTTAAGGTATTTGGATGTGGCTGAAGAGCCCATGAAAGTTTTTTAGGCATGGAAAGCCAAGACACCATGGGAAAAAAAAAAGAAGACCTAAATGGAAGATCTCTGTGAGTGAGATCCCAGTGGAAAGAACGGGGCCATCAAAGAAGGAGGTACCTTTCTCTGAAGGGAGGAGAGAACTTCCACTTTGACTATGACCCTGTCAGAATAAGATCGAAGTCGGCGAACTCAAAAGGCTTCCATAGCCTTGGCAACTCATGACTAGAGCCTAGGGAGATTACTGAAGCCATAAACAAGAGTGTCAAATTGTTAAGTCAACAACAGGAGTCACTGTGTACTTATTTCTCATGTGGGATATGTCCTTAGTGTGTTGTCCAACGTGAAGTAATGCTATAACTAGTACTGAAACAGTATTTTACACTTTGTGTTTCTGTGTGGGTGCAAACTGATGAAATCTTTACTTAATATATACTGAATTGATCTCCTGTATATAAAGATAATTGAAAATGAATCTTGATGTGAATGGAATGGGAGAGGGAACGGGAGATGGGAGGGGTGTGAGTGGGAAGGAAATTATGGGGGGGGGGGTAAGCCATTGTAACCCATTAACTGTACTTTGAAAATTTATATTCACTAAATAAAAAATAAATAAAAAATAGGTAAAGATTTTTAAAAAATGGTCATTAATTAAAACCCATACTTTATTTCTCTGTGTGGTCATTTGCAACTTACAAAATGTTTTCATAGACATTGCCTCTTCTTTCATTTGATTGCCTTCTAATCCTGTGGGATTTATTAGTTCAGCTCTATATGCCCCATTTCAGATATTAGATAAAATGGTTCAGTGGAAGAAAGTGTGGAAATTAGTCACTCAGCCATGGTTAGATGCTTTGCATGCTGAAGACACGACATCTATATGATTGATTGATTTTCCACCATTCTATCAGAATGTTTTGTTATAAACCACAACCTAAACTTTTAAAAAAAGAAAAAAAACTTGAAAATATACTCAATATTTCTTATCTGGCAGTTTTCCCAGATATTTCAAGTGTATTTTTATTTGCCAGAGTTAAAGTAGGCTGTCCTGCAGTGCTATACTATTCAATCACTTATTTTTATCTTCTATTCCTATCTGCCTTTGTAAAAAATTCAATTATTCACATTTGCAGATGCTTAACAATCAACATATACCACACACACACACACACACACACACACACAGTATCTAAATACGTAAACTAATGTTTGGGTTATGATATTCTTTATGATGTTTTGCAGATGCAGAAATCAAAAGCTCTGAATTATTAAAGATATGGTCTCTAACAGACATCCTCCTTGATCAGTCTAAATACAGCATATTTTATCACTATACCATTAGGCATATATCAAATATTTTTGGTTATCAACATTTCAAAGCCAAGTGGCTTGGCCGGCACTGTAGTAGGCTAAGCCTCTGCCTGCAGTGCCAGCATCCCAAATGGGTGCCAGTTTGTGTCCCGGCTGCTCCTCTTCCAAACCAGCTCTCTGCTATGGCTGAGAAAGCAGTAGAAGATGGCCCAAGTACTTGGGCCCCTGTACCCAAGTGGGAGACCCGGAAGAAGCTCCTGGCTCATGGCTTAGGATCAGCGCTGCTCTAGCCATTGAGGCCACTTGAGCAATGAACCAGTGGATGGAAGACCTTTCCCTCTGTCTCTCCCTCTTTCTGTCTTTAACTTTATCTCTCAAATAAATAACTAAATAACTTTTTAAAAATACCAGTGGCTGGAGATTAGCTAAGTAGCAGGATCTTTTCCCCAGATTTCAGCTGAATCTCTCTGTTTCCACTGATTTAAGCATCTTGAGAATTGTTTCTCTCACATCTTACAAGGCCATTTGTTAAAATCAAGGCTCCTCATTTAGGTTGCTCTGCACTGGGATACCCTGGGAATGATGTGTTGGACTAACGATTGTGCTTAACAAACTGTTAATGCTCTGTTTGTCATTGTCTTTACCGTTGCTGACAGATTTAATGGCTTCTGTTCATTCTTTTATCTCCTGATTTTCAGGGATACTTTCATTTGCATAGATTTCTATCCCTGATACTGGCTTTAGGCTAGGTTCTTTATTTATGGGCCTTCTACCTTTATTTGCTTAGCTCATATTGTTTTATGTTATAAAACCATGTAGTTAGAAATGTTTACAATAACTCCAGTAATTCAGGAATGAATTTCTGTCCCAAGTAACTCATGATACAAAAAAAAAAAAAAAAAAAAAAAAAAAAACCCTGAATTTCCATGGCTATGCCAAATGGCTTGATGAAATACCATTCCATTTTTGAATGGAGAATCTATTCAGCTGCAATGGAGCCACAGTGATGGCCTCTTCTGGTGTCTCCAGGAGTTAATGATGTGTGCAAATATCTGCTGCTTTCTCACAGTTTTCTGTTGGAAACATGACATATAACTGAACACAAGTGTGGCATCTGATGCTCTTGCAATAAGGGATTATTTCAAAAAAATTATATTAAATTAAATTATTTCAAAAAATATTCACCTCAGAAAAGAGGCCCAAATATTCACTATTCAACCACCTCCATGACCCTGTAGTCTACTTCAGCTATGTCAACACTTTGCCCATTCCAAGAGGACCTTTGCAACTGTGATACTCTTCTGGTTCTATAAGAGTGCAGGCATTCACTGTATCTGAACTGCCACTCAAGAGCCAGTGTCCCTTCCTCCATAGTGCAACGACATGTGGTGACCATTGCTCCACACATCTCCACCCTCTTACCTTGGAGGTTGCTGAATGCTCTTGCATTCCTACCAGGCTTCCCATATTGGAGACTAAATGACCACTGACATCCTTATCTGTGTCCTCTGGAGAGCAGAAACAGCACAAGGCCCATATCAATTTAAGCTGAATGCGCAGCAATCTCTAAAGAGTACACACACAGTAATTTGCGCACTCAGTGGGGCAGGGTTTGGAAGGGAGAAACATTTAGAAATCAATTCCATGATATTTTAGTGAGAGGATTCCAAAATAGTGGATTAGGGAAGGACATACTGCACTAGCCTAAGGATAAATAATAATTTTTTAAAATGCAGTAAGTGCACTCTAAGAGGAGAATTCAAGAGAAAACAGCACAGAGAACCTGTGCGGAGGGTGCGGGCAGGCAGCATGAACACAGACACAACAAACAATAAACAGACACAACAGCTGAGAGCTGGAGTGGGTGGCAGCTTGGAGATGGAGATGAGACAAGACTGCAGCAACTGGAGGTGATGTAGCCGGAGGGAAAGCATGGTGAGTCTGGACTGGAGCCCTGGGGGCTAGCACTTTCTCGCAGTTGTCCATGGACCCAGTGGAAGTAGAGGGGGCACATTTATCACACCCCAACTTCTCCACAACAGTGCCCACTGCCTAAGAAACTGTGGGTACCATTCTGGGGTTCAGCAGGAACTGTAGAAGAGTTTGTGTATGGGCATAGCAACTGGCTGAGACAGGACATCATCTTCTTGGCATACTGGTAGCAGTGGAGGAGGAGAGCAACATTCAGACAGTGTCTCTTGTGTACGCACAGGATTCTGAGATTCTAGCAGAGGGAAAAATCTGCAGTCCTCACTGACTTTGAGCTTGACTGGGATGTGGCTGGGTAGCCATGTAGGCTGGTGAGGCAACTGCATCCTCCCAGGATCAAGACACCTAGCCAGAGCTGGCCCGGAGAATATCTTCCTCTCTGTTGACTGGACAGGCTGCCAGGGCAGAACGAAACCTCTGCACCCAGTGACTGTGGGAGCCTTGTGTGTTGAGACCTTGGAGACTCAGCGGTTATATGAGAGAGTACAGGGTGCAGCTGGGTCTCTGGGCAATCACGGGTATGGCTCCACATGCTCAGAGGTTCTTGATTGCCTAAGGTGGGTCATTGCAGCAGGAACCGTGCTCACAGTGAGATCTGTGCAGATCATTTGTGCGGTTCTTATGGCAGCATGGATGAATGTTGAACACATTGGGGGCTGACACCCAGGCATTGCTCAGCTTGGAGGAAAGGAGGTGACAGAGTGATAACACCAACCGTGGTGATCATTACCTGCCCCTTCTGTTAACAAGAGACCTACCGTTCCCAACCTAGGTGTAACCCTGAATACTGACCCCACCCTGGAGCACTGACCAGAGATCCCTGGCCACATTCACTACACACCTCTGGTAGTCAGTCAGAGTGCAGAAATTCTACTAAGCCACAGAGACATAGCTCAGTTAAAAGCCATAAGGAAAAAAAAAAACAGTTAACTCCATAAATGCCTAAAAATAAATGCAGAAATTAAAGAAACAAAAATAAGAAAGACACCATGATCCCCTAAAAGGAAAACAATGACATTTAAATGTTAGAATGTGATAATGAAGAGATCGAGGAAATGCTAGAAATAGAATTTGAGCTGGTGCCATGACTCACTTGGTTAATCCTCGCCTGAGGCACTGGCATCCCATATGGGCGCCGGGTTTTAGTCCTGGTTGCTCCTCTTCCAGTCCAGCCCTCTGCTGTGGCCTGGGAGGGCAGTGGAGGATGGCCCAAGTGCTTGGGCCCCTGCACTCGCATGGGAGACCGGGAGGAAGCACCTGGCTCCTGGCTTCAGATCGATGCAGCGCCGCCCGTAGCGGCCATTTGGGGAGTGAACCAATGGAAGGAAGACCTTTCTCTCTGTCTCTCTCTCTCTCACTATCTATGACTCTGTCAAATAATAAAAAAAAATTTCAAAAAATTAATCATAGGATTAATCAAAAGCAATCAGAAGCAAATCCATTAACTAAAGAAAACCATAAATAACATGAATGAACATTTTTCCCATGAAATTGACATTTTAAAGGGAAGCCAAAATTAGAAATGAAGAATTTAATAGATCAAATAAAAATGTGGTGCAAAATCTTAACAGCAGACTTGGTGAGGCAGAGAAAAGAATATCCAAGCTGGAAGATAAATGTTTCTAAATCTTTCAGTCAGACAAACAAAAAATAAATGAAGGAGGGAGAGAAGGAAGGAAGGAAGGAAGGAAGGAAGAAAGAAAGAAGAAAACCTAAAAAAAGTGTTGTAAATTTATGGCATACTATCAAAAGATATGGCTCTTGGGAGTTCCTGAAGATGTAGAAAGAGAGAAAGCACTAGAAGACCCATTTAGTGAAATAATTACTGAAAACTTCCCCCACCTGGAGAAAGACAGGGACATCCAAGTACAGGAAGCACATAAAAATCCTAACAGAAATGGCACAGATAAGATCTTCACCATGGCACATTGTCCTCAAAATTTCCGTGCTAAAACATAAAAAAAAGGTTCTAAAATGTGCATGAGATAAAGACAAGATTACTTTCAGGGCTTCTGCAATTACACTCACAGCTGACTTCTCATCAGAAACCCTACAGGCTTGAAGAAAATGGTGAGACATAGTAACGTCTTAAGAGAAAAATCTGTTTGCCAAGAATACTGTACCCTGTAAAGCTCTCATTTATGAATGAAGGTGAAATATGAAGGTGAAATACTTTCCATAATAAACAGAAACTGAAAGAATTTATCACCACTCATCCAGCCTTACAAAAGATGCTTAAGGATGTGCTACACATGGAAATACAGAAATAAAGCCATCACTACAAAAGAATGTGAAGGCAGAAAATCCCACAGTAAAATACAAAAGAAATCCAAAGTAAGCAATAGGAATAATTATGGAAAAATGGCAGAACAAAGTTGTTAGTTATCAATAGTCACCTCAAATTTAAACTGCCTCAACTCTCTAATTAAAAGATACTTACTGACCAAATGGATTAAAAAAACAAGATGCATCTATTTGGTGCCTACAAGAAACACATCTCACAAAGATGCAAGCTGCCTGAAAGTGAAAGGATGGACAAAGATATACCACATTAATAGAAAGCAAAAAAGGGCAGGTGTTGCCATCTTAATATCAGACAAAATGAACTCTGACATAAAAATTGTTAAAAGAGATGAAGAAGGGCACTATGTAATGATTAAGGGATCAATTCAAAGGGAAGATGTGACCATAAAAAATGTATACACACCTATCACAGAGTATCTGATTGTTTAAAATAAACCAATGTATCTAAAGGGAGACATAGGCTCCAGTATAATAAGAATGGGGGACTTCAAGACCCCACTTTCTTCAATGAACAGATCAACTAGACAGAATATCAACAAAGAAACAACAGAGCTAATCGACAATATGGACCAAATGGTCCTAATTAATATCTACAGAACTTTTCACCCAACAGTTGCAGAGTGGACATTCTTCTCATTAGTGCACATACCTTTCTCTAGGATACACTATGTGCTAGGCCATAAATTAAGTCTCAGCAAATCCAAAAAAAACAAAATCACACCATGCATCTTCTCTGATCACAATGGAATTAAGCTGGAAATAGCTGAAGAATCTTTAGATCATATGCAAATACATGGAGACTGAAAAACTTGCTCTTTAAAGAACAGTGGGCCATAGAAGTAATAAACAGAAATCAAAAAGTTTCTGGAAGAGAATGAGGAAAACAATGCATCATATGAAAACTTAGGAGATACAGCAAAAGCATTAAGCAAGAAGTTTACAGCAATCAGTATCTACATGAAAAAACTGAAAAGGCACCAAATAAATGAGCTATCAATGCATCTCAAAGATCTAGAAAAACAACAACAAATCAAACCCCAAATTAATAGGAGGAAAGAAATATTTAAAATCAGAGAAGAAATAAACAAAATTGAAACTGAAAAAACAATGCAAAAGATCAGTGAAATGAATAGCTGGTTTTTTTAAAACATAAAAAATTGATACATTATTGGCTCAATGAACCAAAAAAAATAAAAAGACGGAGAAGAGCCAAGAGATGAAACAAATGTAACAGCAGATACCACAGAAATAAAAAAAAAAATCATCAGGATTTTCTACAAAGAGCTGTATGCCAAAAATCAGGAAACCTAGAAGAAATGGATATATTCCTAGATGCATACCACCTACCATAATTGGGTGATGAAGACATAGAAAACCTAAACAGATCAATAAACAAGATAGTAATTGAAATAGTAATAAAGACCCTCTCAACAAAGAAAAGCCCAAGACTGATGGCTTCACAGCTGAATTATACCAAACATTTGAAGAAGAACAAACGCCAATTCTTCTCAAGCTATTCAAAACAATTGAAAGGAGGAAATCCTCCCAAATTCTTATGAAACTGGCATCACCTTTTTTTTGAGATTTAAAAGTGTGTATTAGGATCAGGACCTCCAGCCAGAGCAGCACAAAGTGGGGCATCCAAGAGAGGAAAACCCAAAGGGAACTGGTGGCAGTCAGCTTTAAGTACAATTTCAAAGGAAAAAAAAAAAAAAAACTTGATGATTATATTAACATTCAGTTACCAGGCAGGAACAAAAAAAATCAAAAGACTTCATTTACAATTCTCCACCCTGGTTATCTCAATAGATGCAGAGCAAGCGTTTGATAAAATACAACATCCTTTCATGATGAAAACCTTAAGCAAATTGGGTATATAAGGAGCATTCCTCACCATAATCAAGGTGATCTATGACAAACCCACAGCCAGAGTCCTATTGAATGGGGAAAGGTTGGAAGCATTCCCACTACATTCCCACTAAGATCGGAACCAGGCAAGGATGCTCCCTCTCACCACTGCTATTCAATATAGTCCTGGAAGTTTAACTAGAGCTATTAGGCAGAAAAAGAAATCAAAGGGATACAATTTGGGAAAGAGAATGTCAAACTATCCCTATTTGCAGATTACAAGATTCTATATATATGTATATGGGATCCAAAAGACTCTACCAAGAGACTATTGGAAGACTTTGTTAAAGTCACAGGATATAAAATTAACTCAGAAAAATAAGTAACCTTTGCATATACAGACAATGCCATGGCTGAGAAAAAACTTTTAAGATTAGTCCCATTCACAATAGCTCCAAAATTTAACAAAGGATGCCAAAGTTCTCTATGATGAAAATTACAAAACACTAAAGAAAGAAATAGAAGAAGAAATTAAAAATGGAAAAATCTTCCATGTTCATGGATTGGAAGAATCAACATCATCAAAATGTCCCTACTAGCAAAAGTAATTTACAAATTCAATGCAGTCCCAACCAAAATGCCAATGACATTCTTTACAGATATAGAAAATTGAAGCTAAAATTCATATGGAAGCACAAGAGACCCTGAATATCTGAAGCAATCCTATATGGCAAAAATAGCCCAAGGCATGACAATACCTGATTTCAAGACACGCTATAAGGTAGTCCTAATCAAAACAGCTTAATACTGGAACAAAAACAGAGGAGCAGGCCAATGGAATAGAATAGAAACTCTAGAAATCAATCCATACATTTACAACCGGCTTATCTTTGACAAGGGAGCTGGGATCAATCCCTGGAGCAAGGACAGTCTCTCCAACAAATGGTGCTGGGGAAACTGAATCTCCACATACAGAAGTATGAAACTAGACCCCTACCTTGCACCGTCCACAAAAATCCACTCAAAATGGTTCAAGACCTAAATCTATGACCTGATACCATCAAGTTACTAGAGAATATTAGACAAACCCTGCAAGAAATTAATATAGGCAAAGACCTCATGGAAAAGACCCAAGAAGCACCACCAATCAAAGCCAAAATTGACAAATGGGATTACATCAAGCTGAGGAGCTTCTGTACTACAAAATAAATATACCGAGCAAAGTTAAGGGGCAATGAGCAGTTTTCAAGAGAGGGAATTCAAATGGCCAACAGACACTTGAAAAAATGCTCAGGATCACTAGCCATCAGGAAAATGCAAATAAAAACCATAATGAGGTTTCAGCTAACTCCAGTTAGAACGGCTTTCATACAGAAATCAACAAACAGCAAATGCTTGGAAAGATGTGTGGAAAAAGATACCCTAATCCACTGTTGATGAGAATGTAAATTGGCAAAGCCACTATGGAAGACATTGTGGAGATACCTCAGAAATCTGAATATAGACCTACCATATAACCTAGCCATCCCACTCCTGGGAATCTACCCAAGGGAAATGAAATCAGCATATGAAAGAGTTATCTGTATCTGCATATTCATTTCAGCATGATTCAAAATAGCTAAGATATGAAATTAACCCAGATGTCCATCAGCTGTTTATTGGATAAATTATTGTGTACACACAGTATAGAATTCTACTCAGATGTAAAAAAAATCCTGTCTTTCACAACAAGATGAACACAACTGTAAACCAGTGTACTTGCTGAAATAAGCCAGTCCCTAAAAGACAGCTAAATGTTTTCCCTGATCTGAGGGACAGAAAGATGGAATTTTCTGGTTACAAAATTATTCATGAAAGACACACTTGATATTATCAGTAGCCAATTTTTTTTTGATTATTGAAAAAAGCTCAGTTTTTTTAAAATATTCCATTGTGTTTTATTTCTTACACCTATTCTAGAAAATAGGTAAAAAGAATTTTCTGAGGTGTGGGAATTCTGACCTTTGTGTGTTCCTGTTAAATGAAATCTGTCCCTAGATGTTTATACCCCTTGCCATTTTGATCTCATTAATTCTCTTATTATTATTATTTATGTATTTATTTGAAAGTCAGAATTACAGAGAAAGGAAGAGAGAGAGAGAGAGAGGTCTTCCATCCGCTGGTTCACTCCTCAAATGGCCGCAACAGCCGGAGCCGCGCCTATCTGAAGCCAGGAACCAAGAGCTTCTTCCAGGTCTCCCACGTGGTGCAGGGGCCCAAGGACTTGGGTCATCTTCTACTGCTTTCCCAGGCCGTAACAGAGACCTGGATCGGAAGTGGAGCAGCCAGGACCTGAAGCAGCGCCCATATAGGATGCTGGCACTATAGACAGCGGCTTTTACTTGCTACACCACAGCGCTAGTCCCGATCTCATTAATTCTATGTTATTCATCAACAAATTGTATATTACTCAATATATACCCACAAATGAGTGGTAAAGAGCAGACCAGCAGAAATGAGCAAAGGAATTTTACCGTCCATTTCCTCACTAACACAGTTGGATATGTTTTGTTTTGACTGTTTTCTGGGACATCTCTGTGTTTCCTTCATATGCTGCTTTCTTTAGTTAATTCTCTTGCACCCATTGTTTATTTGCTTACTTAGCTGGAGGATCAAGCAGACCTTGATTTGTATTATAACTCTGCCACTAACGGATGGGTCCACACAAAACATTGAACATGTGGAGGCCCAGAACCCTCATCTTAAATACGATTAATACACCTGACAAAAACAAGTTGTGAATCACGTTTATGTACTCAATGGTTCTAGCTTTAATGTTTTATGTGGAGCTGGCACCTCAAAAATGGTTGATTGTGTTAATAAAAGTGGAAACAGATGGTTTCCCCAAATTTATCTAGTTCCTTTATTCAAATGTATACATAAAATAAACAATTCCTAACCAATATCCTCCTACCCTGGTCTCTATTTCTTTTTAAGTTAAATATTTATTATGGGGTCTCCACACATGGGTAGTAAACAAATGAATAGATGAAAATGCATTAGCTATCACTTTAACCCAACTTCTAGGCACTCCCTTTCAAATCACACTCAGTCACTAACTCTGTGTCCTTGTGTTTAGCTTCTCATTTGTTTGTCATCCATTTGGACAAAGAACAACAAACTCATATATTCCTCCAGGGTGACTCATTATTAATATTCTTATGCATATTTCATGTAAGTGCAAACTGTCTTCCTTAGGCCCTAACTCTTTTAAAAGTAGTTTTTATTCTTCTCAGTGATTTCTTGGCTACATTGGGATGTTTTAGCAGTGAGATAATATATGTAAAATGCCTAGGAGAACATGAAGCAGGATAGAAACTCAAATCAAATTGAATTATGCTCCTTTCTCAATGCACCCAGCTCTACTCTGCTAGGGTAGTTATTACTCTGAACTCTCCTTGGTTATCTTATACTTCGTCCAACTGATCATGTCTTCTTCTAAAGCAAGGTCTTTGTATTAAATAACACAACACAGAATCTAGCTAATATTTGGCTTCCAGTACAAATTTATTAAATGAACAAAATGATTCGGTAGCACCCAATTAGTATTTCTCTGATCATTTACTGACAAAACTTTATAATAAATAGAAACATCTGGGGCCGGTGCTGTGGTGCAGCGGGTTAAAGCCCTGGCCTGAAGCGCCGGCATCCTATATGGGCACTGGCTCTAGTCCTGGCTTCTCCTCTTCCAATCCAGCTCTCTGCTCTGGCCTGGGAAAGCAGTAGAAGATGGCCCAAGTCCTTGGGCCCCTGCACCCACATGGGCGACTCGGAAGAAGTTCCTGGCTCCTGGCTTCAGACTGGCACAGCTCTGGCCACTGAGGCCACCTGGGGAGTGAACCAGCGGATGGAAGACCTTTCTCTCTGTCTCTACCTCTCTCTGTATATCTGTCTTTCAAATAAATAAAAAAATCTTAAAAAAAAATAGAAACACATCTTTGCCTCTTCTCAGGTTTTAAAAATGTGAAAGTTCAAATGCTTGATTATTTAGATAAACCAATAACTCCCACTCGTTCAAATAGCTGAGAAATTCATCCATTCTAGCTCTGAAATGCTTTGCTCATAAATAAAGATGCAGTCATCCAGGGACCCCCAGACTGAAAGAAAGATTTTCTAATGTTGCTTTAGACAAGTTCAAAGCCCTAGGGTCTAATACTCTTCTATTCCATTCCAGAGATCACTGCCCACTGTGAAGGTCATTTTTAACCTCTCTGCCAAAGAGTAAAGCAGGGAAAGTCAACAGTTCCCAGAGGAACTAGTCAAGAGAATATAGGTAGAAAAATAGGTTAGAGAATCCCCCGATGAGCCATATTAAACCAGACAGAGTTAAGAGATCTGCCTGCCTGGCAAGGAAACAAGTCTCTGCCTTCTTACCAATGTTTATGGTTTTCAACCAAATAGAATCTTTGCCTATATCAAATTTGGACCTAATACATCAGATTTTCCAGTAATATTGATTCTAGAGTTATTATCTAGCAAGAGTGCACATTATCAAATAACCTGGTTGTTCTTGGGGATCCTTTCTCTACTTACAATATCAAAAAAGAATGAAATGTATTTAGATATAACTTATTTGAAAGCAAATTTTTAAAAATATTATTTATTTGAAAGGCAGAGTTATAGGGAAAGAGAGAGGGAGAGACAGAAAGAGATGTCTTCCATTTACTGGTTCACTCTCAAATGACCACAAATCCAGAGCTCAGCCTATCTGAAGCCAAGAGCCAAGAGTTTCTTCTGCGTCTCCCATGTGGGATCAGGGGCCCAAGTACTCAGGCTGTCCCCCACTGCTATCCCTGTCACATTAGCAGGGAGCTGGATTGGATATGAAGCAGCCAGTGCATGAACTGGTGCCCATATTGGATGCTGGTGCTGCAAGTGGCAGCTTTCACAACTGCAACACAGTGCCAGCCCTGAAAATGAACTTATTAATATACAAAGAGTCTCTTTGTGTGATTACTGCTAGGTGGACAATTGTAGGAATGCTTTATAGACTTGTTTCCTTGCCTACAAAAATTTGTTCATCTTCTATTCCTGATGAACCAATATAATAAGCACTTCTTGTTTCATTCTCTGTAATGAAGACATTGTTTTCTTTTCCACTCTTGAAGTTATTTATTGCAAAAGCAATGTTGTCACAACAAACAAAAAAATGTTATCCAATTTCTTTTCGTGGTAAGTCTATATCTGGGTTTTTAAAATACCATGATGTGCACTTTGCAATGACCTGAAGAACCAGTTGTTGGAAGGTAGAGGAAAAGTGATTAATCATTTCTATGGAAGAAGGAGTGAAATTGAGAAATGTCTTGGTGGAAGGCTATGGGGAAATATCTTCCGTCTCCCACTTGGCAGAGTAAGATGCATCAAATATAAAGCTAAACTGTTTAAATGTTTGTGTAGAGAAGCAGTAACATGACATTTGTGAATGTGCATGCCCGGAAAAACAGTGCATCATCATTTAAATTGATATTATTGAGCACCTGCTGTGTGCTATGCATTTAGACCTTGTGAACACATAACCATGTGAGAGATATGCAAATAAATACTGACAATGCACTCCACTATAGGCAAAAATGTGGTACATACCAAAATAGTGGCATCCTGCAGAAATTAACATTTAATATGCCCAAAGTAATTACAAAGGATATTACTGGAGTTTTTGATTCAGTGCTTTTTTTTCTGATACTCTGACAAATAGCTTAGACTGATCTTAACTCACATTTGAGATATTCTGCCAAAATCAAAACCATCTTCTGAAACCCACCTCATCCAACCCTTCTTATATGCAACACCTAGACGAGTTTTGTGTTATCGTTGGGGTAAATTCTCTCCCTGTCCTTTCTTTTCTTTGAGCTCGCCACTCCCTACCATCAAAGTGAGTTGTATCTGAATTGTAGATTTTCTTTGCGGACTACAGCAAAGGGCCAAAGCTACTTAAGGTGTAGACCAGAGGCCAGGGGCTGTCAATGTCATTGCAGTTCATTTGAGGCCCACTCCAGACCTAGCCATTTGCAATCAAACTATTTTATTCATTCTTTCGAGAGATGTTTATGGACCTCTACTTGTGCTAGGCTCACTCTAGGAGCTGAGGATAAAGTGGTAAAACTAACAGAAAAAGTCATTGGCCTTATAGGAAATTGAGGTGGGGAGAGGTGAATTGATTTATTGAAGGTCAAATTGGAAGTCACTGGTGGAATCAGATTTAGTCTCCCAGGTTCCTTAACTCCTTAACTCCCAGAAATTTTGGCAATGTATTTTTATTATTGTAGTTTTGTTGCTTACATATTGACCTTCACTGTTCAGGATCCTGAAGAAGTGTGTGTGTGTGTGTGTATGTGTGCACATGTTAAAGAGAGAGACAAAAAGAGAAAGAGAATGTGTTATGTGCTCGGCTTTGCATACCCTGCTAGTTTATTCAGCTCATTTAACCCATTGCTTATGTGTGGCATATTCCAAGTATTCAGCAATTTTTCTCCATTTAAGTAAATCTTAATCTTAGATAGTGCCTTTAAATGTAGTAAGGCCAACATGAATATTGTTTATATGAAGTAATGAACACATGAAATATGACGTATCTAGTGAACAATTTCCTACTGGTACAGCATCATACAATGAAATGAACAATTTACAAATGGAAAATAATCCCACAATGAGACTGACATGAAAAATCAACCCTCTAATTTGAAAATGCTCTGTTTCCAAAACAGAATCCCTTCTACTTTCTTCCCCAATTATTGAATTGGTTTGGCATAGATTGAGATCGTTCACAAAGCCATTTTCAAATTTAGCTAGGATTTCTGAAATGCTGCCAGTGGTCATTTCACACAGCAAATGTCCTGTCACCCCAGATGCCTGAACTGCTGCACAGGGGTGACGTAAGCACTCTGGATGCTCAGCAACCCATGTGGATTATTATTCTGTGCCCTCAGTGCTGGTGGGAAGATGGCTGAAATGGCCAAGACACTCACACGCATATGCTCAGGCCAAGTTTGCATATATTCCCCCCTCCAGATCTGCCTCTCAATATTTCTTTGTTGTTGATAATTAGCTCTTATTGTAACCTGAGAAATTTCACATGATAAAAAGGATTTATTCCATTTGCTAAAATGAGCATGAGTTTTTGAATTTCTAATATACTCTCGATGGCATTTTTCCTCTCCTTGACACAGTTCCAGGTCTAAATTATTTCTGTGGCGTCTTATTTCTCTTGGGCCTCCTTTCCTGGTAGGAAGGCAAGTTTTAACTCTGCCATCCGGAGAGTATATTCAGGCCACAGTAAAAATTGCATCTAATGTATTCTCTGAAATGTAGAAAACAATACTGAGGAAGAAGCTAGAAATCAAATGGTAATAAGGTTTGAAGAAGAATTCTGCCACGGCTGTCAGAATGCTGATAAAAAAACAGCCTCTGTGCATTTTAAATTTTTTTCCTTAAAGATTTATGTATTTATTTCAAAGGAATAGTTATAAAGGGGTGGGGAGAGACAGCCAGTAGCCTAAAACTCCATCTGTCTCTTACATAGGTGACAGGAGCCCAAGCACTTGGGCCATCCTCCACTGCATTTCCAGGCACATTCACAGTGAGCTAGATTAGAAGTGAGCAAAGGGAACATATCGGGTATCAGTTTAACCTATGCCCCAGCCCCTCTTCATTTCAATCAATCATTTCAAAGTATGAAGGAGAAAGACAGGGACTGGCATTCTGCTTTGTTTTCCCAGTGACTGTAGCAAAACTCAAGAAGAGACAGGTGAAGGCGTCAGTGATAAGCATGAGCACACTGTATCGTTTGTGATCAATCTCTTGGTTAAGGATGAAAGATTGGCATTGTCTTGAATATCTCAGCCCATGTCTCCTCTATCCCACAGGCTCCCAGGGATTTATCTGATGACCCAATTGCTTCACTACAAGTAGGGAAAAGACAACCTTAAAGAAAATAATCATTTGATGAACAATATGTGGAGTAGGGGGTTTTACACATTGGAACTTTTGAAAAAAACAGCAGGGCATTAAAGAATATGCAGCCAGCATTGTGGTACAGAAGGTAAAGTTGTCACCTGCAATGCTGCCATACCACATGGGAGCTGGTTCATGTCCTGGTTGCTCCACTTTCAATCCAGCTCCCTGCTAATGGCATAGGAAAAGCAGCAAAGATGGCCCAAGTGTTTGGGCCTCTATCACCCACATGGGAGACCTTAATGAAGCTCCTGGTTCCTGGCTTCAGCCTAGCTCAGCCCTTCATCATTGCAGCCAACTTGGGAGTTAACCAGTGGGTGGGAGATCTCTCTCTGTGTCTCCAGACACAGAGAATATCAGTCCCTGTCTTTCTCCTTCATACTCTGAAATGGTTTGTTAAAAACTCTTTCAAATAAATATTTTTAAAAACCATTTTTGATTCAAGGAATGCCTATCTGTACAGAAATCAGTAATAATTTATAATTTCTTATTTTTATTTATTTATATGCCTCACATGTTTGTTGTATTTATTCGATAGTTACTTAATAAATATGTATTCATTAGTGTTTTATACTAAAACAGGAAACATTTTGGAGAGTGCATGTTATATTACTTTGGATTCTACAGAGGCAGAGCCATAGACAAAGATTGAGCACACATTATTTATTTTAAGGGTGATCCTGAGAAGCACTGAGAAAGGAGTGGGGAAAGAAAAAACTTGGAAGTGAAGGAAACCAATATCAATGGGCTGATGAATATGTGTGCCTGTGGGCAAATAGGACTCTGTCCCCTACCAGGCCTCTAGCCACTTTGTGAAATGCGGTTCAGAGTTGTCCCGTGCAGTTCCCACATCTATGCATCCACTCACATCCATTCCAGCACAGGGGAGGGCTGCTACCAGGGATGTTAGCCTGAATTTTGTGCAGACCGAGCATTTCCTCCTACAGCAGTGTGGTGGAAGCAGACAGAGGCGCTGGCAGAGAAGTTGTGTGTGTACATAGGAGAAGGGAGTGCTGGGGAGTGATGGTCTGGACATCAACAGCATCTGCTACCATGGGATGGATCCAACTCCTGTGTGGGAGAAACAACTTCTGAGGACACTAATTGGACAGTGCAGGAAATGACGGATGAGAATTTGGTCAAGTCTTTGAGAATTGCTTGTAAATACAAGGAATGCAAAAGCCTTCTCTCCATATGTTCTGCAGACAACTTCCAGTTTCCCAAACAGTTCTGGCTCTCGCTCTTAACAATAATAGTTTATTGTTTTCTATCCTTTTACTCTTCAAAGCACTTCCACTCATTAACTCACCGGAACTTCAGGGAGACAGGCTCATCATTTGCATGTACATTTTTATAAGAGGCAGATAAAAGCACATAGATATTAAATGAATTGTTCAGTTCAGCCAGGGTTAGAATCTAGATTTCAATAAATACTGAGCACCCAGAGTCCAAAAATTGTCCTCATTTGGGGATCTGGGGATTAGAGACTTGGTGCTTGGTATTGAGGAACCACAAGCTATTGAGAGAAACAGGTGTGTAAAGAATGCAATACTGGGGCTTCTTCCTCCTACAGGCCCACCATGAGCCACACACAATCAGGCCTGCTGCAGGCTAACAGACTGTGGCATCTGCCTCCACTCACCAGCCCTCATCTTGCCCAATGGCAGCCTTCAAAATGGACATCTGCTGTAGCGCCACCTCTTTGGCGACTTTCGCCCACCAAGCAGCCCTAGCACAGGACACCAGAGTCCCAGGACCAGTTCCTGGAAGAGAATGACCAGCTCATCCGCTGTGTCGCAGAGTATCAGAACAAGGGCCAGGCAAACACGAGTGTGTCCAGTACCACCATGTGTTACACAGAAATCTGATTTATCTAGCTACATTGTAGACGCGAGCCCAGCCAGTACTTCAAAAGCAGTGAGATAATCTTCCAGCTGTCTCTTGTGAAGCGAAATTGAATATAATCCATCTCCTATGAAATGGAGACAAGATCTTTATCAACTGAACTACTCAAAACATGAATAAAATTTCTTTAATTTTTTCAAAAATCTGGAAACTTGACAAAGGGAACTAACTCAACTGTGCTCTCAATGTAAGTATTTATTTTAATAATTAAGCAGAGAACCCTCAACAGATTGGCTCAGATGGCCTCTTTCCTGAAATGAGAACATGTTTGGATAACAAAGTCACAGTGGGCATCTTCAAGTTTACATTTTTGTTTCAACGTGAGACGTTTCAACTAAGTATTGGGTGATCAGCCAGAACTGGTGAGACTCCCGATTCGGACTTCACCAACTGCACATGTGGTTGTGTGCTCCCTCCTGCCAGTTTGTAAATGCCATCTCCCTGACTGCTCTTTTCAGATTGCTTGGACATAAAACTTCCTTTTCTATACACAAAAAAGTAATTCAATATTAATGTGGCAATCACTGAAATAGATGTTTAACAAAAGGTGCTATCAGATAAACATTCCTGAAGCAGTTGGGTGTGTGGTATTAGTCAAGATGGGGTAGATTGAGGTATGGAAACATGCAACATCAAACTCTTATGGCCTTCACAAGACAGGGATTTATTTCTCCCACATACAAATTTTACTGTGGTGTGTTTGGTCACTCAAGCAACTGCCCTTTCTGTGCTGACTCAGCAATGTATGACTAGGGTAAGAATGGCCACCAGTATCTTCATTATCACATGATTTCATTGGTTGGTTCAGCAAGGGAAGAAGCAATAAAGTCATTCATGGGCTCTTAAATGTTGCCATAGAGAAACAATAAACAATTTTCTTACTTTTCAGGGACCAAAGTAAGTCACATGACCATACACAAGTTAAAGGAAGAGAAAGAGAGCAGTTTTGTGAGCACTGAGAAACAGAAAACTATCAATCACACTGTTATGTTTATTTGTTTATTTTTATTTATTTGAAAGAATGACAGAGAGGTATCTTCCATCAGCTGACTCATTCTGTAAATGTCTGCAACAGCTATGATTGGACCAGAAAAAAAGCCAAGAACATAGAACTCTATCGGTTTCCCACCAGGATGGCAGAGATTCATGTAAATGAGCCATTGTGGCCATTTGGGGAGTGAGACAGCAAATAGAAGACTTTATCTCTCTCTCTCCCTCTCTCTCTCTTTCTCTCTCTCTGTATCTCTCTCTCTTTCTCTGGCTCTCCCTTCTTATAATTCTTTTAAATAAATAAACAAATAAATAAATAAATCTATAGAAAGGTATCCCATATTACTGAGAATCACTACATTGTGGCACCTCTTGGCTAACACAAATTCCTGTGTCTATATGAAGGCAACTGAACAATATTGTAGGGTAAATATTTGTGTGTGGGTATAGCAGCAAATGTCATGATAGATTCAGAGTGTTAGGCCAGTTAATGGCTTAGCCTCATTCCCAAACAATGTTTTGAGCACAAGGGTGCTAAAACACCTAAGTATTGATGAATATAAGAAAGACCATTTCTTCTTTTTTGTCATTGGAAGAGCAGAAATATAATTGTTCCAACTCTTATATGTCATTATTTATGGCTTTATCCTGTAATCTATAGTCATTTTCCCCAACTCATGGACTAAAGAAATTTTGTGGATATTTTTACTGTCAAACTTCAATGGAGTAAACCCAACTTCATGTAAAAGAAAATGGCAAAAAAAAAAAAGAAAAGAAAAGAAAAGAAAAGAAAAAAAATGGCAGTGATGCAATTCAGCCCTACAAATCAAAGCAACATTATAAATGGTCACAAAATAACTTTATTTGAAACATTTGTCATCATAAGACAGGTTATATGGTAGTATTATATCAACCAAATGAATTCCTTAATCTTCCCAAGCATTCTCCAGCCAGACATCCATTCTAATTTGATCAAGCTCATTATTCCATAGTTTATTAAGTATAAACATAGTAATGAGAATAGTAGGCAAATATCAGGTCCTCCATAATAAAATTCACTTGAACCAAAGGACCTGTTTGTATTTATTTTCTTGCTACAATGATCAAAGACAATAACTATTTATTATGGATCTTTACATATCAAAACATAGATATGCCTGGTACTTATGGTGTTCAATAAATGTTGATTTAATGGAACTGAATTGACCAAATAATCATTCAAAGGTGCTAATTGTTGCTACACATCTTGCCAACATGTGCAAAGATCACTTTAAACAATCTATTCAAGTGAAGTCAAACCAGACCTTTTGCTTAGAGTAAATACCTAGAATAACAAAAGAGGTCAGTTCCCAATTTGATCTATAAGTATAGTCTTAGAGAAAAAACACCTACAACCAAAGAGGAGGAAAAGCCTCTCTGATGATGTTCTTGGGCTGAGTAAAATACTACTTAAATTCAGCTTCAAGCAGAACCCAGCTTAGGTGGAGATTTTCCTACTGATTCTGGGCAGCAATTCTGATGAGGGTAAAGAGCCTAGGGCGTGACCTTTAAGGAGTGACTTGGTATTTTCAGGATTTCTGATCAAGCCCAAGTGAAACTGTGCAGATGTACCTTTGTGCGACTTCTCTCCAGTCAAATAATCAAACAATTGTGCTAGATTTTATCATCACCTTATGACATGTGAATCAATGAAATTAAATTCTACACATTCAGTAAATACTATCCTTAATATTTCCTGTTCTTCAGAGTTTCAATGGTCACTATAATCAGAATTCCTCATATCCTTAACTTCCATGCTCATTATCTACCACAATCCTTAACACCACCCACTCAATCAACCAAGCCAACATTTGCCTACTGTTTTCTATCTCCACCATCACTAACTCACCCCCTCATTTCTTCATTCCACTGCTTAAGATCTTTCCATGGTTTTTCAAAGCCATGGAAACAGGCCACAGGACTTTCCCTGCTTTAACTCCTGCCAGACTCATTAACCTTCCAGTACATATCTTCCATCGCAGCTCACCTCCTCACATCTATGCCTGAAACACTTAAACTCCTTGGACATGTGCACTTGTCCTTTTCTGTCAACTCCTTCTCTTCCTTCTGATTTCACCTCAAACTCTATTTCCTGTAGAGCCCCACTCTCACGCCTCAAATGAATTAATTCCCCTTTTACATGATTTTGTGGCACCCTGCACTATTTTCTGGAAGCCCAGACCTTAGAATTGATTCTTTTCTTTCCCCATAGAAACCTTTTATTAAAGGAATACAGACTTCATGCATTTCTTAAGTAAAACTTTAGGAATATAGTGATTCTTCCCACCATACCTACCCTCTCGCCCACGCTTCCACCCCTTTCACCTCCTCCCTACCTACTCCCAGTCTCATTCTCCACTAAGATCCATTTTCTATTAACTTTATACAAAGAAAAATTCTTTTTTTTTAATTTTATTTGACAGATAGAGTTAGACAGTGAGAGAGAGAGACAGAGAGAAAGATCCTCCTTCCACTGGTTCACTCCCCAAATGGCCGCTATGGCCGGCGCTGTGCTGATCCGAAGGCAGGAGCCAGGTGCTTCTTCCTAGTCTCCCATGCAGGTGCAGGGGCCCAGGGACTCAGGCCATTATTATTATCACACCTTTATCCTATCCATATAATCACTTTAACACTTAAGATGGTATTTTTACCACCCAGTTTAAGGGGGTTTGGGGTTTCGGATCTAATGGCGAGTTTTATAACTGTACCCTAAGAAGTAAGTCCATAGGAATGTATGCAGAACTATACAGTTTTACAATTGCAAGCTTCATATACTTCATAATTACAACTTTAGGAACATGGTGACTCTTCTCACCATGCCCACCATCCCACCCACCCATACTCCCAACCCCTCTTCCTCTTTCCTTTCTTATTCCCACTCTTATTTTTTACTGAGATCTATTTTCAATGGACTTTATACACGTATGTTTAAGTCTATGTTAATTAAAGAGCTCAACAAATAATATAAAAAAACTGTTCTTCAACAGTCAAGACATGGGCAGTTCCAGTCATTGCTTCTTAAAGTGTTAATTTCAGTTCTACAGATTGCCTTTTAGGTGCTCTATTAGTTATCACAAGTCAGGGAGAACCTGTGGTATTTGTCCCTTTGGGACCAGCTTATTTCACAAAGTGTGATGTATTCTAGATTGATTCATTTTGTTGTAAATGACCAGATTTCATTTTTTTATGCTGTGTGGTATTCCATGGTGTACATATCCCATAATTTCTTTATCCAGTCTTCATTTGATGGGCATTTGGGTTGATTCCATGTCTTAGCTATTGTGAATTGAGCTACAATAAACATGGGGGTGCAGATAACTCTTTCATATGCTGATTTCATTTCCCTTGGGTAAATTCCCAGGAGTGGAATGGCTGAGTCATATGGTAGGTCTATATTCAGATTTCTGAGACATCTCCATACTGTCTTTCATAGTAGCTTTACCTGTTTACATTCCCACCAACAGTAGATTAAGACTCTGACCTAGCCGGCGCCGCGGCTCAACAGGCTAATCCTCCGCTTAGCGGCGCCGGCACACCGGGTTCTAGTCCCGGTCGGGGCACCGGATTCTGTCCTGGTTGCCCCTCTTCCAGGCCAGCTCTCTGCTATGGCCTGGGAGTGCAGTGGAGGATGGCCCAAGTCCTTGGGCCCCGCACCCCTTGGGAGACCAGGAGAAGCACCTGGCTCCTGCCTTCAGATCACGCCGGCCGCAGCGCGCCGGCCGCAGCGGCCATTGGAGGGTGAACCAACGGCAAAAAGGAAGACCTTTCTCTCTCTCTCTCACTGTCTACTCTGCCTGTCAAAAAAAAAAAAAAAAAAAAAAAAAAAAAAAGACTCTGACCTGGTAGTAGAAGGGCATAGTGTGGGTCTGTTTTGTGATCACTGTGTCTTCAGCATTGAACATGGGCTTGGCACTTAGCAGACTCTCAGTAAAGACATGAATAATGTTGACTGGCTGAAGAATGCCTTTTTGTTCATGAGTGTACTTGTAGAGTGCATAGGGGGGAGAGATCCAGGCTCATCCAGGTAAAATGCTTTATATGGGATTCTGGCACTGCAGGCAGCGGCTTTACCCGCTATACCACAGCCCCTCCCTTTAAACTTTTAAGATCCTGGATACAATGTGAATTTATATTATTCATGAAAGGCAAATTACTTTTGTATTTACCTGCGTCATTATTTTAAGAGCTATTCCTTTTCCTTTCAAAGCCAAGCCTCCTATGTATACCTCAACACATTGTAAATTGGCTTTAGGTTTTCTTTTGCAATGAACCTAATCCTGCTCTATTTTCTATGCTAAAGATATCAACAATTTCTAAGTAATGAAATCCTCTGGGCTCATTTTACTCATTATCTCATTGGATTCCAGGGAGAACCTCAAACAGCCAACCGCACTCGCTGCCTATCTGTTCTATGAGAACTTTCTCTACTCACCTCCTGTTGTCTGACCCATCTTTTCTCAGCCTTGCCTGCATCTACCTGCTATCTTTCCCCACCTTGCACTTTAAGCTCAGTACAGGGGAGAGAAAAAAAGACATAAATTTTCTAAATATGTAGTACTTTTCGATACTCATGTCCCTTGCACATGCTGACTCTTTTACCTGTAACAGCCTTCTCCTGTTTGCTCACCGTGAAATCTTATTTCGAACTTGCCTTGGCCATGAGGCTTTCTGCACTTTCCTTGCTCCTTCAGAGATGGTCCATTGCACAGTGTTTCTACCCCCATGAAGGTCATTTTCTTCGGTTTGTTTGTACTTCTTTGCCATGCTTGATGTGAGTTTCCCAAGGAAAGATGTGTGATTTTCATCTTTGTATGCACAGTTTTAGAATAATTCTTAAGGTGTGGTGAATGTTTCATAAGATATCCAAGTTGATGGTTTGAGAGGACAGTTTGAGAGTCTGCTTTTGGCCTTACTCAAGGTTATGCTTCACACAGTGGGGCCATTTGTGAGAAGTTACAGGATGAGCAGCAGATGCCTCTAAAGCCAAGGCTGTAGAGAGGAATGAGTAATCCCTGAGCTATCTCCCAATGTATTTTTTTTTACTTTATAAGGACTAAAGAGTCGTATATTCAAATTCCCAGCTGTTTAGTAATTTGTAGCATTTAATTAGTCATTAAACAACTATTTAATTTCTGAGATCTTGTCCAACTCAGATATTATTTGTGAATTTGACTTGTGTCTCTGCTGTGATAAATTTTGCAATTCAGATCAGTTGTCCCAATGAGAACACCTATGAAAGTGGAATAAAATATTTTAAAAACAGCAATTTGTAAAATGTGACAGGGCAAATGAGGCAACCAGGAATTGAGGGTAAAAGATTCTGGATAGAAGGGAAACACTTTGAGTTGCCTAATTTTTTTCCACTACTTTTATTTTCTAGGGATTTGCTGATCTATATGTAGTACAATAGTAAGAGGGTAAGCAAAAACTGTTTCAGAAGTATCTGAAATATAAACAAACGTATAATATGGAAAAAAATTAGCAATGCCTGAAATTGGCCCTGGAAAAAATTAATAAAATGACTAAACCTTTGGGGTAGGCATTTGGCCCAGCAGTTAGGGAACTCATTAGGATGCCCCTGAGCCATACAGGTGGCACAAGTTTTGGCAGTCAGAAGTCCAGGAGTATAAAAACATGCAGAACTTAAGGAGCCAAGATCCTTAAAAAAACATAACCTCAAAGAAGTGAGCCTGACATTACGCAGTACATTTTCTCTGATTGCATTTGCCAATTTCTGAGTTGTAGGTGGTAAGATTCAAAATTAGACAATAATTTAATGGAATAATAATGAAAAATATTGCATGACATAGCCTTGTGATTCAGATAAACCATACTTAGACTAAAATTTATGAGCTTTAAAATTTTATTAGTGTTTTATTGTCATTTCTAGTTCTTTATTTTAAGATTTACTCACTTATTTGAAAGCCAAAGTTTATGTAGTGGAAGAGGGAGCAGAGACGGAGAGAGAGAGATCTTCCATCCCCTGGTCCACCCCCAGATGACCACACAACCCGGTCTGGGCTAGGCCAAAGCCAGGTGCCAGGAGATTTATCTTGGTCTCCCAGGTAGGTGGCAGAGACCCAAACACTTGGGCCATCTACCTGGTTTTCCTAGGTCATTAGCAGAAAGCTGGAATGGAAGTGGAGCAGTCAGGATACCAACAGGTACCCATATGGGATGCTGGCATCCCAGGTGGTGGCTTTACGCACTACACCACGATACTTGTCCTGGATTAAATTATTTATTTGAAAGGCAGAGTCACAGAATAGGGAGGGACAGTGCCAGGAACCCAGTCCAGGTCTCTGATGTGGGAGACAGGAACCCAAGTCTTGGGCCATTGTATGCTCCCTCACAGGCACATTAGCAGGAAGCTGAATTGGAAGCAGAGATGAGACTCAACACTAGGCACTCTGATATGGAATGTGGACATCCCAAGCAACAGCTTAACCTGCTGTACCTCAACACCTGCCCCAAATTTTCAAATTTAAAAAACAAATACTGCCAACTTAGGAATAAATCCTTTAGAGTAGAACAAATAAGAAAATACTTCAAAGCCAATATTATGAGAATAAAATAACCTTGACATGAAAACCTGGTAAGGAAAGTATAAGAAATAAGTTAATATTCAATCTCATCTATGAATATAGATGTAAAATTTCTAAATATAGTATTAACAAAGTAAATCCAAAGATATATGAAATATATGATAATCATGACCAAATTCATGTTATTCAAAGTAGTCAAGCTTGCTTCATCATTGAAAAAAGACTCTCAGTAGATCAGAAATAAAATTGAATGTATTTATTCTAATAAAGGAAAACTATTTAATCAGAAAGAAAACTGGACACAAGGGGTAAATGCAAAGATAAATTAGATTTCTAAATTGTAGCAAAAAATAAAATAAAATAAAATAATTTAAAATAATACTACAGATAAGGGCCAGCGCTGTGGTTCACTTGGTTAATCCTCTGTCTGCGGCGCCGGCATCCCATATGGGTGCCGGGTTCTAGTCCCGGTTGCTCCTCTTCCAGTCTAGCTCTCTGCTGTGGCCTGGGAGGGCAGTAGAGGATGGCCCAAGTGCTTGGGCACCTGCACCCACATGGGAGACCAAGAAGAAGCATCTGGTTCCTGGCTTCAGATTGGCCTAGCCCCGGCTGTGGAGGCTATTTGGGGAGTAAACCAACAGAGGGAAGACCTTTCTCTTTGTCTCTCTCTCTCACTGTCTATAACTCTACCTGTCAAATAAATAAATTAAAAAATCTAAAAATAAATACTACAGATAGCAGAATAAAATTATGAAATTTGAAGTAAATCTAATGGAAGACAAATGCTTTACAGAGAAAATGAAATATTATTTAAAAAATTACCAAAAACCTAAACAAGTATTCATGTATAATTGTCAAGAAAACTCAAGGCAATTTGAAGTTGAAAAATTAGAAAATTCACATAGTATGTATTAAGATTACTTTAAGGCTTCAACACTTAAAATGTGTTATATTTCCTCAAAAATAAACAAATATTAACTTAACAAAATAGAGAACTATATAAAATTATTTAATTTTAAGAAAGTTGACAGTGAAGTACAATGAAGATAAATTGACTTTTCAATAAATAGTAATGGATGAGTCAAATAACTATACTGTAAAATCAGAATTTGGACTTCTAACTCATATCACACACACAAAAATGTTATTTTTAGGTAGTTTGAAAAGTGAAACATGAAAAGCAAAACAATAAGCTTTCTAAAAAGTAAACATACAATATCTTCAGTTTGAGAACATTTTCTTAACAAAGCACAAAAAACATTAACTATAGAAGAAAAAACTGATAAATTTTGGTATTGAAATCAGAGTCATCCACTCATTAAAACATTCCATTAGGAGAATGCAATGGCAAATCACAAAATGGGAGAAGACATTTGCAAAATGTATATCCTGGAAAGTATTTTTGTCTCAAACGCTCATATATATTATGTAATATATATGCTATATATCATATATAATATACTATATAATATATATTATGTATAATACATGCTATATATTATATAATATAAAAAAATAGGTGGGGCCAGTCTTGTGGAGTAAGGGGTAAAGTCACTACTTGTAATACCAGCATCCCATATGGGTGCCCATTCAATTCTCTGCTGCTCTGCTTCTGATCCAGCTCCTGCTAATGGCCTGGGAAAGCAGCAGAAGATGGCCCAAGTGCTTGGGCCCCAGCATCCACATGTGGGACACCTGGAAGAAGGTCTTGGCTCCTGGCTTCAGCACAGGCTGAAAAATAGATATAACTTGTGACTCATCGATTCTTCTTCCGTGAACCATGTGCTCCACATAACCTGGAGACTTGAACAACTAGGTTCATAATGTCATTAATTGCTGCAACCAACATCTACAAATAACCCCACTGCCATCAGAGGAGAATATATAAGTAAAATAGAAAATATTTATATACTGAGATGTTCTGTGGTAATTATAATGAATAAATTACTGCTTCACAAACAGTATTTGAATCCCACAAAGCATCAAACAGTAAGTCAGACACTAAAAAGTACATACCATATAAACCCAATTAGACAGGAGAAACACATCTATAGAATAAAAATCAGAATAGTGATTTAATTTGCTATAAGATTATTGGGATGGAAAGTGAGGTAGGCTTCTTGCTGTTTGCATTGTTTTATTCATTAATCTGAGAAGTGGTTACACAGATATGTTTGCTTAGTAAAATTTCACAAAGATAGTATAATTTATGACTAGTGCTTGATTTCTACATGAAAGCTAAATTTCAATTTAAAAAAAATTATACTTATGGGCCGGCGCCGGGGCTCACTAGGCTAATCCTCCACCTTGCGGCGCCAGCACACCGGGTTCTAGTCCTGGTCGGGGCGCCGGATTCTGTCCTGGTTGCCCCTCTTCCAGGCCAGCTCTCTGCTGTGGCCAGGGAGTGCAGTGGAGGATGACCCAACTACTTGGGCCCTGCACCCCATGGGAGACCAGGATAAGTACCTGGCTCCTGCCACCAGATTAGCGTGGTGCGCTGGCCTCAGCACGCCAGCCCCAGCAGCCATTGGAGGGTGAACCAACGGCAAAAGGAAGACCTTGCTCTCTGTCTCTCTCTCTCTCTCACTGTCCACTCTGCCTGTCAAAAAAAACATTATACTTATGATTTGGTGCCATTTTTTAACTTAGTAGCACATACAACCAAATGCATGCACATAGAATGGAAGGAGGAGGAAAGCAAGTTTGCATTTAGCTACTGAAAGCACAGCAATGATTCCTCTTTAACAAGGGTAACCAAGGACCTGTCAGTCAGTCACGGTGCATTTTATGCCATTGTGCATTTGAGCAAATAGAGGGAAAAAAGGCTGTGCAAGCCATCCAAATCAGTCTCCTATGCAGACAGTACAAGATCATATCTGGGGGGGTCTTCATCATTTCCCTAAAACCTGCCACCCTCTTTTACAAAGCCTATTTTTCTACTATAGTCACTGAAGTATATACTGATCAGTCAAGAAAGAAGTTTTAAAATGTGATCTGAGATGTCCAGTAGAACTTTGAAATCTACTTTATTATTTTATATGGATAAAAATTTTGAACAGTCTGTTGTCACAAAGACTAGTTTTCTCTTTTATAGAGATTCCTTAATCTGTGATTTGTGGATATTTTGTGGTCAAGCTACATATTCTCCAAGGTCCAGATGAAACCTTTTTTATCTATTGAAGGACTGTCTCCAGAATGGTACAACTAACATAAAATTAAACTGAAAAAGGATAATTCCTGAATTATTACCATCTATTATTAGTCTAAATGAACATATGTTAGCTTTCATGAGAGGTCCAAAAACTATTGCCCATGGGCCAAATTCTGGCTAATGGATGCTTTTTTAAAGTTTTATTGGCAAATAATGATGTTCATTCATTTATCTCTGGTCCCTGGCTATTTTTGAGCTACAATGGCACAGTTGAGTGCCTGTAATAAAGACCATTTTAAACTACTATACAAAACTACCAAGCTACTCTAAAGAACATATTCACCAAACCTTAACCTAGAAATAATGGTTTTATGCACATAAAATTCAAAATAAGGACATTTTCTTAGTGGCAGAATTAAGTTGACTGTACAGCATAGATCTATCAGAAATGTCTAGACAGAGCAGGTTACAGTCATGGACACTGCTCATGTGGAGAGCAAGCAAACCAAGTAGCTGGTTGTTGATTTGGAAGGTTGGAAACTCCTTTGTGGATTTTTTTAAATCTACTTTCAAGTAGAAGGACTCCCAAAGGTTGTGGTTTTCTTCTTGTGTATTAAATAGTATCTTGAGCATGACACCAAATTTAATGTGTGATTCTAAGTTGGATTTGTAGTTGAAAAATTAGTGGATATGATACTCACAGCCCATATTGGAGTACCTGGGTTTGATATCCAGCCCCAGCTCTGATTACAGGTTCCTGTTAAGGCAAACTCTGGGAGGTGCAAATGATGACTTAGGTAGCTGGGTCCATGTCACCCTTAGGGGAGAACTCAATTGAGTTCTTTGCTCTTGAATAAGGTATCAGTCCAGTACATGCTATTGTAGGCATTTAGGGATTGAACCACCAGATGAGAGTTCTCTCTGTGTCTCTCTGCTTCTCAAATAAATTAATTAAAAAATCAGAGTATTATTGAGGTTGATGTGTAAAGGTTACTATAGGTATAAATGAAATAACAATATTAAATAAATATTAGCTTTACCAAGTTGATAATTGTAGTTTCATAGGAAGAATTTCATGTTCTAAATAAAATTATTGAAAGGGTTGAAATTTCATGATCATCTACAAGTGACATTAAAGGAGATCATCAAATATAAATGGAAGGGGGAAAGAAAATGTAGCAAAATGTTAATAATTGGTGAATCTAAGTAAATGACATACGGGAGTTGATGGTACTATTCTACATTTTCTGTAGGTTTGACATTTTTTTCAAAACATATTGTTGGAAAAGCATATTTTAAAAATATATATTGGGGGCCTGCGCCATGCCTCAATAGGCTAATCCTCAGCCTAGCAGCACCGGCACACCGGGTTCTACTCCCGGTTGGGGCACCAGATTCTGTCCTGGTTGCACCTCTTCCAGGCCAACTCTCTGCTGTGGCCCGGGAAGGCAGTGGAGGATGGCCCAAGTCCTTGGGCCCTGCACCACATGGGAGACCGGGAGAAGCACCTGGCTCCTGGCTTTGGATCAACGCGGTGCGCCGACCGCAGCGCACCGGCTGCGGCGGCCATTGGAGGGTGAACCAATGGCAAAGGAAGACCTTTCTCTCTGTCTCTCTCTCTCTCTCTCTCTCTCTCTCTCACTATCCACTCTGCCTTTCAAAAAAAAAATAGATATTGGGATGGTTGCTGGTGGGAGGGAGATTATTGGGAGGGATCTTCTATAATCCAAAAGTTGCACTTTGGAAATTTATATTTATTAAATAAAAGTTAAAAAAATAAAATCGATATTGGAAGACTTTCCCTCTACTTGACAAAAGAATAGAAGAAAAAACTTATATTTAATCAAGGATCTAAAACCAATCCCTGGAGTAAGGACAGTCTATTCAATAAATGGTGCTGGGGAAATTGGATTTCCACGTGCAGAATCATGAAGCAACACCCCTACCTTTCACCTTACACAAATATTCACTCAACATGGATTAAAGACTTAAATATATGACCTGACACCATCAAATTATTAAAGAGCATTGGAGAAACCCTGCAAGATATAGGTACCAGCAAAGACTTCCTAAAAAAGACCCTGGAGGTGCAGGCAGTCAAAGCAAAAATTAACTATTGGGGTTGCATCAAATTGAGAAGTTTCTGTACTGCAAAAGAAACAGGAGAGTGAAGAGGCAACCGACAGAATGGGAAAAAATATTTGCAAACTATGCAACTGATAAAGGGTTCATAACCAGAATCTACAAAGAAATCAAGAAACTCCACAACATCAAAACAAACAACCCACTTAAGAGATGGGCCAAAGACCTCAATAGACATTTTTCAAAAGAGGAAATCCAAATGGCCAACAGGCACATGAAAAAATGTTCAATATCACTAGCAATCAGGGAAATGCAATTCAAAACCACAATGAGGTTTCACCTCACCCCGGTTAGAATTGTTCACATTCCGAAATCTACCAACAACAGATGCTGACAAGGGTGTGGGGAAAAAGGGACACTAACCCACTGTTGGTGGGAATGCAAACTGGTAAAGCCACTATGGAAGTCAGTCTGGAGATTCCTCAGAAACCTGAAGACAACCCTACCATTCAACCCAGACATCCCACTCCTTGGAATTTACCCAAAGGAAATGAAACTGGCAAACAAACAAGCTGTCTGCACATTAATGTTTATTGCAGCTCAATTCACAATAGCTAAGACCTGGAACCAACCCAAATGCCCATCAACAGCAGACTGGATAAAGAAATTATGGGACATGTACTCTATAGAATACTATACAGCAGTCAAAAACAACGAAATCTGGTCATTTGCAACAAGATGGAGGAATTTGGAAAACATCATGCTGAGTGAATTAAGCCAGTCCCAAAGAGACAAATATCATATGTTCTCCCTGATCGGTGACAACTAACTGAGCACCAAAGGGGAAACTTGTTGAAGTGAAATGGACACTATGATAAACAGTGACTTGATCAGCCCTTGCCCTGACTGTTGATGTACAATGTAATACTTTATCCCTTCTAGTATTTTTTGTTCTAATTAATGCTATTGGTTGAACTCTGTAATTAACACACAATTATTCTTAGGTGTTTAAATTTTAACTGAAAAGTGATCCCTGTTTGGAATTTGGAAAACATTATGTTGAGTAAAATAAGCCAATCCCAAAGGGACAAATACCACTTGTTCTCCTTGATAGGTGACAACTAACTGAGCACCAAAAAGGAAACCTGTTAAAGTGAAATGAACACTATGAGAAATGGTGACTTGATCAGCCCTCACCCTGACTGTTGATGAGCAACTTAATATGTTATCCCTCTTAGTATTTTTTTTGTTTGTTCTACATAATACTTTTGGTTGAACACTGTAATGAATACACAATTCTTCTTAAGTGCTGAAACTTAACTGAAAAGTGATCGCTGTTAAATATAAGAGTGGGAATAAGAGAGGGAAGAGTGTGCAATTCAGGACATGCTCAAGCTGACTTACCTCAAACACTAGAGTTAGAAACATACCAGGGGATTCCAATTCAATCCCATCAAGGTGGCATGTACCAATGCCATCTCACTAGTCCCAGTGATCAATTTCTGTTCACAATTGATCATAATAATAAGACTAAGAACCAAAGGAATCACATAAACAAGAATAGTGTCTGCAAATACTAGCTGATAGAATAAAAAAGGGAGAGAATGATCCAACATGGGAAGTGAGATACACAGCAGACCCATAGAATGGCAGATGTCCTAAACAGCACTCTGGCCTCAGAATCGGCCCTTAAGGCATGCAGATCAGGCTGAAAAGCCCATGAGAGTATTTCAGGCATGGAAAGCCAAGACACTCTGGAAAAAAAAAAAAAAAAAAAAAAAAAAAAAAAAAAAAAACCTAAATGAAAGATCTCCACGAGTGAGATCCCAGCGGAAAGAACGGGTCAATAAAGAAGGAGGTACCTTTCTCTGAAGGGAGGAGAGAACTTCCACTTTGACCATGGCCTTGTCTAAAAATTATCAGAGTCAGTGAACTCAGGGGGCTTCCATAGCCTTGGCTGCTCATGACAAGAGCCTAGGGGATTACTGAGGCCATAAACAAGAGTGTCAATTTGTTAAGTCAACAACAGGAGTCACTGTGCACTTACTCCTCATGTAGGATTTCTGACCTTAGTGTGCTGTACATTGAGATTGAATGCTATAACTAGTACTCAAACAGTATTTTTCACTTTATCTTTCTGTGTGGGAGCAAACTGTTGAAATCCATACTTAATGTATGTTAAACTGATCTTCTGTATACAAAGAGAATTAAAAATAAATCTTGATGTGAATGGAAGGGGAGAGGGAGTGGGAAAGGGGAGAGTTGTGGGTGGGAGGGGCGTTATGGGGTTGAAGCCATTGTAATCCATAAGCTGTACTTTGGAAATTTATATTCATTAAATAAAAGTTAAAAAAAAGAATAGAAGAAAAAGAAAACCTTATTTCTTTTACTGAGAAGCTAAATTTGTCAGTTTTTAGATACTCATGCATGGTTTTATTGCTCTTTCTCTATACAAGAACCTTTCGGAATCTATCTCTATACCTATACCCTATCTTGGACCTTGCTGCATCACTAAACTCTTCATTTAATTTCCTATACATAAAAAAGAACTGAGTTAAACATTTTCCCCAGTAAAATATTATAAATATTATATATACACATGAATATACGTAAACCAGACATTGTGACTATCTTTCTCAAATAAGCTTTTCTTCAATTTAAACAAATCTCTGTGTTAAGATATTTTCTGAACTGAGACTGTGAAAAAAGAGACGGTGGGTGAGAGAACTCTTGGTGTTCACCTGAGTAGTCTCCAGAGATGCTACAATTCGGTAACCTTGGCAACCCAGTGAGAGACTGCAGGAGAATTTGAGCCCACACTGAGGGCAGTACAGATTCCCTGTGTGGTCCTAGGAAAAGAGCAGGTGAATGTTATACCCACAGGAGCCAGAGATCGGAAGCTGACTACCTTCAATTCTGCTCAGCTGTGCAGAATTACTTCCCTTTTGAATCAAAGAGAGAGAGAGAGAGAGAGAGAGAATTACCACGCCTAATCTGGGAGTGTCACCTTTGGCACACCCTTAACCCTGAGGAACCAGAGCTCTCTGGCCACACCCATCTCAAGCCTCTAAGGCTCCATCAAAAGCAAACAGTCCACTTAATACACTCATAGTACAATAAGAAAAAAAAAAAAAAACACCACAGTGAGGGAAGTAGAATCCAAAGAATATCTCCACAATGCCAAGCAACAAACGCAGAAACTGAGCAAACAAGAACAAGGAAGACATTATGACGCCCCTGAATGAACAAGACACCCCAAGCCAATATTATGAAGATGATGAGATGGAAGAAATGCAAGATACCGATTTAAAAAAAAAATTATAAGAACATTTAGAAGTTTTCAAAAACAAATGCTTGAGCTACATAAATCCTTACTGGACAGGATAGAAAATCTCTCTCAGGAAAACAAAATCTTAAGGAGGAATCAAAATGAAATGCAGAAACTAGTAGAACAGAAAAGTGTGATAGTGAAGAGAAATCAAAATGAAATGAAGAACTCAATAGATCAAATGACAAACACATTAGAGAGCCTTAAAAACAGAGTCAGTAAAGCAAAAGAGAGAATATCGGACTTAGAAGACAGAGAACAGGAAAGTATACAGTCAAGCCACAGAAAAGAAGAGGAAATTAGAAATCTAAAAAATATTGTTGGGAATCTACAGGATACTATTGAAAAACCCAACATTCGGGTTCTAAGAGTTCCTGAAGGCATGGAGAGAGAGAAAAGATTAGAAGGCCTTTTTAGTGAGATACTTGCAGAGAACTTCCCGGGTTTGGAGAAGGACAGAGACATCCTAGTACAGGAAGCTCATAGAACCCCTAATAAACATGACCAAAAGAAATCCTCACCACGACACGTTGTAATTAAACTCACCACAGTGAAACACAAAGAAAAAATTCTAAACTGTGCAAGACAGAAATGTCAGATTACACTCAGAGGATCTCCAATTAGACTCACAGCTGACTTCTCATCAGAAACCCTACAAGCTAGAAGGGAATGGCGAGACATAGCCCAGGTACTAAGAGAGAAAAACTGCCAGCCCAGAATATTATATCCTGCCAAGCTCTCATTTGCGAATGAAGGTGAAATAAAGACCTTTCATAACAAACAGAAATTGAAAGAATTTGTCGCCACTCATCCAGCCCTGCAACAGATGCTTAAAGATGTGTTACACACAGAAACACAGAAACACGGCCATCAATATGAAAGGAGGTAAAGGAAGGAAACCTCACAAAAAAGATCACAGGAAGTTCAGAGCATATATTAGAAAATATTTTTGGGAAATGGCAGGGCAAAGGTACTACATATCAATAGTCACATTGAACTTTAATGGCCTGAATTGTCCAGTTAAAAGATACTGCTTGGCTAATTGGGTTAAGGAACAAAACCCATCTATTTGCTGCTGGCAAGAAACATATCTTTCCAACAAAGATGCATACAGACTGAAAGTGAAAGGCTGGAAAAAGATATACCATGCCAACAGAAATGAAAAAAGAACGGGTTAGTTATCTTAATATCAGGCAAAATAAACTTTACCACAAAAACTGTTAAGAGAGACAAAGAGGGACACTATATAATGATTATGGAATCAATTCAACAGGAAGATTTAACGATTATCAATGTATATGCACCTAATTACAGGGCACCGGTTTATTTAAAAGATTTGTTAAGGGACTTAATGGCAGACTTGGACTCCAATACAATAGTAAAGGGGGACTTCAATACTCCACTCTCAGAAATAGATCAACAGGACAGAAGATCAACAAGATACAGTAGATTTAAACGACACTGTAGCACAAATGGATCTAACAGATATCTATAGAACTTTTCATCCAACACAGAAAGCATTTACATTCTTCTCAGCAGTACATGGAACCTTCTCTAGGATTGACCACATACAAGGCCATCAAGCAAGTCTCAGCAAATTCAAAAGAATTAGAATCATAAGATGCAGCTTCTCAGACTGTAAAGGAATGAAGTTGGAAATAAGCAACTCAGGAATCTCTAGAGCATATGCAAACACATGGAGATTGAACAACATGCTCCTGGATGAACACTGGGTCATAGAAGAAATCAAAAGAGAAATCAAAAATTTTCTGGAAGTAAATGAGGATAACAGCACAACATACCAAAACTGGGAAGTTTCTGTACTGCAAAAGAAACAGTCAGGAAAGTGAAGAGGCAACCAACAGAATGGGAAAAAATATTTGCAAACTATGCAACTGATAAAGGGTTCACAACCAGAATCTACAATGAGATCAAGAATCTCCACAACATCAAAACAAACAACCCACTTAAGAGATGGGCCAAAGACCTCAACAGACATTTTTCAAAAGAGGAAATCCAAATGGCCAACAGGCACATGAAAAAATGTTCAATATCACTAGCAATCAGGGAAATGCAATTCAAAACCACAATGAGGTTTCACCTCACCCCGGTTAGAATTGTTCACATTCCGAAATCTACCAACAACAGATGCTGACAAGGGTGTGGGGAAAAAGGGACACTAACCCACTGTTGGTGGGAATGCAAACTGGTAAAGCCACTATGGAAGTCAGTCTGGAGATTCCTCAGAAACCTGAAGACAACCCTACCATTCAACCCAGACATCCCACTCCTTGGAATTTACCCAAAGGAAATGAAACTGGCAAACAAACAAGCTGTCTGCACATTAATGTTTATTGCAGCTCAATTCACAATAGCTAAGACCTGGAACCAACCCAAATGCCCATCAACAGCAGACTGGATAAAGAAATTATGGGACATGTACTCTATAGAATACTATACAGCAGTCAAAAACAACGAAATCTGGTCATTTGCAACAAGATGGAGGAATTTGGAAAACATCATGCTGAGTGAATTAAGCCAGTCCCAAAGAGACAAATATCATATGTTCTCCCTGATCGGTGACAACTAACTGAGCACCAAAGGGGAAACTTGTTGAAGTGAAATGGACACTATGATAAACAGTGACTTGATCAGCCCTTGCCCTGACTGTTGATGTACAATGTAATACTTTATCCCTTCTAGTATTTTTTGTTCTAATTAATGCTATTGATTGAACTCTGTAATTAACACACATTTATTCTTAGGTGTTTAAATTTAACTGAAAAGTGATCCCTGTTAAATATAAGAGCAGGAATAAGAGAGGGAGGATATGTACAGTTTGGGACATGCTGAATCAGACTTGCCCCAAATGGTGGAGTTAGAAATGTGCCAGGGGATTCCAATACAATCCCATCAAGATTGCATGTACCAATACCATCTCACTAGTCCAAGTGATCAATTTCCATTCACAAGTGATCACCCTAATAGGTCTAAGAATCAAAGGGATCATACAAACAAGGCTAGTGTCTGCGAATACTAACTGATAGAATAAAAAAGGGAGAGAACAATCCAACATGGGAAGTGGGATACACAGCGGATTCATAGAATGGCAGATGTCCTAAACAGCACTGTGGCCTCAGAATCAGCCCTTAAGGCATTCGGATCTGGCTGAAAAGCCCATGAGAGTATTTCAGGCATGGAAAGCCAAGACACTCTGGAAAAGGAAAAAAATACCTAAATGAAAGATCTCTGCAAATGAGATCCCAGTAGAAAGAACGGGCCATCAAAGAAGGAGGTACCTTTCTCTGAAGGGAGGAGAGAACTTCCACTTTGACTATGACCCTGTCTATATAAGATCAAAGTCAGCGAACTCAAGAGGCTTCTCTGGAAGCCTTAGAAAGTTATGAGTAGAGCCCAGGGAGATCTGACCCCATAAACAAGAGTGTCAAATTGTTAAGTCAACAACAGGAGTCACTGTGTAATTACTCCTCATGTGGGATCTCTGTCCTTAATGTGTTGTCCAATGTGAAGTAATGCTATAACTAGTACTGAAACAGTGTTTTACACTTTGTGTTTCTCTGTGGGTGCAAACTGATGAAATCTTTACTTAATATATACTAAATAGTTCTTCTGTATAAAAAGAGAATTGAAAATGAATCTTGATGTGAATGGAATGGGAGAGGGAGTGGGAGATGGGAGGGGTGCGGGTGGGAGGAAGTTATGGGGGGGGGGAGCCATTGTAATCCATAAGCTGTACTTTGGAAAATTATATTTACTAAATAAATGTTTAAAAAATATTTTCTGGCACATTGGCATTGCTTATAGTGAATTAAGCCACTGCTTGGGACACCCACATTCCAATTTGAAGCAATGATCTAAGTCCTATCTATTCTGCTTCCAACTCAGCTCCCTGCTGATGTGTCTGAGTAGAAGCAGATGATGGCTGAAGTATTTATTTCCCACCACTCCTCTGAGGGATCCAGCCCTGGCTGTTGTGGCCATTTGGAAGCAAACCAGTGTTAGTAGTACTTCTATTGCTAGTGCTAGCTCTCTCTCTTTCTCTTTTTCCCTCTCTCTCTTTGACTCTCACATAAATAAATAAACAATTTTTTAAATAATAAAAAAATCTGTAATGTTATAACACACAAAATAGATGATAAACAAATCAGATCCAAGGGACTCTAACTCATGTCCTATGTTGCTTCCAAGTACTATGGTGTCACATAACCTTGTAAGATTGGCACAGTCACAGTTGACAGTGCAGAATTATCAAGGGGAATATAATTTCAGCTGGCATCATCGTAAATGTTGTTGCTAACTGCTGACAGATATTCTATGTGAGTTTCAATTATGCACATTCAATCAAACCTTGAAGTATATTTTTGAACTTACACTTCTGAGAAAAAGAATACAGTTTTCTCATTATTTTTGAAGCAACTACTAAATGTTGGTGTGTGCGACTGCGAAAGATTAATGCCTTCAGCTTCTCAGGTGCTTCTTAGATGTCATGCCCCCTGGAAAATATGGAGCCATTCCCAGCGGTCTCAGGCCTCACTCATATTGTGACCAAGTGAAACCATAATAGTCTCTGGTCTCCATATCTATTTGAAAATTTAGGCACTTTTATCTAGGTTACAAGCTTGAATTCATTTACCTTTTATAATATATTTTACTTGACTACCTTGTAGGGTAACTCATCTAATATGCTAGTTTGTACATTTCTTTTACAAAATATCCCAGGGTTTTTCGGTAAATACTACTTTCTCTTAGAATTAAAAGTTGGAGCAGGGTTGAACACCAGCATCTCTGGAGAGGATAAGATGGATTGTTATTGGCAAAAGGAAAGAAGCAATGGTAAGCAAGAGTTATAAGTGGAACTGAGTTTGCAATGAAAGCTCTATGTATATCTAATAAGGCTAAAATTTATAGGTTACTTGCACATGTTGAGTGATTCAATATATCAGAAAGACAAATTCTGTCTTGTCCATGGTATGATTGCAACAGGAGAAATGGGGCCATAGAGTGATAACTTTAAAGCATCACAACAATAAATAACATCACAGACATGTTACTTTGCATCCTTATTCAAGTCCCAAAAGTGAAATTAGCAATAAACATCATTTTGGTGAAGTGGTCAGCAATGAGAATCTTTTCTGGGCCGAAATGATGACAGCACTTCAAGGCAAAGTATTTCTTTTTAAGACAAAGGAATCAGTCCTCTCTTTTAAACGTGAAATTTTGCAGATTTTTTTTTTATTTCCTAAAATTATCCAAGTAAGATCTAAGTACTCATGGTATGGCTGTATGCAGCTAGTCATAATCATAATAAAATATTCCATCTAAACTCCTACACATTAACCAGTTATACTGCAGGATGAACAAAACATAGCCTTAGTTTTGGTTTCAGAGTTAATGCAAATAAAGTAAAAAGCTAGGTGGCTTCTTCGGAATGAATATTCATATCAGAATAATAGAACACCAGTCTTTTTAAGTAAAGGGGAAGACTCGCAAGTCAGATGGACACTAAATAGGACAGAAACATGAAATATCATCATTTAGGTTTTCTTCTGCCATTCTTAAGTCATAATTTCTAAGATCAAAACAATCCTTAAAAGCTCTGCTCCACCTTTATTGTAAAGGGCTTACAGCTAGTGGGTACTGTTTTATGACATGTGAGGACAAGCAATGAGATTAGGAAATTAGTATGAAAATCTTGGGAAAGAAAAAGAGACAAGATAAAAGTGAACCATTCAAGGAAATACACAGGAAATTGTAAAACCTACATCAAAAATCATCTACACTTTGAATAGCAGACTTTATAGTTGTATAAAGATCAGATCAGTGTATTTACAATTGATTACAATGGATCAATATGTACCCTTAGTTAATCATCCTTATAATTGGAGAGGAGACAAGAATTACCAAGAAAAGAAGTCTGCCAAAAGAAGCAGGCCAGTCTTCAGGGGTGGGCTGACAAGTTGGCTTATGTCAATAACAAAACAGTTGATCATTTGTTTAAAACTGGAGCTCATAGCAAGGATTCTATTTTAATGACTTGCAGTATGAACAATGTTGGCTACAGAATTCACCCAATCAATAATATTCTCATTCCACTAGGTAATGAACTTCACAATGACTGAGATCCTAAAACTTTGTATATAGTAGGCACTCATGAAATGTTTAGTGAAATTAAGATGAGTATGAGTGAAATAAGAAATATGCTGAAGTAAACATGTTGGCTTGAGAAAAATCATTCTAATTAATAAATATCAGAGTTTCTTTAAGAGAATCTGTAGCCTGTGCAGCCCTTTGTATCAGGAAGATTAATTGCATGTGGTATATAAGCAATACATGTGTTGTGTCTAGACTTTAGAAAAACAAAGCTTAGGAAACTGTGTCTATCATTGCTGTCAGTTCCAAAAGTGCCTCGAGCAAAATTGAATAAGAATTTTCACAAACTCTCATCATGAAAATTTGATTTGCATGGCTGACTTGTCTCACCAGGTCAGACCACTGCCCTTTTCATCTGAAGGAAATGCCATAGGCAACCACTCTGTAGAGGGGGCTGCCCAGATTAGAGAGACCACCCGCTCTTCCCACACACTCCCGTTCCTCACAGGTTTCTGTTTAGGCAAGGTTATTTATTTGGTTGGTTCTGTTTTGTTTTGTTTTGTTGCAGTCCTTTATTCTTTGGATAACCTCCTTTCTTACTGACTATGATGTTGATGTTTTGTCCAAAGTGTTTTAAAATGGTCTCCCAGGACACATTTTTACAGCAATTTGCACTTCTCAGCCTGAAAGTTGTCTGATTTGTTTTTCTTGGCTTAGTGTTTTGAGTTACTTTGTCAGAGGAAGCACCTGCAGATTCTGTGAAATCTCTTAAGAAAATCCACTGAATCATCAGTGTCGCTCCCCCTCTTCATGGAGGAACGACACTAAACCCCGCCTAGGCCCCCCATCCGAGTCACGGCACCATTATGTCGCTCCCCCTCTTCGTGGAGGAGCAACACAGGACCCTGCGCTGTTCTTTCGTCTGCTCGGCCCTCCCCGGGTTTGCTGCTGGTTCTTCCCGGGTTGGCTACTATCCCTTCCACCTCCGTGGAAGGGCAGTTCCCCCTGGCCACATTCCCCACTTCCGCAGGGGAGCGGCACACCGCCGGCCGGCTCTTCTCGGGGGCTGCACAGGTGTTCCTTCAGCTAGATGTTCCCCATAGATGTTCCCCATAGATGTTCCTCGTGCATGCCGTCTCTCTCCTCCTTTATAGTCCTCCTCCGCCAATCCCAACTTGGCTGCCCACACGCCGAGTACGCTGCTCTCCAATCAGGAGCAAGTCCTACAGTTTATTGGTTGAACTGGAGGCAGCTGTGCGGAAGCTGTTTACTTCTCTCCCAGCGCCATATTGTGGGAGAGCAGATGCATAGAATAAGTCCTAATTCCAGTAACTCAGTCCAGTCCGGGCTGCTCCCCACACATCAGCATCTCACTTTAGACACTAGATAGATTATCATACTTTTCTGTACATTTAGGAGTGAAAGTCTCTCCAAGGGAGAAGGTTGAGAAACCCAAACCTGAAGCTGCCACCTAATAACTTTGTGGCCCAGAATAATTCCTTAGTCTTGATGCATCTTCTTTTAATTTTTCTCTAAGCACTGGGCATTGAGGAGGTGGTTAGGGGAAAGTGGCTGCAGGTTTCCTACCTTATTTGTTTTCAAAGACTAGTGTGGACATGAAGTAAACTATGAAAATGATATAGAAATACGAAGGTTCTTACCAATCAGTGGAGTTGGTTTAACTTACTGGTTGCTACACACCACCTCCTGCAAAAGCTTATTTCTCTTACTGTCCCGGACTGTACATAGCACTGAAAGGGAAAGACCGAGCTTGCTACTTTCCAGCTTTGAACACTCAGCCTGGAACAACAGGTGCAGTCCCCACAGTACACACAGTGTCAGACCAAGGGCCGGTGACTTTTCACCTGGTCTGTGTTCTTATTTGGAATGCTCAAGTTTGGCTGGGGACAGAGATGCCCTAACTTGAAGGAACAGTTTGGGTACCCCTCACTGAGGGTGATAGGTCAGCAAGTGTTCCCTTCAAGAAAGCTCTGGACTCCAAAGAACCAAGAAACCCCGTCCTCCTCTCAAACTGGAGGTTTGAAGGATCTGGTGTCACAAACATCCAGAGAAGCTTGTCTGAAAGAAACTGACCACAAACAGAAAAAAAAAAAAAAAAAAAATAAGAGAGGCAAGAATGTATACTGAGAACAGTGTCCTGCCTCCTTCTCTGTTTCTTAATATTTTTTTTTCCTTTTTGCTTGTTTGTTTGATTTCATTTTCTGTCACTTTAAACCAAGAAGCCTAGCTAAGGGACAACAGTCAAGTTTGCAGCACTTAGTCTGGGTGAGTTCACTAATCCCTCCTTCCCACATCCCCAGAGGCAGTGCTTCAGCAAGTCCTATTGGCTCTGCCCCAAGGGAGTGTCCAGGATCTCATCATTACAGTTTCTACTCCCTGCTTCCAGGATCATCACGATATTCCTTATCATTATCATTTTCCCTGGTGTTTTGCCTCCTACTCAGTCTCCCTGCTTCTGCCTCTACCCCCTGCTATGCTCTGCTTCCAACAGCTAGAATGAATCTGCTAAAAGAGTCACTTCTCCAATAAAGACATTCCAATGACCTATCTTTCTTTCTTTCTTTCTTTCTTTCTTTCTTTCTTTCTTTCTTTCTTTCTTTCTTTCTTTTTCTTTTTTTTTTTTATAGGTAGAGTTATAGACAGTGAGAGAGAGAGACAGAGAGGGAGGTCTTCCTTCCGTTGGTTCACTCCCCAAATGGCCGCCACGGCCGGCGCTGCGCCAATCTGAAGCCAGGAGCCAGGTGCTTCCTCCTGGTCTCCCACGCGGGTGCAGGGACCAAGCACTTGGGCCATCCTCCACTGCCTTCCCAGGCCACAGCAGAGAGCTAGACTGGAAGAGAAGCAACCGGGACTAGAACTCGGTGCCCTATGGGATGCCGGTGCCTCAGGCAGCAGATTAACCAAGTGAGCCACGGCACCCGCCTCCAATGACATTTTATCTCTTTTAGAATGAAACCCAAAGTCCCTCTCATGACCTCTAAGCTCCTCCACAATCTGACCCTTCCAAATTCCTCTGACTTCTCTTGTCATTATCTTATACTTTACTCACTACACCGCATCCACATCAGCCCCTTTGGTATTCCTGGAACACTCCAGACACCCTCCCACCCTAAAGCCTGAGTTACCTTTGCTTGGAAGATTCTTTTCCCAGATAGTTGTTTCTCACATTCCTTCTGCAAGCAGGTGACTACTCAAACATCACCTTAATAGAGAGATCTTCACTGTACAGTCTACTAATATAGCCCCTGCTCCCATTTCCACTTCCTTCCTCCTTATCTCACTTCATTTTTGTTAGCATTTACCACTACCTGTCATTTTTTTTTAAAGCTTGTTTATTATCTTTCCCCCATTGAAAAAATCTTGAGACCAGGAAGCTCAGCCTTGATACAGAGCTGTATCATCAGCGCCTTGAACACTTCCTGGCTTATAGAAGAGTCTGGATTTTTGCTGCATCATGCACGTGAACAAATATCTATCCTTACTCCATGGAGAAATCAAGCTAGAGGTAGATGGTCTAGGAAAGCAAGCAGGTGCAATAAGACATTCGCCAGCTATTGCAGATAGTCTTGGGAAACCAACCACTTTGTGATGCAAATAAGTGTTGTTGGCCTCAGGAAACAGTGTGTCAGGCTTGCCCTTGAAGACAGCAGGACAGTCAGTCCGCCTACCCAAGTGACAGTAATAACAGTGATAACAACGATCATAATAGCTAATAACACTTACTGAGCACTGATTTTACTCCAGGCACTGTGCTAAGTGCTTTCCATTTGCTAAGTTACTTAATGAGCACAGCAACTGTTTGAAAGGGCAAATGCTGTGTCTACCCCTCCTCCAATTCTTCTGTTGAGATCAAATCCCCAATGTGATGGTTCTAGGAGATGGAATTGATATAGAGCAACCCTCAAAACCAGTTGAAGGAGTTGCTATAGAACCAACAAAACTGCATCCACTCACAGGGTGGAGGAAGAAAGGAGGCATTTACTGCAAAGTCCCAAGCAAAGAACCTGGCAGCTGTCACTTAAATCCTAGTCTCTCCAAGGAGTTAGGGATGAAGCTTCTTACAGACTGAAGCTGGGGCTGAGGAGTGTGTGTTCAGCTTGTGTCCAAGTTGCTAGTTGGTCTGCAGTGCTCATGGCCCTCCTTTGATTGGTCAGGAATATTGTGCCCTTCACAATATTGTGATGATGGCAAAGTGGTCTCTGGTAAGTCTGGGTAGGGCAAAGGGTAGATGGGTGGGGTTTCTGGAAAAGAAATCTCTTGAGCCAAGAGTGCACATCAAGATGTTATGTATTGGAGAAACAAATGTTCTCATGAGTCCAGTGATTAATACCTTGTAGGGCTGGTGATTAAGGACTTTGCAGAGTCCTTCAATTCTGAGAGTTCATCTCAGCACAGGACATGGCAATATATCACGTCAGCTTTCAAAGCACCAAATAAGGACTTGGTTTCAGGGCCTTTGGAACATGAGTAGGTTCTGGAGCAGAGCCCATATGAGTGGGATTTTTGCCCTTATAATTGAGTTCCTAGAGACCTTCCTTGTCCATTCTGCCATGTGGGGTTACTCTGAGAAGACCAGTGCCTATGAACAAGGAATCAGGCCCTCACTAGACACTGACCCTTTGATGCCCTCATCTTTTATTTACCAGCCTCTAGAACAATAAAAATATGATTCTATTGTGTATAAGTTTCCCAACCTATAATATCTTTTCATAGCAGCCCTATCACATTGGCTGATCCTTTTATTATACCTATTTAAAATTGGGAAATTAAGTCACAAATGGACTAAAACCTTGTCCAAAGTCACAAAAGTCCTGAGTTGCCTTGCTGGCATTTGAACTTTTACATGCTGGCTCACATCTAAATTATTAACCACAATGTCACTGGCTGCAAAAGCTCTTTACCATGACCTACAGCTTGAGATATAGTTATTGCCACATAAAATGCATGCACACACAAAGTATAACTAAAGTAAAACCTTCACAGGACTGTACTTGCCCACTAATAGACTGAGATCAGCAATCCCAAAAATAAAGCAGAAGACCCTCCCTTTTCACTCCTGCTTCACATTCGCCTCCACGCTCAATCCAGCCTTAAAAAGTCCCCATGGTGAATTACACCCAAATCCTCTCTGGTTCAGTGTCAAGGGCTTTGTTAGCTCACTGCAGAAGTACAGGGATTATCTGGACAGAGTCACCTGGAAAGAAGACAAAAGAACAAGTAGAAAATACCCAAGGTTAACTGCACCTACTACACAATTTTGCCTAAGGGGAGCCCTCCCCTGCCAATGAACGATTTCTGTCACTCTATAGAACCAGAGCTGAGTCACCGCTGTAAATAGAACACTTATGTCTACCGAGGGTTATTAACATCCTTCCAGGTCTCCTTCAGCCTGCTCCTGTCTGCATGCAGAGGGCAATGTCTTTATAGCCCTGCTGGGATAAGTTTTAGCTATTTCTTTACCTTCAGTTATCTAATTGTGCTTTTATTTCCTCCTGTTCCCAGCATTACTCCTAGATACCTTAACTCATTCTTTTTTTCTTTCTTTTCTTTGTGCCTTAAAGCAGTTTATAGACAGATGCTAAATATAGCTGAACAAATGATGAATTCCTGACTGGAATAACTTTTCATAAAACAGCCTGATTCTCACTGGTTTAGTCACTATGGCTCCCAATGTAGTTTAATAGCTCTTTTCTAGTTGTTGCAGAAAAGAGATTATTCTAGGTTGTTTCCAGAATAACACAACACACGTTATTTGTGTATCAACTGTAACGAAAATCCTGAGACACACTGTAGGCTTTACAACTAAACATTCTAAATCCTCATCCCAAAAATCAAATATGGTTGACTCTATCTGGACAAGTTTTTTCTAGCTACATTTATAGCTTCTGACCCATTTTCAGCTGATTTCCTAAAACTGGCACAGGGCCTCCATAGGCTCCAAATCTTATACTAGGCACTTCCCTAACACTTCAACACACACTTTTTTCATTCCCAGAAGCCTTTCCAGAAAATCAGTCCGAGCTGACCTCCAGCTCAGGGCTTGCCTCTGAGTTACAATTCAGTTACAAGCACCCTGGGAACCTAGTCCTAAATTTAATTAGTAATTTCCTCTGTGAAATGCAAAATCTCTTGCAAAGTTTCTTTGGAAGCTCTTGAATTAGCTCTTAAATTACTTTTTACTGAAAAATAGGTCTTAGAATGCAGTGAAAACTTTAAACATTTTCATAGCATGAAACTAAGTACAAGTCTGTGGTCTCAGAAAGAACGATACTTGCACAAGAAAAACACAGTTTGTACCTCATATCTACTACAGTCATTCCTCCTTATCCGAGAATTGGTTCCAGGACCTCCACAGACACCCAAATCTGAGGATGTGTAATCCCTTATATAAAATGTCATCATATTTGCATGTAACTTCCTATGTATGTTGTCATCTCTAGATTACTTGTAATACCTAATATCATACAAGAATTATGTAAATAATGGCTATATTATATTTTATCTAGGGAATAATGAAAAGAATAAGTGTCTGCAAAATTTCAATACAGATATTTTCTTTAATATATTTTCTATCCATGATTCTTTGAATCTTGAATATGAAACTCATGAATACAGAGGTAACTTCCTTTAATAGTCACATGGGCCTTGTCTGGCTCATTGATCATGGTGAGCCTCACAGATCTCATCTAGACTACAGCAGGTGGTAACAGCTAATTGATTGTCATGTCACATATTAGCCATATTGCATGTAAGGGATCTTGCACAAGTGCTGGAGGAGAGCAATTTGTTTACTTTTTTTTCCTACATATCCTAGGTTTATTGGTTGGTGCCTTAAAATCTCCACTGATATAAGGCAGACCAACCAAATAAAACCAAGCAGATGGCAGATGTTTATTTTTTAAGTGTTTTAAAATTTTATTTGGAAGGCAGACAAAAAAAAAAAAGCACCAAATGAGATGCAGCAATAGCTGGATTTGGACCAAGCTAAAGCTGGGAGCCAGGGAACACAATTTGGATTTCCCAGATGGGTTTCAGGGACCAACTACTTGAGCCTTCACCTGCTGCCTGCAAGGGGGCACATAACAAGAAAGCCAGAATACAAACCCAGGCACTCCAGTATGGGATGCAAGTATCCTATCTGAACTACTGAGCAAAACACCCAACCCACGGGCAGAAATTTATTAACATGTGCATTGCATACACATGGAAGTACTCAGTGATGAGTGACTCAAAGGGCCATGAGAACATGAGATTATACAGAGTCATTGCCAAAGAACAATAAATTTAAGTAAGTAAGAAGAGAAAGGAAAAGGACTTGTAGTTTCAAGAGTAGAAAATAGCAGCAAAGCAAATATGTGGTAGAAACTGCTGACAATAAGAGCTAAAATCTTTAGGGGCGATCTAGACTTTTCTCTAATGACTCATTTCTGCCCTTCTTGGTAGAGAATGGAGTGGGGGAAATCTTTAAAATTTATAATTTGCTTTCAGGTAAATGGAATAAATCTATTTTTTTCTGCTCATCCTCTACTCAAAATAATGAACATACTAAATTGGCCTATTTGAGGATAGCATATTTTACTACCCTTTGTTACTCGATATAAATAGTGTGCAATGTAGTTTTCTGGCCAAGAGGACAAATTTTGGAAGAAGTCAAAATTTCTACACTCTCTTTGCTATGTAATGATAGCGAAGCCTTGTATAAGTTATTTAGCCTCTTTAATCTCTGTTTCTTCAGCTGTAAAATGCGGATAAAAATTATGAAAGCATATTACTAACAGAACCACTTTATGAAGATTCAAAACATTTTTTAAATATTCAAATCACTTTAAACAAATTTTGTCACATACTAATGTTAAAGAAATGTTAGCTCTTACATCCTAATAATCAATAATAAATATCCATTGATGTGTTCCAAAATAATTTGGGAGGCTTGAATACTTTCTTCAAATTATAAATTATGTTTCTTTTACTCACAAGCTAGCATTAAAAGGGGAAACATTAAAGAAAAGTTTTCTTAACATCTTGTTTATGTGTTTATTTACTGAACATAAGGCCATTAAAATAATTTAAATCTGTAGAACTTTAAAAGATGTATTAGACCAAGGGAAACACTGATTTGGAAAACACTTACTTCCATTGTATTATTAGTGAAATAAAAAGAGAATTTTACTTGGCCAGTGAAAGACTGCTATTTTAGACAACTTGAGGAAGATATACTGATCCAAATATCCCCAAATGTTGCCTCTGCTCAAATTCAGTATACGCTAGGGGCAGCAGGGGGAAAAATTCTAGTAAAATCTAAGCTTAATATGTATTCTTTCTGATAATGCATAAATTAACTAGTCTCCCAAGATTTGAGGCTCACAAGAAAAGTTTTATTGTGGCTATGGCAAGGTGTAGTTAATCATGAGTGAAATCCAGATATATTTTTTCCTTTTGGTAATGAAGGCAATTGATTTAGGACAAATGAAGAAAAAAAATTTGTACTTGTGTACAATTTACTTCCATTAATATAGTATACATTTAGGACTTTTTAAAATATAGCGTCCCATATTGGAGTGCCTGAGTTCAACTCCCAGCCACATTCCCAGTTCCATCTTCCTGCTAATGTGCAGCTTGGGAGGCAGCAGGTGGTGGTATGGGTGGTTAAGTTTCTGCAATCCATGTGAGAGACCTGGATTGGATTCCCAGCTCCTGGGCTCCTAGTCCATCTCAGTTCCATTTGTTTCGGCATTTAAGGGGGAGGTGTACCAGAAGTAATTTGGAGGTGCAGAAAAGAAATAAATGTGGTCATACTTCAGTATCCATGGAGGATACCAGAATCCAAGGATGTTCACATTCTGTATATTATACGTTACAGTATTTACATATAACCTATGCGCATCTTCCCACATACTGTTACTCTTTGTTGATTTATTTAGGAGAGAAAGTTCCCACCACTAGTTCACTCCTTAAATGCCCTCAATGACTAGGGTCGAGCCAGGCAAAGTTGGGAACCAGGATTGCAATCCAGATCTCCCACGTGGGTGGTAAGGACCTAAGCATCTCATTCATCATCTGCTGCCTGCCAAGGTCCAGATTAACAAGAAGCTAGAATTTGGAGTAGAGCTAGTATTCAAACTCAAGTACTCTGACATGAGGCACAGATGTCCCAACCAGCGTCTTCATGCCTAGGCTAAATGCCCCCACCATGATTTAAATAATCTCCAGATTATTTATAACACCTACTACAGTGCAAATAGTACTTAAATAGTTGTGATATTGTAGTATTTAGGGAATTATGAGAAATAAAATTTGTGTACATATTCAATACCAACACAATTTTTCCCCATGGTTAGTCAAACCTGAAGAAATATAATCCGCAAATAGTCTTCTGTATTACAGCAATCAAGTCAAGCTGAGAAGTAAAACTAACCTCATTAAGGTACCCTAATACACTGTTGGTAGGAATGTAAACTAGCGAAATCATTACAGAAGACAGTGTGGAGACTCCTCAGAAATCTGAAAATAGATCTCACATATGACCCAGCCATCACATTCCTGGGAATTTACCCAAACAAAATGAAATCTGCACGTGAAAGAGTTATTTTTAATCCTTATGTTTATAGCAGCTCAATTCACGATAGCTAAGATATGGGATCCATGCAGATGTCCATTAACTAATGACTGGATAAAGAAATTGGGGTGGAAATACACAATGGAATACTACTCAGCCACAAATAGAATGAAATTCTATCTTTCACAACAAAATGGATGCAACCAGAGACCATTATGTTTAGTGAAATAAACCAGTCCCCAAGAAACAAATATCATATGCTTTCCCTGATTCGTGTTAACTAATATATAGGATGCAAAAAGTAATGTATATGAGCAAAATTGATCTTTTGAGATTTGATTTTTAAAATTTTATTTAAGATATGCAAACCTGAAGAAAAACCTCTCCATGGATGGTAGCTACTGGACATGGAGGCCCAGTTGTATCCCAAATCCCAATTACTCTTAGGAAGTTCACATTTCCTACTATTACCTCACACTAGTCTCTGAGACCATGCCTGTCCTTCAAGTATCTAGAAGATGCATGGCTCCAGATACAATGCAAAACTGAGACATTTAGGTAAGACTTTCTCAAAGTCTCAGTGTGATTCAAAGACAATACATTCCTAGAGTAACATGACTATAGACACAACTAATTTACAGATTTGATTTCACTTGCTTATTGGGGTTCACAGTATCTAACTCACCCTACTTCTGGATTTACTTCTAGAAATCGGAAGCCGTCATAGCCCTTACGTCCTTTGAGAACATAGGGCTAAACACATGTACTTGTATGTTTAGGACAAAGAAAGCAATTCTCAGAGACACAAAGCCAGCATCCTTTCCCATCTGCCAAAGACTTAATTTCAAAGGTTTTGTCTCCTTTCTGAGAAATTCTTCCCACCTTGTGATTGGTAACAGGATGACTATTCCCTTAACAAAGGTCACAAACACCCTGTGAAGAGGAACGGCTTTACTTCCATGGACCTCAACTTAATAACTAGAACTCAATGCTTGATAATGTCTGGACAAGAGCATGCATATGTATCTTACTGCATCCTTAATTTGTTCATGTATTTTAAAAAGTGGTCTCTTCTAACATGTAGACTTTACCTTTTGGGAGCTAAAATGCCTGGTAACTTTGGAGCAATTGAAAAAGTTCAATACCAGCCTAGAAAATGAATATCAAAAATAACTTACTACCAAATAAAACTATAGCTGTCTTGTTTAATATTAAGTTATAATAAAGTGTATAGAGTTGTTAATAATACAAGCTAAAATAATCATTAAAAATAAACTTTTTTTTCTTCCCAGACACATAGCTACGTTACAGGCTACTAAGAGCCTGGTGCTTGGATGGCAAATAGCACACTTCTGCTTTATCTGTCTCCTCAGTGACTAAAAAGAGGTCATGGTAAGGCATTACAGAAAGAGTGAGAGTATCAATATCTATAGACTGGCCTTCTAAAATATTCAGATCTTATAGGCAAATTAAAATGATATATGTGGAAATAAGTTATTTATATATTACTATTTATAACATATAGAGGTGGCATTTCAATTCTTGAATTTTTAGCATTTTGTATATCATGTAACCTGAGTTTATTTATATATATATATACATATATATATATGGTACCCATTACTGAAAATATTTTTGGGGTTTAACTCACATGCGTCAGATTCATTTAAGACAGCTTATTACCTCGCACTTTTTTAACAAGAGGAAGTTTCCACCCTATCTCTTGGCTGTGATGAAATGAAATTACACAGAAAACGCCATTATAGGATTATTTATACCACAGGGAAAACCTTGAAATAATAGGGGGGAGGAGAGAGAGAATAAATTAATTTATAAGGTTTGTAGATGTACTTCATAATCGAGGTATATTATTAACTAAATTGTAGTTTGCAGTCACTTCTTATTATGGCTTTTGATTCATTTACTTCTGGTTCATTTGCTTGTCATAAATTCCAGAGTCCCGGAGGTAGTGCAAATGCAATGCTGAATTGCTTTTTGCCACAGTAACCTTTATTTCACTGCTTAAGGCATGCATTTTATGATGCTGGTTTATCTGGGATAACATCAAGTAATTCCAACGTAAAGCAGGCTCCATGGCTCCCAGTGAACTTCGTGAATCCCAACAACTTGCCACAGCCTTTAGCTCCACTTTGTCCCTAAATCCATCATCTACATTTACTGCCTTTACTTAGCTTCCTTTATCCCTAACATCTTCCCTTGACATTTGAATTCTTTGGAGACAATGAAATTTAACTTGTAATGTACAAAAAGATGGTCTTTCTTCTGCCCCTCTTCCTTCTTATTAATGCAATAAACATTGAGAACCAACAATGCCATAACACTGTGCTGTGTCTACTGAAATAGATTATATTGTTCCACTCTCAGGGATCCTTTATCTAATGAAGAAGACAGACTTTTCTACCTGTTATTATATAAAAATGAGAAAGTATGAGAACACATTAATAGGGGTTCACAGATGTAGGGCACCTAACTGTGCTTGGGGACAAGGTAGTCAGCTTCCCCTGGAGTTGGAGCAGTTGAGCCAATGGAAGTGATGAGGCTGAGGAGGCAGACAGGGCAAGTCCATGGAGTAATTAACTATCCAAGTAGAGTAAACTTCATCCTATGTGGTAGAGGTTGACAAAATAAGGTCCCTAGTTAGAATCCCCTCTTGCCACATATTTTATAAATAGTTTTGTTGAAAAATAGCCATGTCCATTTATTCAGTGTTGTCTATTGCTGCTTTATACTTCAATGACAGAGGTTAGTAGATACAAAGCCCATATGGCCCACTAGATGGAGTATTTACTAACTGGCCTTCACAGGAAAAATTTGCTAAATCTGATGTACTGCAACACTTTTCAACTATTTTTTTTCTCCAGGTCTTTACATATGAAGGAAGTGATAAACATTGGGGCAGCAAATTGTGTTCAACAAAATGCTTCTCCTGGTCAGAAGCAGTGCTGCATCAGAGACGCAAGTTACCCAGAGTCCCATATGAATGGCTTAAGGTTGGGGTGAGGTCAGGATTCCCTTCAGTGTGCTGGTACATTCTAGAGTCTTCACTGGAACAGAACTGCCAGTTCTCTTAAATGAGAACTGTGAAATGAGAAGTTACTGGAGAATATCTTATAAATTTACATAGATAGTGTGTTAATAAGAAAACCAAAAGAATTAGAAAACACAAAGTAACTTCCTTAAAGAAACCAAAGATTCAAAGATTTACAGTTCTACCCAACAAGTTGAAATCAGTCAGACTACACACGCACACACACACACACATACATAAGTAAACAAATATATATGTATATAACAACTTTTATCTGCTAACTCTGATGGGAAGTACAGAGAGGCCTGCCATCACAGACCTAGATCAACTTAGTGGAATGGATTGCTCTGGAGTAGGGAGGTGACTAAACTCACAAGGTGACATCATAATCAAGAAGCCTGGCTACTGTGAGCTGTGTCAGCATCTGCTTCCCTCGGTGGACTAGAAAAAGGGTGACTCCTGAAACATGGTTTATTTTGGAACAGTGAAGAGATGGGATCCATCTAGGGCATCTTGTGTGATTTGATGCTACTGGTGGAGTTAAACACAGGACTACAGCAGTGCCAGGAGTTGTATTCCGTTTATGAGCAACCATTAGGATAGGCCATAATCTCATCATTGCCAAGCTAGCTGATTGCACACCTTGCCTAATGCATTGCAAGAAATTCTGTCATTAGAGAGTATATCTTTATGAATTTCTTATTAAACTGTAAGCATCCCACCCCCAGAAGTAACTGAGTCGTTTTTATCTAACATCTTATGGAAGTTCCATTCATTCATATAAGATGTATTGAGAACACTCATTACTCCAGGTGTTGTGCTAATCTCTGGGGACACAGAGATACTTTCAGTGGTCCCAGTTTATTTGAGAAATAGACAAACCTGGCTCCGTAGGAGTAAGATCAATGATAGCTGTAGGATGAGAGAGAGAGAGAGAGTGTGTGTGTGTGTGTGTGTGTGTACAGGGGCTGGCTCGGGGATAGCATAACTTTAGAAGAGCAGAAGTAAGTGCAGAGAGAGAATGTTCCAGTGACAACTTTCAACAGTGTCACACTTTTAGCCCAGCTTTCCCTATGAAACAATTTTCATAGCCCATCACAAGCAGTGCCACTCATGCCTCACACACCTACATGAAGTATTTACACATGTATCTGAAATTGTGGTCCAAGATGCTCAACTCCTAATTTTCCACTTAAAAGACTTGACTACTCCGACAGCCAGAAAAACAACAGAAACAAGAGAAATATGTTCATCAGAATCAACTGACAAACAAAGCCAAGCTGGCGTTTTGATCAACAGCTGCTGTGATCTTTGGTAGCACAGTGGCCTCAGAGGTGCCATTCTGCACTGTCATTTCTTGCCACCTTTATCACTGCCCTGCTCTTACTTTTGGAATGATGAAAATGAGGTGGCCAAAATGCCTGTTTCTCAGAGGGTAATATTTCAGGAGGTTTTTTTTTTTTTTTTTTTTTTTTTTGAGTAACCATTTCAGAGACTTCAAAAATAATGTGTCAAATTCAGGTCTTTTCAACTTTATCCACTTACATTCTATCTTCCCTGTCATAAGGCACATGGAAGCATCCTGCATCCCAGTCCAGCGCTTTGAGAGTAAATCTGGTGTCACATCCCTCACAGGTGCAGACCATTAAGACTAGATTGTTTTTTAGATTATTTACCTGACAAATGACTCCCATCACACCTGAGCAATATAGCCAATCCTTTATATAATTGCAGGGTAACAAAGGGAGCAATTTAAAGTCTTTGCCAGCACAGGACATCATCCAGTTCAATGACTGCATTTATTCTATTAATAAGGTATAGGGTGAGGCTTGGTAATGTCACTTGATCTTAAACCTTAGCAGATACGATCATATCTGATTCATTTGCTCTAGTAGATTGCCCTGACTCACAAAGGATGATAGAAAACTGTGGTGGCATTTAAGGCATTTACCTTTTCCTTGCAAATTGCTCTTGAGATATTGCTACCCCCTAGGACCACTTTGTTAAACAATTGTTTCTCAGAACTTGCCTCTGTAGCATTAAACTCACTTGTCTGGAGGAACACACTCTAATATGAACCAAATACTGAACAAGGGAGTTGGAAGCCATCAGTGTACAAAATGTGCCAACTTCCTACCTTTAGGAAGTATGGAAGGAAAGATAGAAGTTTAATGGAATTGCTATACATGGGTTGCTGAATGCTCTTTTTGTTTTTAATCCTGCCTACCTCAGACATTTTCTTGACATTTTCTGAACTCCTGTACCCCTTAAGGCTGACCTGGGATGATTAACTTTATGTCATGTAACAAGTAAGTTATGGCAGCCAATAATTTGATAAAATACCTGCACACACATTCTGGTCAGTGAGGAGTTCTTTTACAGCATACTACTCTGATAGTGTGAGTGGGCTTCATCCAGTAGGTGAAGTCCCAAGAACAAAGACAGAGTTCCAAGGAAAATGAATTCTTCCAATTCTTAAAAGATATATTCCAATTCTACCTTAGACTGAAAACCACAGTCCTGACATTGACCCTTCCCTGGATTTCAGTGTGCCAAGCTACAGATTTCAGACTTGTTCCAGAACAACATGAGCCAAAACCTTAAATTCTCTCTCTCTCTCTCTCTCCCTCATATAGAACATTTTGTATAGAAAAAAAAATTTAAAAATATAATATGCATTTTCTATGAACCTCTTAAAGTATCCTTACACACTCACATTGAAGGATCTTCAGAAATTTCAAGAAAGGGTATATTATTTAAGAATGTGCAGATGTCATAAGAGAGTTATTGATTTATTTGAAAAGTAGAGTGAAGAGAGAGAGAGAGAGAGAGAGAGAGAGAGAGAGAGAGAGAGGAAAGTCTTCCTTTACCATTGGTTCACCCTCCAATGGCCACTGCAGCCGGCGCGCTGTGGCCAGCTCACCGTGCTGATCCGAAGGCAGGAGCCAGGTGCTTCTCCTGGTCTCCCATGCGGGTGCAGGGCCCAAGGACTTGGGCCATCCTCCACTGCACTCCCAGGCCATAGCAGAGAGCTGGACTGGAAGAGGGGCAATGGGGACAGGCGCCCCAACCAGGACTAGATCGCGGTGTGCTGGCACCGCAGGCGGAGGATTAGCCTAGTGAGCCACGGCGCCGGCCAAAATGCATAGATTTCAAAACGCTTTGGCAACAGAATGAATTTACCTTTCTTTTTTTAAGATTATTTTGTTTTATTTGAAAGTGAGAATTACACACAGAGAGAAGGAGAGGCAGAGAGAGAGAGAGAGAGAGAGAGAGAGAGATGTCTTCCATCCACTGGTTCACTTCCCAATTAGCCACAAGGGCTGGAGCTGTGCCGATCCGAAGCCAGGAACCAGGAACCAGGTGCAGGGGCCCAAGGACTTGGGCCATCTTCTAAGGCTTTCCCAGGCCATAGCAGAGAGCTGGATCAGAGGTGGAGCAGTCGGGACCCGAACCAGGACCCATACGGGATGCCAGCACTGTAGGCGGCAGCTTTACCAGCTATGCCACAGTGCCGGCCCCTGAATTTACCTTTCAATTCCATTTTTCTATGACCATTTTGAAGTACCTTTCCATAAATTATATATATATATGTATATATATATATATATATTACACACACACACATACACATGTATATGTATGTGTGTGTATCTTCACATATCCATGGTTTTGTGATGTGAACCATATCAACAGTCTCCCTCCTCTCTGGTTTAGATTTTACTTGGCCAATAGGAGTAATAGACAGGAAACCAAAGGGAGGAAGCAGAGTGATACAGTTACCTGGCTCACTTCCTCTGGTACATGGTTCTGCAATGCCTGTGTCCTTCCTATTCAAGCCATGACACCTGTAAAATAATCCTTTTCTGTCCTAATATTTTAGGTTTCTTTCTGGATTCTGGGAACCACTCTGTACTCTACCATTCATTCAGGCCTGGAAATAGCTAAAAGTTCGTAATGTTGTTTACTTGAGGTGTTCACCTGTTTCCTATGTAAATAGTTATTTACTCAAGTCTCCTAAATGTGTTCATTTGATTATTCTAGCTATTTCCTACTGAGATTGTGACTCTGATCCATAAACATTCAACAAAACATCATCTTCTTTCCTACTTTAATCAAAAATATTTGGAATGCATAGCATACTGGGATCCAAAGTGTGGATCACTTTTTAACTGTATCCATGAATTACTTATGGATAAATTCCCTTCTTTGTGACCTGAATCTCTTTACAAAGAATTTTGTTATAATTTTTAGAGTTGGACACAAATTGATTAATTTATGTTGGTGAGAAATTGATTAATTATCCTGTATAAAACTGATCCAATTCAACTTTCACATTGAAGAAGCTAAATGCAGAGGGAAAGAGACTTCACAAGATGACACAGATGGAACTAAAATTGTTAAGGTGAAATTTTATGTCTAAGTCTACAATTTTAAAAATACATTATGGAGCCAGCATTGTGGCATGACAGGTAAAGCTATAGTTTGCAACACTGGCATCCTATATGGGACCAGGTTCAAGTCCAGCTGCTCTACTTTTTTTTTTTTTTTTTTTTTTTTACAGGCAGAGTGGACAGTGAGAGAGAGAGACAGAGAGAAAGGTCTTCCTTTTGCCGTTGGTTCACCCTCTAATGGCTGCTGCGGCCGGCGCACCGCGCTGATCCGATGGCAGGAGCCAGGAGCCAGGTGCTTCTCCTGGTCTCCCATGGGGTGCAGGGCCCAAGCACTTGGGCCATCCTCCACTGCACTCCCTGGCCACAGCAGAGGGCTGGCCTGGAAGAGGGGCAACCGGGACAGAATCCGGTGCCCCGAGCGGGACTAGAACCCGGTGTGCCGGCGCTGCTAGGCGGAGGATTAGCCTAGTGAGCCGCGGCGCCGGCCTGCTCTACTTCTAATCTAGCTCCCTGGTAATGGCCTGGAAGAAGCAGCTGAAGATGCCCCGCGTGTTTGGACCACTGACATCCATGTGAGACACCCAACTGAAGCTCCTGCTTCCTGGTTTCTGCCTGCCCAGTGCTGGCCATTGTAGCCAAATATCTCTCTCTCGCTCTCTCTCTCTCTCTCTGCCCCCCCATCTCTGTAACTCTGGTTTTCTAAATAAATAAATAAAAATAAAAATCTTTTTAATATATTAAAGAGAATTAATTTTAACAGAAATATGGAGGAGATGATTTAAAAAGTCATTCTGTAAATAAAAGGAAATCTCACTGAAGAGCTCCTCATTGGGATAAGCCAATAGTGTACTTTATTATCAATTTGCTCTATTTATGAGCACTTAATCCTGAACATATTGTCAGCACATCCTTTTTACCGAAGCGTACACTCATCTACAGTGAGATCTATAACTCTGTTCCAATGCATATATATCTTCTCCTACTGTGATAAACACAAGGAACGGATAATGACTTCGTGTCTTGAGTGTCACTCAAGGTTTGATGAATTAATGAAGCTGCATTACTGGTTTCTATCCGGCAAAGGTCTGTGCCTTCACTTATGTTAATCTTGTCAATCAGTATAGGAGGAGGTCCTAACATAGGATTGCCCAGAATTAAACTTGTTTCTGAATATGGATCTTAACATAGCTGCAATAGTTCACATTTGAGAGAATTCTCTCATGTCAATGTTTTCAGAAATTTGTAGTCAACCCACATAAACATGGAGTGTAATCAAGAAACAAAGGTAGACTTTTTTGGAGGTCGATAAGAAATTTCTCCAAAAGAACGTAGCAGTTTCTCACACTCCATCCTCATAAGCCACAGAGCCTCTGTGAGATATCCTGTCTTGCAGGGATCAAACCATCACAGCTGAAGCTGCCCTGCTCCCCTTGCTAGTCGCCTGTGTCCTGCCACTTTCCCAGACAGTAGCAGAGTGATCCCCCCCTGGCTCCTTTGGGCTCCAGGGGAACCTACTTCATTTAGATTTAGATACGGTTGAGAATCCACCCGAGCCCTAAAGCTCAGTTGTCAGCATTTTAGTGCTCACTGGAAAAGGGACAGATACTCCAGCCGAGTTAGTATTACAGGCTCCTCTCTTCTCTCCCTCCTCCAGGGTCTGGTCATTTCTGCTACACACTTTTTCAATATAGATTCAAAGCTTGTAGTTCTATTTTTAGTTAAACTGTATTTTGTCATCCCAGTGTGTTTTCTTCCAGACGCCAGTGTGGAGACATACTTGTGATTTATTATTTGAGGCGCAGGATATCAGAAACAAGAGTTTCTGAGGCTGACCCCCTTCAGCACTTTGTTTTCTGGGAAGAAAAATGCATGATCCTGTAACTGAAAGGGGACAGTCCTTGGCCTTAGCTTCTTTACCCTCAGCCTGAATGCAAAATCTTCCACCAAAGGAACACAATGCCTGCATCTCGCAATGCCCAATGTATGTTTAAACAGGACAAAAATGTGTGCAGTTTAAAATACTGTCAATAGGAAGGAAGGAAGGAAGGAAGGAAGGAAGGAAGGAAGGAGATGTTGAACCCCTACCCCCTGATGCCTTGATGTAGACATTCAAGGCCCCAGTGTCTCATCTTTAGCTTGCAGTGACTCATTATATTAAGAGAGTAACACTGGCCCCTATCACTGAATGGTTATGGGAAGGCCTCACACATTGTGTATGAACCAGAGGCCCACACCTAGAAGATAACACACTGCTCATCTCAAACTTTGAACTAAAAGATTCATTGCCTTTAGTCCCTGAGGAAGTCTGAAAATTGAGGATTAGGTGCCCTATTCCTTGCTCTGTGCTTTGCAAATAATTTCCTGCTTTCTTCCACCACTCTGATGTCAATAATTAGTTTGCTGTGTATCAGGTGATCAGATCCAATTTGGGAAATTCTATAGAAATTCCTCCAACCAGTTTTTGGGGTACTCTATAATAGGGAGGAGGGGGAAAGGGGAGACAGAGGACTCACTTTTCTATACATATACTGGACCTTTACGAAAATAATTGACCAGTCTGCCCTGCCCAGACAATTTGCTGTTACCACTGGAGCATAGAAGGTAAAAGAGCGAAAGTGCAATGAATTCACGTGCTGCACTACATGCTGAGTGCTTTAAAGAATCTCAAGATGTTAGCTTACATTTATTAGGTTCTTACGACAAGGATTATGGAATGTATTGTATGTACTTACACTCATTAGTGCTGAGAGTCCTCTAGCTAGTATTTTGTCTGTTTAAAGAGAGGAAAACTTAGTCTGCCATAGGATGTCAGTTAGTGCCTGGATATTTGAACATGGGGCACTACAGAATCTACTATTTTTAATTTTTAAAATTCCTCGCTGATTTAATAAATAGGTCTCTTAAAAACTAGAAAACTGAGATTGGATGTAATTATGTTGTAGGGAGACCCCTCCCTGGGCTTGGTCTAGGTTCTTTTCTCCATGTATGAAAAATTTCGAGGGGACATCAGTGGAAGTAAGGTGAAGGGTGAGATTTATTTAAAGTCAATGGAAAATACACACTCAGATGGGAGTGTGGGCAACTTTATGAAGGAGAGCTGCAATAAACAGAATTTGACATCCTCCTTTTATAAGATGGGATGATGTCCTCATGGCATGTGTGGCTCGGGTGCTGGCCGTCCTCATTCCTCACTGTCTTCCTGCCTACATCAGTTATGTAACTTATTCAAAAGCAGGCTTCCATTTAGTGGTAGAAGCAGTCCTATCTGAAGCCCAAAGCCCAATTTCCATCTACAGCACCACTTACTTCCTGGTGAATGACTGAAATTCTAGCTCTGATTAAAATCAGTATGCTTGGGGCCACGGCTTGGAGCAATGTGTTAAGCTGCTGCCTACAGCATTGGCATTCCATATGGGTGCTGGCTCGTGTGCTACAAACTCCATTTCTGATCCAGTTCCCTGCTAATGGCCTGGGAAAGAAATGAAGATGGCTCAAGTGCTTGGGATCCTGTAACCATGTAGCAGACCTGGATGAAGCTCCTGGCTCCTGGCTTTGGCCTGGCCCAGTTCGAGCTGCTGCAGCCATTTGGGCCTGGGCCATTTGGGAATGAACAAGATGATGGAAGCTCTCTCTTTCTCTTCTTCTCTCTGTAACTCTGCCTTTCAAATAAAATAAATAAATATTTTAAAAATTCAGCATGCTTATAATAATCTCAGCAGTGCTGGGCGGGGGAAGCCTTTGCAGTACAATATTCTCTGCTTAGCACCCCTCCTCCCTTCACCTACATACAAGAGTCTCGGGAGAAGCTGAGTTGTACCTTCACCAACACAGCCCCCACATTGCCATGGTTTTCTCTGCTTCTGTACTGGCTATTACATTCAGTCTAAGGCAGGAAGTTTCCAAGAGCAAATTGGCGTTTTTGACTTGTGTTTGAACTGCATATGGGTTGTGATTCTGGCATTGTGCATTCATTCCACAAAGCTGTATTGATACTCAACTATGAACTATGAATGTCTCAGTCTACAGAGATCTATGTATTCTGTGAAAGCCTTGCCCACAAAATTCTCAATGTTCAGTGTGGAGATGGACATGTCAACCAAAAATTTATGAATAATGTCCACGGGACTTTAGTTGAATAATGATAAATAAAACAAAATAAAGCCCCTACATTCTATCCATGAGTCCCAGACAGGCTAGCAACAGATATGAATATTTACAGAAAAGAAAAGAGTATGCTATTCCTAAAATCAGGCATATGAGGCAGAAGCCCTACCTAGCACATACAAAGGAATACAGGGAGAAGAACCTAGCAGGTGCGGGAAACTGCACATTATCCCATGTTGGGCCTTAGGGGTATAAGGAGAACTTGCTATGTTCTATTTTATAGAACTTGCTATGTAAAATGTTCTGGACTGTACTTGAGATACCTCAGAGTCCCTGAAGGGCAGAGGCTCTTGGTTGCAGTTGAGCAGAATGAACCCATTGCTAGGTCAGCCTGAGGACCTGACACTGGCCCTGTTAGACCGAAGTCTTAGTCGTCATGTCTACTTCATCTCCAGTAGATAGAAACTGATGAGGTGGGTCCAGACAACCACAGCCTCTTCTTCCAATATGGCTGCAACATCCCTAACCAGAGCTCTCCCTTGGTGGCCCAGGCTCCCTGCCTCTGCTCTTCTCTCTTCCCTCCTGGCAAGGCTTTGAATTTAAGATAAAGCCACCTTCTGCCTTAGTGAATAATTACAATAATAATGCTATTTCTAAGAGCTTTTTGTCTTTCCTGCTTTCTGTCCTGTGGAGGCCTCAGGGGACTGAGAAACAACAAATGTTACATGATGCGAAAAGCCAGTCATATATCCACAAGCTGGCTAATGAGGTTTCATTGGAAAGAAACACAAGTTGGAAAACAGGAATCAAAATGCCAAGAAGCAGAGAAAGGAGTATTTGCATCCCAGATATCAAAAGCCAAAGAAAAACCAGAAGGACTGGGGATAGTTAAAGTTATCAAAAAAAAAAAAAAAAAAAAAAACCACAGTTGCTTATATAAGCAGCTCATCCCACTGGTAAGACTATGAATAATATTAACCCTTTACCTGTACGGAACAGTGGAGCACTTGGCTTTTTGCAAAATGTCTTCACAAATATCATCCCCCGTGAGACTCACAACTATCTTATACAGAATGGATAAACTGAGAATCTGGAGGTCAGGTGGTTGAGTAATGAATGACCCAAGGTCTGGTGACCAATAACACCAAGAGAGAACATGGGCCCTCTCAGGTCAGCACTTAAGCGATGAGCTGAATTTGAATTTTTTTCCTGAAACAAGTTAATATTGTTTCACAAACAAATGTTAGCACTGAGAGTGTTCAGTCAATATTCTAAATGTTCAGAGATATTGACTCATTTAATTCTGGTATTAAACTGGAAACAAAAAGAAATTTGCAGAAGTTACCACAGCTGATGAATGGTGGAATCAGGATTTGGACCCCTACAGTCTGATTCCAGGAGTCAGAGGGCACTTAACCATTAGATGATGCCACTTCCCAAGGTTCACAGATACATCCTGCTCATACCCATGATTTTTAAAGTAAGAAAAATTCATCTGATATATTAACTTCTAAATTTTTGAAGATTTATTGCCATTTTAGAGGTACCCTAAAGTTGTTGAAATGTTGAGTGCATTTCAATGTCCTAGATCAGGGGTACTAATGTCTTACACTTGGGCCTCCTCAAGGCCTTTTCATAGGCTCTGTAAAGTTAAAACCATATTTATTATAAGATCAAAACATCATTGGTCTTTTGCATTCTTGTCTGTCACAAGTGTGTAGTGGTGATTTCCATAAGCTATCTAATGTGAGATATCACAATGGATTGAATACAGAGTGGATATGTTGCCTTCATTCATTAAGCCAAATATTACTTGGAAAAATTTGAAACAATACCACTGTTGTCCCCAAATTGTTTTAAGAAAACAATTATTCTTAAAAAATGTTAATATATAAAGAGTTAATTGTTCTTAGTTTCAAAATAGCAAACATTTAATTTTTTTTAAATTTTCCATTTTTAATTTCAGGTTTAGTTATTATCAAAAAATATAACCCACATAAACAAAAGCTATTTGGGGTCCTCATTAACTTGAAGAGTATAAAGAGCTCCTGAGTCCAAAACACAGACAGCTCCTGAGTTAGATCAATTTAAATCTAGTATAGAACCTAATAATACTGAGCTTTAAGCTAGAGTTCAAGACATGTAAAATACTGTAACATTTTAGAAATGACATTTGCAATGTCATGTCCATTCCTAACCACTTGATTATTAATAAGTAAGGAAATTGAATCTCAAATTGTTTAAAGGCTTGTACACTTCATACAGTCCTGGTCTTAGACCCATGTCTTTAGGATAAATTAAATTGAATTATCAAATTTCTGTTGGGAAATTGAAAAACAATTGGTAAAATGACACATACTGATAGTATTTTAGAATTTCTAAATGCTTTCATGCTTATAAACTCTGGAAATTTATTTTTGCTTGTAATATTGCTCAAATAAACATGAGTAACTTTAAAGTTAAATAGCACTATAAGACTTGGAGCTGAGAACAATTTAATTTTTTTGTTTATTTTTATCAAATAAATACAAATAGTTTTACAAGTTAATCATCACTTTAAGGCTTAGAGCTAAGAAAATGGTCCCCCAGTTCGCCTGTCCTTACCCAGTCTTATTCTCTAGAAGCAACCTCTTTTATGTTTTTGTGATATTTTGTCTTGTGTTATATTTACAACCATATTTTAAAACAAGTTGCTGCACTTCTACTTCTTGTTTACTTTATATGTTGTCTTGTGACTTGAAACTGTGAAAACTAAGAATGTAGCACCTGTTTGGCTCACCTATTATTTTATAAGAATCTACCCCAAAACACAAAAGGCTAAAACAACAATTAATTATAACTGCTTCTTGCAGTTCCTTGTTTGACTCAGCCCATCCAGTCCATCTCCGTGGGATCTGCTGTCAGACAGTGGTTGGGTCCGAAGTCTTCCTGAAGACTCTGCACTCACAGATCTAATGGCTTGGGCCAATGATTCTGGTGGCTCAGAGTTGGAACAGCTGTTATCTCCGTCCCTTTCTACATGATAACTCCAGCACTCTGGTGTCATGGTAGACAGACTCCTTATGTAGCAGATGAAACTTTGAAGGCAGAAGTTTCAGGAGCACCACATCCAAGTGCAGGGAATTCCCTGACCTACTCTGGAAAGTCATTTGACGTCACTTTAACTGCATTTTTGTCACTAACAACTGGGACAGGACAGTCCACATTTAATGGAAGAGAAATTGGATCTCATCTCTTGATGGAGATAGGCAAGATTACACAATAGAAAAGCACACGAATAGAAAGCATTACTCTGCCCATCTTTGGAAAATGCATTTTGTCAGACATTCTTACTCCAACCCACATATCCACTCTTTCTCTCTCCATCTTCTCCCTATTGTGTTTACATTATTACCATGAGAGCTTATCTACAGCTATGCCATACAACATACAACAACTGCATCAGAAGAATTTTTACATAATTTTACTTTTTTAGAAGGTATAGATTATTCTACTTTCTTTTTATCTTCTCCTGTTTCTTCCTTTCCTCCTCCTCCTATCCTTCTTCATTTTATATTTCTATTATTAATTCTTTTCTTAATTTTAGGTTTATGCATACACATATATACTGTTTTTCATTGAGAAAAGTGATATTAATATCACAAAGTGCAGAATTCAAGGCAATGATCATAATGGGGGGGGAAGGTATATTACCATGTACATGATATAATTCAGTGAATGAGCAGTTATAACTCGATAACAAGTAATATGACATCAACACACTTCTTATTCTTTCTTAAATATACAGAATTGTAAAAATCACCACACAGAGAATTCATGCGCATCAAGAAATCAAATCTATCCATATTTTTCTTTCTGTAGATTCTCCCTGGAGCCAGTCCCCCTGATCCAGTATGCATCATTGCAGACAGTTGCTCTCTTTCTCTGGTAGCCAGCTGTCTTTAGGGTTTCTTTCCTCTAGTTATGGGCACATCTGTGTTTCATATTCTGATTTATGGATAATATGCTTTCCTTTTTGTTAATTTATTTAATAATTATTTTATTAGCTTGATGAGAAAGAGTGTGTGAGAAATTAAATTTTTTGAGACCTTGCCTGCATGAAAACAAATGTATTCTACAGTTACATTAGTGTGTCTGGATATAAAATTATAGGTCTAAAAGAATTGCTCGTCAACATTTTGGAGTCATTTTCTCCTAGCTGTCAATATATTTTTGAAAAGTTTAGTATTAATCGGATTCATCTTTTGTGAGTCAATTTTCCTTACTTCTACTAAGTTGTATTCAGAAATTACATGATCACAGGAGATCTTTCTTATTCCTTTATGCTGGACCTCCATTAGTATCCTTCTAAAGTTATAGTATGTACAATTTCTTTGATAACAACCCCAACCATGTATCATTTTACTTAAAATTTAGTTTGTAAATTTCTAATGTTTAGATTAGTGCCTTCTTACTTGTTCTTCTAATTTTCTTCTGTCTCTTATTTTCCATCTATTTGCATTTTAGCTTTACTTATGGAAGATTTAATCAGCTTTTACATTTCATTTTTTATTGATATCTCTGAATTTCTACCATATTTTTAAAACACTTTTCAAGAGCTCCTTTGTATCTATACAAGTTTTCTTACAGTATCTTCTTTGCAACTAATGGAAGCAATATTTTCTGAAGAATATTAGTTATAGGCACTTACATAATTTAGTGTTCTGGGTTTTTATATTTTTGAAATTTAAATGGAATTATTCTTTATAGAGCTTTTAGACCTTAACAAGATACTCAGAGGGTCTTTCTAAAAAAAATATATAGTTTTAAAAGCAGAAGACAAAATTCTTCAACATTTTCAAGCCAATTTACCAAAACAGAAATGTAGCACAAAACAGCAAACTCCTATATAAATAAGCTGAATTAATATTTTAAAAGTCAAATTAACCAACAAACAAGTTTCACAAGCAGAATTTCTTACCCAGAATTATAGAACATCCCGAACTTTTTTTTCCAGAAACCTTTTATTTAAGGGATATAAACTTCATGCATTTCATAAATAAAACTTTAGGAACACAGTGATCCTCTCCATCCTACCCACCCTCCCATTTGCACTCCCACCTTTCTTCCTCCTTCCTCTCCCATCCCCCTTCTTATTTTTTACTAAGATCTATTTTTCATTAACTGTATACACATAATATTATCTCTATCCTAAATAAAGAGTTCAACAAATAGTCTGAAAACAAAATTATTCCTCAACAGTAGAGACAAGGGTTGTTCAAAGTCATTGCATCTCAAAAATGTCTATTTCACTCCTATAGATTACCTTTTAGGAGCTCTGTTAGTTACCACAGATCAGGGAGAATATATGATATTTATCTTTTTGGGACTGGCTTATTTCACTAAGTATAATGTTTTCCAGTTTTATCCATGTTGTTGCAAATGGCAGGATTTCATTTTATTTTACCACTGTGTAGTGTTCCATGGTGTACATATCCCATAATTGCTTTATCTAGTCTTAAGTTTCTTTTTGTTAATTTTAATTTTCTCATGTTGAACTCTTTCTTCAAATGCCCACTAAATATATCATTGATATTTAAGAATGAGGCACTAAAGTGTAACAATTGCTTCTCCAAATGATAATGGAGAAGGAACCAGACTTTTTTTGAAAAAGATACCTGAATGACCGTATCTATTGATCTTTGCTCCTTAGCCATTTAAGAAAAGCTAGACATCATCAGTCTGGTATTGAGCACTTGGGAACAAAATGGAGTAGCTGATGGGATAAATATTAACATCTATTTTGTAGATTTTGATTTAATCTTTTGATTATTAACATTAAACCACTGCCCTTTATTGTTTCTGGTGCCCCATGCTTGCAATTCCATTGGTTAAATTTCTCCAGAGGAGAAGCTATCTATTTTCTAGGATGTGAGAAGTATAGCTGACTGGCTACACAGTAAGTGGGATTGGGTTGGAAAGGTCCAGCTGTGCTTTATAAAACTGTTACCTGGTTTTCCTACTTTAATTCCAGCTCTCACTGCCATATTCCGTGAATGGGTAACCTCAGTTCTAGTAGGATGAGAATATCCCTGCGCATTATTGGTGTTCTGTCCACTTCCAACTTACTCTACTGTGCTAACCCAGAGACTGCACATCCACGTACCTCCGTTTCTCTATGTATTTGCTGTCATATCTTCCATACTGTGCTTCTCCCATTTTCTAGTCTCTGTGGGATCATGTTTTTATATATTTTATAAATATACTCTGGAATATTTGGAGTAGACAAGAGCACATGTTCAATCTGCGGAAATATTCACCTAGAAACTTTTTTTGGTTCTTTTACGTCATGTAGTAATTTAGACCCACAGAGATCATATTATTTTTCCAAAATCATAAATTTATAGAGCAGGCCTTAATGACGGATATTCTGATTTCATTCAGAATTAGAGCCACCTATATGGTCATTTGAAATCTCATCCCAGGTTTAAATTTCAGGTTTCTGAGGGTCACATGCAAGTTTTGTTTTCTTGCAGAAATTCACCTCAAGTTAACAGCTTACAGGACCCTGCTTGACATCACCCATTCACAGACTTGCACAACCTGAAACATGATGCTAAAATCTCAGTTTTATGTTTTATTTCTATGTATTCTTCAGTTCCTAAATATAAATCTCTTTTAGCATCACAGTCCTGACTTAACTGTCATGTCATGTCAGACAAGAGATGGTGAGATTTTATTAACTCAGTTTTGTTTAGATTGATCAGTACTTTCTAGTACACTATTGATGCTTCCTTTTTTCTTTGTTTAGTTTACAAGGGTTTTTTTCCACTCTATTTTTGTTTTGTTGGTTTTTGGTTTTGCTTTAATTTTATTTTCCAGTTCAGATAAGTAGCTTGCTTTTTAAGGCAGCTGGAAATAGATTCACATTATGTCAGCCCAGTGCACAACAGCTCTGAGTGGAGATAAGAATATGGTTGAATGGACAAAGCCACTGATCTTGCACCTGGGAGATGCCCTCGTGAAGCCAGGCTGACAGCTAGTAAATCCAATGAGAAAAATATGTCTCTTAGAGAAAGGTTCTTGTTGGTTTTTTTTTTTACCATGACAAATATCCTTCAGGAAGGGGTAAATAATAAAACATGGAGGATTAGAAAACACTAGTGTTAAGGGATAGGAAATATTGTGGTTACAATACTTCCCCTAATTAGTAAAACACAAGTAGCTGAGCTTTGGTTACAGTCAATTGGTCTTCAACTCTATTCAACAATATTTATTTTGTACCACAAGGATATTTCAAGACACATTAGAAACTGAATTGTAAAATAAGTTTTTCTTGGTCCAAAGACCATTGAAATCTTTATAAAGTTTTTCCCCATACTCATTTTTCATGAAGTTTCTGGAGATCCTTCATGTAACTATTTCTACACAAACTAAAAGTACCTAAAGAGGGAGAAAAGAAAGAGGGGTGAAATTGAGCATTACAAAATTCTTTTATTAAGGTATAAATCTAATTGAATACAGTAGTAGTCAGTGTATAGCTTGGTGAACTTTACATGTGTGTATACTCATGTAACCACTATGATGTCATGAAAAAGCACATTCCCAGAAACCCCAAAATTAGCAACACGTCCTTTCCCAGTTGATACTTTAGTCAAGAATAATCACCTTTCTATCTTCTAAATCTAGCTTACCTTTACCTGTTCTTGAACCTCACAAAAATGTAATGATTCCGTTTGTACTCTTTTGTTTCCAGTTTCTTTCACTTCACATTACAACTATGAAATTTCTCTATTTTATTGTGTGTGGTGCTTTTTTTGATTTTTCCTTTAATGCTCCATTATATGAGTGTTCCACAATACATTTATCAATTCTTTTTTTTTTTTTTTCAGGCAGAGTGGACAGTGAGAGAGAGAGAGGGACAGAGAGAAAGGTCTTCCTTTGCCATTGGTTCACCCTCCAATGGCCGCCGCGGCCTTGCTGTGGCCCGCGCACCGCGCTGATCCGATGGCAGGAGCCAGGTACTTATCCTGGTCTCCCATGGGGTGCAGGGCCCAAGCACTTGGGCCATCCTCCACTGCACTCCTGGGCCACAGCAGAGAGCTGGCCTGGAAGAGGGGCAACCGGGACAGAATCTGGTGCCCCGACTGGGACTAGAACCCGGTGTGCCGGCGCTGCTAGGTGGAGGATTAGCCTAGTGAGCAGTGGTGCCAGCCCTCATTTATCAATTCTTACTGATGGACATTTTAGTTGGTGTTTCTAGTTGGGGTTATTGTAAACAAAGCTGTTATGAACATTCTTACACATGTATTTTTGTGGTTGTATGCACTCTTTTCTCTTGGGCATATACCGAAGAGTACTGGCCATGGACTGGGCATATATTTAGGTTTAATACATATTGTCAGATCTTATTCTAAAAGCATTTGCTACCATATTCACATATATCTATTCACATGCTCCCAAATTATTCCATCAATTGGCTTTACTTCATCAAATTTAAATTAAGACTAATTGACTGAAATGTCCTGGTTTTAATAATTACTATAGGATATGTGTGCCAGAAAGGCACCATCTACTCTGACAGCTAAAGTCACTTCTGATGTTACCCAAAGGATTCCTTGGGCTTTTTCTAGGATCTGACACTTCTTACTCTCTCCAAACCATCTTCAATCTTACTGTTAATTCTCTGAAGTATCCTTGAACACTTTTACTTTATTATTTTTACAGAAGAGTTTTTTGAAACTGGCTCACAATCATCAAATCCAAATCACTATTTCTCAACAAGCAGTTTCTTATTGAGTTAGTCCCATGGCAAAGTTTTAAGCAGATGTGATTACCTGAAAGAATGCAGGGAAAAAAGTGCAATGAATTGACCAAATGAGGGAATATAACTCAGATACTCTTATAATACTCAATGGGATTTTAGAAATATTAAAAGAGAATTGATCTCATAAAAAGAATTCAGCAGAATGAAGATGTGTCCTATTATGTGAGAGAGCTATCTATTCCACATCCAAATCTGACGTGTCACTTCTGGCACCTCTCTTCCCCACTTTACACATAAAGATATAAATCCAAAGTTAATTCCAATAACAGCCTGATTCTTTCATTTTTCATTTAGATAGGATGGGTTCCTGAAGAGGGAGCAATTACTTGAACCAAATTGAAATGTTAAAGTATTATGTAGAAAAAAAAATTGTTACAGGTGACCTAGTTTATCTTTTATGAAATATATGTCCAAAAAGGGTCCATGGGTAATACTTCTTTCTTAAAAACAAAAAAGATGATTTATTTATTTATTGGAAAGGCAGAGAGCTACAGAGAGGCAGAGGGGGAGAGAGAGAGAGAGAGAGAGAGGTCTTCCATCTACTGGTTCACTCCCCTAGATGGCCACAATGGCTGGAGCTACACCAAACCAAAGCCAGGAGCCAGGAACTTCTTCTGGTCTCCCACACAGGTGCAGGAGGCCAAGGACTTGGGCCATCTTCTACTGATTTCTCAGGCCATAACAGAGAGATGGATCAGAAGTGGAGCAGCCGGGACTTGAACCAGCACCCATATGGTATGCCGGTACTGCAGGCCGCGGCTTTACCCATTACGCCACAGTGGTGGCTCTGTGTAATCCTTCTTTAATCTGTATTAATAATTAAATATTGAAAGGAAAATCTCATGACAATATTGAAGTGTTACTAAATAATGGGCCTGCTTATATCTTTACAAGAAGTCAACTCATAGAAGAGAATGTAACAACAACCCAATATATGATCCTACCTATTAAGTTCAACAACTTGATTTTGTCAGCACAGCATATATATCCAACTCCAAGGACCAATTCATATTAAAGCAAATTCACAATACATGTGTGAACAAAACAGAATTTTAGTTTATGAATTGAAAACAAGAAGCATACTATGAGAAACAGTGACTTGATCAGCCCTCACCCTGACTGTTGATGAACAACTTAATATGTTATCCCTCTTAGTAATTTGTTTGTTTGTTCTACTTAATACTTTTCATTGAATACTATAGTCTATATACAATTCTTCTTAAGTGCTGAAACTTAACTGAAAAGTGATCGCTGTTAAATATAAGAGTGGGAATAAGAGAGGGAAGAGATGTGCAATTCGGGACATGCTCAAGCTGACTTACTTCAAACGGTAGAGTTAGAATCATACCAGGGGATTCCAATTCAATCCCATCAAGGTGGCATGTACCAATGCCATCTCACTAGTCCCAGTGATCAATTTCTGTTCACAATTGATCATAATGATAGGACTAAGAACCAAAGGAATCACATAAACAAGAATAGTGTCTGCAAATACTAGCTGATAGAATAAAAAAGGGAGAGAACGATCCAACATGGGAAGTGGGATACACAGCAGACCCATAGAATGGCAGATGTCCTAAACAGCACTCTGGCCTCAGAATCAGCCCTTAAGGCATGCAGATCCGGCTGAAAAGCCCATGAGAGTATTTCAGGCATGGAAAGCCAAGACACTCTGGGGGAAAAAAAAAAAAAAAAAACTTAAATGAAAGATCTCTGCGAGTGAGATCCCAGTGGAAAGAACGGGTCATCAAAGAAGGAGGTACCTTTCTCTGAAGGGAGGAGAGAACTTCCATTTTGACCATGGCCTTGTCTAAATATGATCAGAGTCGGTGAACTCAGGGGGCTTCCATAGCCTTGGCTGCTCATGACAAGAGCCTAGGGTGATTACTGAGGCCATAAACAAGAGTGTCAATTTGTTAAGTCAACAACAGGAGTCACTGTGCACTTACTCCTCATGTAGGATCTCTGTCCTTAGTGTGCTGTACATTGAGATTGAATGCTATAACTAGTACTCAAACAGTATTTTTCACTTTATGTTTCTGTGTGTGTGCAAACTGTTGATATCTTCACTTAATGTATGCTAAACTGATCTTCTGTATATAAAGAGAATCGAAAATGAATCTTGATGTGAATGGAAGGGGAGAGGGAGTGGGAAAGGGGAGGGTTGCAGGTGGGAGGGACCTTAATGGGGGGGAAGCCACTGTAATCCATATTCTGTACTTTGGAAATTTATATTCATTAAATAAAAGTTTAAAAAAAAAAGAAGCATAACTGATTCAGTGCATAGAACCTAGCAGCATTTTCAGGGCATTTTCTTGCTGTAGACACAAATCAAGAGGTGACTTTTTGAACAAAGGGAGTTAGTTCAATGTTTGAATGACACCAGGTTATTGCAGAACAACCTCTTGAATAAATTGGAGGTGTCACTATAGAACCCCCAAACCTGATTCCATCTGCCAAATGCACAGAAAACCAACCACTGACATTGACATTGGTGTGCTAGAAGAGAACAGGTTACTTACTTCAAAGTAACCCCCAGCTTGGAGGCTGTGAGACAGGAGCAATAACAAACCACACCCTGGGAGAGCTCTTAAGGATAGGTTTGCTTCTGGCCCATATGTGTACACACTTTGTCACTTACTCTGTTGTCAAGAAATGAAAGCTCCACCCCCTGATTCCTGAGGAAGAAGGAAAACTCCACTGCCCCTGAATCAGAAAAATGGCATCTGCTCAGGGGCTGCTTCCTCATGCTATGTCTTCTGATGCCTGGTTTCTTGTGCATGTATTTGATTGGTGACGCCAAAGTCACATGATTGTGCCCTAACTGAAATTAAGGCTGGGAAAATGAATTCTTGAGAAGATGAAGTTTACAATGCAGAAAGTTTTCCAAACATTGTAAGAGTGCTCAATAGGTGTTGGATAGCCATAAAACATAACAGATATGAGGGGGTATTTGGCACAGTGGTTGGAACACTGCTTGGGACCCCCCTTCCATATCATGGCATCTGTGTTCCAGTCCCAGCATCTCTTCCCACCCAGCTTTCTGCTAGTGCACACCTTGGGAAGCAACATATGATGGTACTTGAGTCCCAGCCATTCCCATAGGAGACCCATATGGGGTTCCTGGCTCATGGTTTTGGCCTGGACCAACTGTGGCTCTAGGTGACATTTGGAAGTGAATCAGCAGATGGAAAATCTCTGTCTTCCTGTCTCCCTTTCTCTGTTGCTCTACCTTTGAAATAAATAAATAAATAAATAAATTGAGGGGCCAGCATTGTGGCATCATGGGTTAAGGCACTGCTTGTAACATTACCATCCCATATCAGAGCACCAGTTCAATTACTGGCTGTACTGCTTCCAGTGTGGCTTCCTTTTAATAAGCCTGAGAATGCAGTGAAAGATAGCCCAAGTGTTTGGGCTTCCTCTAACCACATGGGAGGCACAGACGGAATTACAATGGCTTGAGCCAGGTATTGTCCCAACTGTTGCATCCATTTGGATACTGAACCAGCAGGTGGAAGATCTCTTTCTCCCTCCCTCCATTTCTCCCCTCCTTGTCTTCCTCCTCTTCCTCTCTCTGTTAGTCTTCCTTTAAATAAATAACACAAATCTTTTTAAAAATTTCTTTTTAAGAAATGTAAGATCCTCTTATTAAAAATAAAAACAAAAACATGTGGAATGCTTCACCAGAGGGACATTGCCTATGCTTGAAGATTCCTCTGATTGTTCTTTTCAACATTTCTATATTGTATCTTTTCAGTTTCTTTTGATAAGAATCATTTTAACCATATTAATTTGAATGCGAAAATTAACACATACTGTCTGAGAGATGGAACAAGAGACTCCAACAGCACAGCTATTATATTGAAATTCCTCTCTGTAGCTGCTACTTCATCCCCCTTTGGCAAAATCTAAGACAATTGCCATGAAATTTATTATAAATTTCAAATAGCATAAATGGCCCTCAATCATCTTTAGGCATAAAAATCCCCTCATTGAAGTAATTTAACACATACTTTAATAATATGCAGTAATTTAATGCATACTCTATGTAATATCAAATATCTTGAGCTTTTAAAATATGTATACCTCTTCTCCTCTGTGAGCAGCAGGTGACACGGCAGGGATAGTTGGCTTCTTTTATCTTCTGCTTCCAGACCCTCACATTACCTCATTCAGTGGATAGCTGAAGCAACAATGCCTCAAAGGCCAAAGAGGCAGAAAGAGGCGAGTGAAGAATCAGGACCAGTCTGCCATAATAGCCTTCAATGCAACAAGGACAGGATTCTTCTAAAACAACTTAGTGGATGGCCAACTAGTATCATTAGACTGTGATTTTTATAATGTAAGTAAAGTTTTATGTGAGATAGCTTCTAACTCTTCTCTTCCAAGTCCCTGAGAATCCAACAGCCTCCTCTCCTCCTTGGTCCAGCAGTCTTCCAAAAAGCCTTCTACAGTCTCTGCAGGGTGGCTCATTAGGCTAAATGCTGAGGCATTCATGTCCCACCCCTTGATAGAAAGGGCCCAATTCCCAGAACAATCTTATCCCCAATCTGTTCTTGCTCTGTTGTCTTGGGTCACAGCTTCCTAACTTTAGATCCAATCAGACACTGTAAGCTGTGACACAAATGAAGTTTTCCAAGTGTCCTTAACATATCTTTCATGAAACTTGAGGTTTGGAAATAATCATTTTCAACCCACTGCAGGGAGAGAGTCCTCTCCATGGATAAATGCTCTGATTGTTCCAACCTTCCAAGGCACTTCATCTTTCATCCTTTTATAATCAAAATACGGTGCAGGTACTCCCACTTGGAATCCACCTAAAACACTGAGACTTTGGGAGTCCTATTAACAAAGATGAAATCAGGAGTCTTATTTTAATCTCATTTCACATACAATTCTGTTTATGATCCTTCTGTCTGAATAAGTAAGCTGCAGTCAGTTCTTTCTAATCTTTTATTCTGGACTGGCAATTGTTTTTAATTGGTACAAAATTGCATCAGACTTGTGTTACTTTTTAAAAGTAACACTTTAATTTTAACATCTTTCTCTATCATTGCTCTTCAAAAGCATGACTAAAGAAAGTGATGAAACTTCATTCATGATAGCACCAAAGTGGAAGTAATCCAAATAGTCATAAAGAGGATAGATTAATCAATTTTGATGTATGCATAAAATGGAATGCTATGCTTCAGTGAAAATTAATGAGCTGTAATCACACACAGCAATATAAGGGACAGACCTTAAGTAGTCTTCACTATCAAATTCCACTTACATAAAGTTAAAGAACAGGGAAAACTGACCACTGGTGATAAAAATCAGAATAATAACTACTTATGAGAAGTGTTATGAGAAGTCATATGGTACACGAGAAATGTACTCTGTCAATGTGGGTGGTGCTTATGCATGTAACTGCCGAAGTCTGCAATATTCACTGTATTGTACAAATAAAATCAGTATGCTTTTGTATGTTATAACTGCTTAAAGATTATTGATAATGAATAGGGAAGATATGATTTGGTGTTAAGGGGTGAATGTCATTTTACCCTGATTCTTTATTAATTTGTTCCTTGCTAGGAGTGTGCTGCTTAATTTGCCACTATTCTATGAGGAAAAAAGTCCTTGTACACCTATGGGCCTCACATTTCTATGGGTGTCATTCTCAGAAGTGAAGTGATTAGATCAAACATAGTAATCACTTTGGAAAATCTTAATGAATGTTTCCGAATTCCTCACCAGTAAGACAGCACCAATAGATGCACTCAGCACCAAGCTATGGTGTGATTGTTTTATCACCTTATCTCCAGCCTTAAGAGTCACCATCTGTCCTATTTTTATAAAATTTATTGACCAAAAATTATCTCTCTGTTTTAGGCTGCATCTATTGATAGCCTGTGCTTGTTGACATATTGTTTTCTAAATATACAAGAAATTAAGAAAAAAATGAAAATCACCTTGAATATTGTGATCCAGAGTTGATATTTTATTGTGTATTTCATCAGATATTCCATGAAACTATACATTTAATGATATACTACGTACCTTATCTTGTTACTTTTAAATGTAATGGTATATGTTCTGGGTATTAATAAATAATATCATTTTAATTATCTTCTCCATAAGATTTGATTCCTTCATCCCAAAATGCTTTTCTCTCTTAGTTTTTTTTGTAATCCACCAATCACTTTTTCTTAGTCCGCTTCCTCTTCTCAATCCCTAAAGGGTGGGAAACATCAGAAATCATTCCATGCTTTTCTTTTGAAATCCGCATTTGCCAAACTGCCCATGTATAGTCTCAAGGTTTAAAATACCATGTTAACTCATGAATTTTTTTTCTTAACTCTTCAAAGCTTGCTATCCACCTTCCCAGTGGCAATTTCACTGTAACTATAAAGAATTTTAAGCTTCAGGATTTTGCTATTGCAGGCACATTTTTAGGGTCTGCGCAACTAATATCCATCTGATAGTATGCTTTTGTAAAATGTACAAATTAATATGTTTTAACTGTAGTTGTTTGAGTCATTACTTTCCATGTCTTCCCTTCTGCCATATTTCCCATTTATGTTGGTTAGTGTTGCAGTGGCCAAGAGTCATTCTGAGAACCTCATTAAAATATAGTTGAGATTGAGATATATTTAGTTTGTGCGTAGTTCACAGTTACTTGAACATATAGTTGAGGTATTGCTAGTCATCTCATTTTGGAGTGGCATCCAGGAATATTTGTAGTGCTCTAAGTTCTGACTCATTCTAAATCATTTCACAAAGTGGTAGGAGCACAGCTAAGACGTCCCACCAGAACCCAGCACCAAATGTGTTTGGATAGTGAAAGAGAAATAAGATCTGAAATGCGTAGAGACAGCATACCCACGAGAATAACTAAAATTTAAAAATGTAGACAACATCACTCTGTACAGGCAAGGATGTTAGCAACAGGATCTGATATATTTCTGGTGAGGGTGGAAAACAGCACAACCATTTTGGCAGATTCCAGCACAGTTCAAAATACAACCACCTTATGCTCTACCAAAACCACTTCTAGGAATGTAAGAAAAACAAAAATCTCTGTTAAGGAAAATTTTCATAAAAATGTTTATAGGTTCCTTATTCATAATGGACAAAAATAAAAAAAAACAAATGCTCATCAATGCCCATCAATAAAAATTAAATAAATCAATTATGGAAAATTTAAACACTGGAATATTACTCAGTGATAAAAAGGAATAGATGATTAAGCCACCTCTTGGAATGTAGGATGCCCACACTCCATATGGAATGTCTGGTTTGAATTCCAGCTACTCCATATTTCTAACCCAGATTCCTGCTAATGTGTATGGGAGGCAGTGGTTGATGGCCCATGCACTTGGGTTCCTACCACCCTTGTGGAAGACCCGAGATGACTTCCTGGCTCCAGGCTTTGATGTAGAACAACCTTGACTGTCAGGATTTCTGTGTTTCTAAGACCATTTCTGTAGAAGAACCATTAGTTGGAAGTTCATCTGTATTTATGTGTGAAGTTGCATGATTTTTCCTTCCAGAATCATTATTTTTTTTTTTAATTCAGGGGCTGGTATTTGGCTCAGTGGTTACAACTTCCCCAATCCTATATTATTGCACCTGGGCTAAAGTCCTCCTTCTATCTCCAGTTCCAGTACCCTGCTAATGCATACTCTAGGAGGCAGCAGGTGATGGCTCAAGATCTTGGATTCCTACCACCCATATGGGATACCTGACCCAGCCGCAGCTGTAGAAGACATTTGGGGAGTAACCTAGCAGATGGAAGATCTTTTTGCCTATGTCTGCTGGCCTTTCAACTAAATAAAAAATAAGTAATTTTTCTAGAAAGAAAGGACATCACTTTTTTTAAAAAATTTCAGTTAAATGTGGTAGAGAAAAGAATAAATTATCTTTATTTTCTCTTTACAGAAATGTTACTTATTATAAAATTGTTGTGATAAAATATGAGCAAAAAGTATGTGGTTAAAATATATTTAAAATATTTTATAGTTTTTCAAGCACTTAGATAAAATAATATAGCATAGCTTATGCATTTAGTGATACTGTAAGATTTGACACCTTCTTAAGATTTCTAATTCATTATGATTTTATTTCTTCATTCAATGTAAGTATATGTCTTCATTGTAATTTTATATTATTTTATTAAATAGCAAAATGTCAAAGTTTTAGATCCCTCAAAACCTAAATATGCCTCTGCAACTTTCAACTTGGCGTCTCAATTGGAAATGTAATGCACACTTCAAACTTAACACAGCCAGCTCAGTACTCTTGATTCCTCTCCCTCTTCCAAGCATGCTCATTTCTTAGTCTTCCTTGCTTAACAATTTACCTATTTACTTATTTGAAAGCCAGGGTGACAGACAGGAATAGAGGGAGAAAGAGGACAGAGTTTTCCATTTGATAATTCACTTTCCAAATAGCTGCAACAGCCAGAGCTGGGCCAGCCTGAAACAAGGAGTCAAGAATTCCATCAGAGTGTCACACATGGGTGGCAAGGGCCCAAGAATTGGGGCTATCTTCCACTGTTTTACTTGGTGCACTAGCAGGGAGCTGGATGAGAAGCTACACAGCCAGGACTGGAACCTGTACTCAGATTTGGGAAGCAGTGGCTCCAAGTGGCTTCTTAACTCACTGTACCACAACACCAGCCCCACCTAGTGTTCACTTCTAGGCAAATACAAACCCCATGAGTTTACGCTCAAGTCATAAATTCCAATCTATTGCCAATCCTGGCCTCCCCTACCTTCACGGTTACTGTAACACACATCCTTTAAGACAGGTACTATGTGTTAGCTAGATAGGAGTTAAGAAATTAAGGGATTTTGTTGCACAGTAGGGCGACTCTATGATAAATTTACTGTGTGTTTCTCTATTAAAAAGAACAATAAGGATTATGGTTGTTTTCACTGTAAAGAAATATTAAATACTTGAAAGGATAAATATATTTATTCTGAATAGACAACACATGTCACAAAACATCACATAAGACACCACAAATCACATTATAGCCCACAAATATTTGCAATATTTATGTCTAAATTTTTTAAATGCCTCCACAGTTTCAATTGTGGTCTGTCTTCTGGATTATTAAAATCATCTTATCAACAATATTTCTGCTTTTGCCTTTGCATCTGTAGCATCGATGTGGCTACAGCCCCACTTAGAACATATCCCCACCCTTACATTGACCTGTGAGGTCCTGTGTGGCACCACTGGCCTCCTAACTGCAATACCGTACCATCCCCCTTGATCTCTCTGTTAGGGGTCAAGACTGTCACTACCATATACTGAGCATGCTCCTGCCTCAGGGCCATTGCTTTCATTTTTCTCTACAAGTCTCACTCAATGCCATCTTCCCTGAGTGGTCTTCCCTCCACAACATCTGAAAAAGCACTTCATGTACTCTCTCAGAGCAAGCTTGCTTACTTTCCTTTCTGTCTTTGTATCTGTCTTGGCAGTCTATTTCCTCTGACATTGTTTTATATATTTAGCTCTCAATTTTCCATTTTTTTCTCTTTTCCCATCTAGAATATTACCACATTAGGGCAGGATCTTAACTTGTTTTATAAAGGGGCCAGCACTGTAGCATACTGGGTAAAGCTGCTGCCTGCAAGGCTGGTGTTCCATACGGGCTCCAGTTGGAATCCTGGCGTCTCCACTTCTGATCCAGCTCTCTGCTATGCCCTGGGAAAACAGAAGAAGGTGCCCCAATTACTTGGGCCCCTGCACCCACTTGGGACTTGTAGAAGAAGCTCCTGTCTCCTGGCTTTGGATTGGCCCAGCACTGGCCATTTTGGCCATTTGGTGAGTGAACCAGCAGATAGAAGATTTTCTCTCTCTCTCTCTCTCTCTCTCTCTCTCTCTCTCTCTCTCTCTTTTCTCTCCTTCTCTACCTCTGTCTTTCAAATAAATAATAAATATTTTTTTAAAAATTATTTTATTATATATTGTCTATTTCCCGACATAATGGTCTCTGGTACAGAGTTGAGATTCCTTAAATGTTTGTTAAATGAACACATAAGTCACTCCAGTAACAGAATGCATTCCAGATCAGATGGTTTATTCTTAAGAAACAGTTTATAAAAATTAAAATAAGACAAAGAGAAGGACAGTATCATACATTATTCAGGCTTCACATCTTGTCATGAACACATTTTTAGTTTGAAAATTTTCACATCTCTGTGAGAGACCTGAGGACGCCTACCTCCCCAAATGCCTCAAAGGAGAAAGGGCAGTTGTCATCGGATGGCATCCCTAAATGTCTTTCTGGATGCCTGTTCCCTGGAAGGCAACAGGTGATGGCTTAAGGACTTTGGCTCTGTCACCTGTATAAGAGACCTTGATTGAGATCCTAGCTGCTAGTTTCAGTCTAACCCATGCCTTGCTGTTGTGGGAATTTAGGGACTAAATCAGCAGGTGGGAGATCTTTCTCTTTCTTTCTGCTTTTAAAATAAATTAAGAAGGAAACTGTGACCACAGTTGTACATGAAGTAGTGAAATAAACCCCAGTTTATTTAATAGAGGTTCAGGAGAAAGTTACCAACAACAGAGGGCTTAGAAATCAGAAGTCAGGTGATATTTTATTTTCTTAATATAGTATTGGGAAGAAAATAAAAATTCAATTGAAAAGTTATTTCAAACTCAATATCTGTCTCTTGGATCTGCAGCCTGTACCATTGCCCTAAAATAGAGCAAATTAATTATTTTGGAAGTTGACAAGGGAAAGAAGCACTCTTTGATATTTAGACAAAATAAAAATTTCTAAAAATGATATTTTCACCTACAAATTCTTTCCAAAAAAACTTTGTGATTATTTATCAAGTTAAAAAACAGAGCTATACAGGCTGGCATGGTGGCTTAGCAGGAAAGGTCACCACTGGCTGTGCCAGCATCCTATATGGGTGCCAGTTTTATTCCCGGCTGCTCCACTTCCCATTCAGCTCTAGGCATTGACCTGGGAAAGTAGTAGAAGATGGTCCAAGTCCTTAGGCCCCTGCACCCACTTGGGAGAGCTGGAAGAAGCTCCTGGCTCCTGGCTTTGGGTCAACTCAGTTGCAGCCATTGGGGAGTGAACCAGCAGATGGAAGACATTTCTTTCTCTCTCTCCCTCTCTCTCTCTCTCTGCCTCTGCCTTCAAATAAATAGATAGATAAATAAATAAATCTTTTTTTAAAAAAAAGCTATAGAAGTTTAAATCAAAGTTGTATTATAATGTTGGTTTTTTGAAGAATTTACACCTTTAAATAGCCAATCATTCCAGCAAATTAAAAGATAACCAGTCTTCTCTTATATCTTTCTAAAACTTTTGTGGTTATCTTCATATGGAACCAACATTTTTTTTTTGCATTGGCTTATAATTTGTTAATGGTTTGGAGTCCTATGGTAAGCGGAATTTTGTTTTCATTACAATTGCTTATCAACTGTTCTGGTATAGAGAGGAAATATTGATTTTTGCTACTTTACTGTGAATTCAGGAGGTTTCTGAGCTCTCATTAATTTAAGCTTTTCAGGTGTTTATTTGGATTTCTTAAGGTAGTTTTGCTTGTATTGACCTTAGAGGCAGGTCCTTGTAAGCTGTAAGAGGCTCTTGCTTCACACTGCTTTGAATCATTTGTGCTTTTTTACAACCATCTTATTTCACATTTGGCTGGCCCTCCTTGTGCTATGCCCACATTGAAGACATATATGCATGTCACACACAATCAGGATTAAACAACACCTAAGAGATTTACAGCATGTGAGGGACAGGAATATTCATTATGTCCGCACAGTGACTAGTCCAGAATTGTTAAGGATGCTTTGGTTAATGTAGGAAAAGAGGTCATTATATTTAAGAAATGTGTAGTCCATTATAAATGGTCTATCATAAATGATGCCAACAGTAGCAACCTGGCTTTATAGTTATTTACACAATCCCAAAGCCTAAAAAAGCTACAAGCAATTATCTTAAAAACTCTAAGCAGAAAGTGTTTTGAATCCATTATCTCTGCAGAGGTCATAAACACAAGAAAAGGAGCATGATGTTATTCAGTATTTTTAAAACTTTAAACATTAAAATATTTGAACTGAGTCATAAAGCAACTAGCCAATGCAGCTCATTTGTTCTCTTGTCCTATTCATTTCTAAGCATATTGTAATCCCTGACACATCAGTTCCAGGGGTTAGCAGCATAAAGGTTTCTTAATACCAGGTGAAGTATCAGTATTCTACTGGTTGGAAGTTGAAGATCCAACTCAACTTGTTTTATACAAACATTTATATATATACATATTATATATATATTATATTTATATATGTATTTATATATTATATATGTCTATATATAATATATATATTCACTGAACATAAATGTCTTGACATGTGCACAGCTTTAAGTAAAGTTAGACCCAGCAACCCCAACATATTCACCAAGGGCCCACTTTTTTCCTCTTTATTCATCCTCAGTGTCTGTTTCACTCCCAGACTATCTGGTTCCATCTTTATCTCATCCTGGGATTCCTAGTTCATCCACACATAGCTCCATGATTTCTTGTTGTGGGAGTAAAAGCCAAATTCAAATCAAAACAAAATGACAAGAACAACATCAGCAGCAGCAAAAGAAAAGTACAGATAGTAAAAATAAAAGATAATGGAACATGATGGGGCTAGCATTGTGGCATGGCAGGTAAAGCTGCTGCCTGTGACACTGGCATTCCATATGGGCACTGGTTTGTAGCCCAGCTGCTCCACTTCTGACCCAGCTCCCTGCTAATAGTCTGGGAAAGGCAGGGGAAGATGGCCTAAGTGCTTGGGCTCCTGCACCCATGAGGGGGACCAGGACAAAACTCCTGGCTCCTGGTTTCAGCTGGTTCAGCTCTGGTCATTGGGCCACTTGGGGTGTGAACCAGCTGATGAAGACCTCTTTCTCTCTGTCTCTCTGTCTCTCCCTCTCCCTATGTAATTCTTACTTTCAAATAAACAAACTTTCTAAAGAAAAACAAGACATCATGTGAGTTCTCTACCCTACTTCCTTACATTGAATAAAGAGGGGAGGAAGAGAAGGCTCTTCTTTTCTTGCATGAAAGGGAGGAAACTTATTTTGGGGAGTTGCCCCAGTAATCGCCATCTCACATCTGTGAATAATTCTGTCCACTGGTATTAAAATCACACAGACTGGGGAGTGGATTAGGGTGGCAAAGTAAGAAGGAGCTTGCTCCTTGAGTCTAGGAGAAGATAGTTTCAAAAAGGTGGAAAGAGTTCAGTCTCAAAGAAGAGTTAGGGATAAAACAGCAAAGGAAAAGAGGAAACCTTACATAAGTTGGAGGAACACAGTAGACCTACATGGAGGGCAAAATCTTGCACAACTTGGGATCCCACCATCCAAGGGCCTCTGCACTAGCAATGGAGAGCAAGATGAGATTAGACTGCAGCAGCCCACACCACGGGTGAAAAAGCTGCAGGAAGAGCCTAGAGGGAATCCAGCTTGGAGCTCCGCAGGGCAAAGTATACCTGCCAAATAAAAGAGGAAAAAAAATCAATGTGGGGAGAACATTTACTCTCTCCCTGATCATCCTGCAAAGGCATCCTATAACAAGCTGACAGAGAGCAGGTGCCACTTTGGACATATGTAGCAGCTGTGTCAGCTTGTGTCCATGCCCAGCAACCAGCCAAGCTGAGACTCCTGTGTCTAGTGGGGAGAATAGACAGGGGACTGGCTGCTTGCGACTATGGGAGGCTTCTGTGCCGGGACTATGAAAACACTGAGGTTGTGTGCAAGTACTCAGGGTACGGCTGGGACATTGGGCAATCATTGTTGGAGGCTCCACATTATCAGGGTTCCCTGGTTACATGGTGAGAGACATTGCTTGGGAATCTGAACTTATACTGAAGACTGCACAGATCCTTTGTGTGATCCTTGTGGCAGAGCAGGTGAATAATATACTCATTGGGGCTAGTGCCCGGGCACTGGTCTCCTTCAAGGAAGAAACATCCCCCAATAAAAAAAAAGAATGAAAAGGAGATTTACCATGGTCACCTCATGCCCTTCACCCTGGAGCACTGAACAGAGCTACCTGGCCACTCCCACCACATGCATCTAGGTATTCCCTGAAAACACCCCACTAATACAATCAGATATACTACAAAGATAAAAGCCACCACAGCGAAAAATCAAAGAAACCAATGAATATCCCCACAAATGCCAAATAACAAAAGCACTGATCCAAGAAACAAGAACAAGGAAAACAACATGATATCCCCAAAAGAACACAACACCTCAATACTAGATTGTGAATGATGAGATTGAAAAAATTCCAGAAATGGAATTCAAAACATTGATCATGAGGTTACTTAGAAATAATATGAAGCAAATGCATGAACTAATGAAATCCATACATGATATGAAAGAAAATTTCTCCTAAAAAAACTGAGATCTTAAAGAGATATCAAAATGAAATCTTGGAAATTAAGAATTCAAAAAAAAAAACAAATAAAAATACAATGGAGAGCTTTAACAACAGAATTGATGAAGCAGAGCAAAGAATATCTGACTTAGAAGACAAAGCATAGGGAATTATACAGTCAGACCAAACACAAGAAGAAGAAATTAGAAAACACTGTTGGGAATCTACAAATCTACAGGATACTATCAAATGACCCTACATATGAGTTCTAGGAGATCATGAAGATGTGGAAAGAGAAAAAGGATTAGAAGGACTTTTTAAGTAAAATAATAATAGAAAATTTCCCCAATTAGGAGAAATAAAGGGGAATCCAAGTGCAAGAAATGAATAGAACTCCTAATACACATGACCAGAAAAGATCTTCACCACGACACATTGCAATCAAACTCTCCACAGTAAAACATAAAGAAATGATTCTAAAATGTGCACGAGAAAAATGCCAGATTACTTTCAGAGGATCTCCAATTAGACGCACAGCTGACTTCTCATCAGAAACCTTATAGGCTAGGAGAGAATGGAGAGATATAATCCAAGTCTTAAGAGAAAAAAATTTGGGGCTGGCACTGTGGCTCATTTGGTTAATCCTCCACCTGTGGCACCAGCATCCCATATGGGCACCAGGTTCTAGTCCCGGTTGCTCCTCTTCCAGTCAAGCTCTCTGCTGTGGCCCAGGAAGACAGTGGAGGATGGTTCAAGTGCTTGTACCCCTGCACCCACATGGGAGACCAGAAAGAAGCATCCGGCTCCTGGCTTCGGATTGGCACAGTGCCGAATGTGGCGGCCATTTGGGGAGTGAACCAATGGAAGGAAGACTTTTCTCTCTCTCTCTCTCTCTCTCTCACTGTCTATAACTCTACCTGTCAAATAAAAAAAGAGAGAGAAAAAATTGTTAACCCAGAATACTATACTCTGCAAAACTCTCATTTATGAATGAAGGTGAAATAAAGACCTTCCATGACAAACAGAAACTGAAAGAATTTGTCACCACTCATCAAGCCCTGCAGAAGATGCTTAAGGATGTGCTGCACACACAGAAAAAAAGAAACATGGTCATCAGTTCAGAAGAAGATAAAGGAAGCAAAGCTCCCAGTAAAAGTACAAAGGAAATTGTAGCTAAAAATAGGAATATTTATGGAAAAATGGAAGGGCAAAATAATTACTTATCAATATGCACCTTGAATGAAAATGGCCTTAACTCTCCATTTGAATGAAACAGAATGGTAGAATGGATTGAAATGCAAAACCCATCTATTTGCTGCCTACAAGAAACACATCTCACCAACAAAGATGCACTCAGACTGAAAGTGAAAAGATGGAAAAAGATATTCCATGCTAAGAGAAACCAAAACAGATCTGGTGTAACCATGCTAATATCAGACAAAATAGACTTTAATACAAAAACTGTTAAAGGAAACAAAGAAAGACACTATGTAATGATTAAGGGATCAATTAAACAGGAAAATGTAACTGTTATAAATGTATGTGCCACTAGCCAGTGCCGTGGCTCACTAGGCTAATCCTCCACCTGCGGCGCCGGCACACTGGGTTCTAGTCCCGGTCAGGATGCCGGATTCTGTCCTGGTTGCTCCTCTTCCAGGCCAGCTCTCTGCTGTGGCCAGTGAATGCAGTGGAGGATGGCCCAAGTGCTTGGGCCCTGCACCCCATGGGAGACCAGGATAAGTACCTGGCTCCTGCCATCGGATCAGTGCGGTGCGCTGGCCACAGCGGCCATTGGAGGGTGAACCAACGGCAAAGGAAGACCTTTCTCTATGTCTCTCTCTCTCACTGTCCACTCTGCCTGTCAAAAAATTTAAAAAAAAATGTATGTGCCACTAATTACAGGCCACCTGGCTATTTAAAAGAAATGTTAAGGGATCTAAAGGGAGACATAGACTCAAATACAATAGTAGTGGTAGATTTCAATACCACACTTTCAGCAATGGACAGAAAAAAACAGACAGAAAATCATCAAGTACACAGCAGAGTTAATTGGCACTACAGACAAAAATAGACCTAGTAGATATCTACAGAACTTTTCATCGTAGTTACAGAACACACATTCTTCTCACCTATGTATAGAACCTTCTCTTTTTTTAAAAATTTTATTTATTTTTTTGACAGGCAGAGTTAGACAGTGTGAGAGAGAGACAGAGAGAAAGGTATTCCTTCCATTGGTTCACCCCCCAAATGGCCGCTATGGCCAGCACACTGTGCCAATCTGAAGCCAGGAGCCAGGTGCTTCCTCCTGGTCTCCCACATGGGTGCAGGGCCCAAGGACTTGGGCCATCCTCCACTGCCTTCCTAGGCCACAGCAGAGAGCTGGATTGGAAGAGGAGCAACTGGAACAGAATCTGGTGGCCCAACCAGGGTCCCAGCTGGCACCCAATCCAGCGCCACAGGTAGAAGATTAGCCTAGTGACACACGGCACTGGCCCTAGAACCTTCTTTAGGAATGACCACATGCTAGGTCATAAAACAAGTCTCAGCAAATTAAAAAGATACTGATATTATACCATGAATCTTCTCAGACAGACCGTAATGCAATGAAGCTGGAAATCAGCAACTCAGGAGTCTCTAGAACATAGGCAAACACATGGAGACTGAACTACATGCTCCTGAATCAACAGTGGCTCACAGAAGAAATCAAAAGAGAAATCGAAAAATTTCTGGAAAAAAGTGAATACAACACAACATATCAAAACTTATGGGATACAGCAAAAGCAGTGCTAAGAGGAAAGTTTATAGCAATTGGTGCCTACATCAAGAAATTGGAATTGTACCAAATAAATGAGCTATCAATGCAAGCCAAGGATCTAGAAAAGTAATAGTAAACCAAACCTGAACCTAGGAGAAAAGAAATAAAAGAAGTAGAGAATAAATCAACAAAATTGAACCCAAAAACACAATACAAAAAAAAAACAGCAAAAGGAAAAGCTGTTTTTTTTTTTTAAATTAACAAAACTTATACACCATTGGCCCAACTAACCAAAAAAAGGAGAGAGAAGACTCAAATCAATAAATCAGAGATGAAAAAGGAAATGTAACAACAGACACCAGAAAAATAAAAAGTATCATCACAAATTACTACAAAAAGTTGTATACCAACAAACTGGAAAACCCAGATGAAATGGATAGATTCCTGTACATATACAAATGACCTAAATTGAGCTATGGATACACAGAAAACCTAAATAGATCCATTATCAATACAGAAATTGAAACAGTAATAATGACCTTCCCAACAAAGAAAACCCAGGAACAGAAGGCTTCACTGCTAAATTCTTCCAGATATTTAAAGAAGAACTAACTCAAATTCTTTTCAAATTATTCAAAACAATTGAAAGGAATGGAATCCTCCAAAATTCTATGAAGCCAGCATCACCTTAATTCCTAAACCTGAAAAAGATAAAACAGAGAAAGAGAACTACAGACCAATTTCCCTGATGAACATAGTCTAGCAAAATCCTCAGCAAAATTCTGGCCAATTGAATCCAACAACACATCAGAAAAATCACTCACCAGAACCAAGTGAGATTTATCCCAGGTGTGCAAGGATGGTTCAACATTTGCAAATAAATCAATGTAATACATCACATTAACAAACTGAAGAACAAGCTCTGTATGATTACCTCAATAGATGAAGAAAAAGCACTTAATAAAAGACATCACCCTTTCATGATGAAAACTCTAATCAAACTGAGTATAGAAAGAACTTTCATCAATACAACAAGGTAATTTATGACAAACCCATGATCAGCATCCTATTGACTGAGAAAGTAAGAAACATTCCCACTAAGATCCATAATCAGACAGGGTACCCACTCTCACCATTGCTATTCAATATAGTCCTTCGAGTTTTAGCCAGAGACATTAGACAGAAAAAAAAAAAAAAATCAAAGGGATTAAAACTGGAGAAGAGGAAGTCAAACTACCCTTATTTGCAGATGACATGATTCTATATATAAGGGATCCAAAAGACTCAAACAAGAGACTACTGGAACTCAAAGAAGAGTGTGATAAAATAGCAGGATATAAAGTAATATACAGAGCTGGCGCTGTGGCTTATCTGGTAAAGCTGCCGTCTGCAGTGCCAGAATCACATATAGGTGCCAGTTCAAGTACGGGCTGTGCCACTTCTGACCTAGCTCTCTGCTCTGGCCTAGGAAAGAAGTACAAATTGGCCCAAGTCCTTGGGCCCCTGCACCCACATGGGAGACCTGGAAGAATCTCCTGGCTCCTAGCTTAGGATCAGCACAGCTCCATCGGTTGCGGCCAACTGGGGAGTGAAACAGCAAATGGAAGACCTCTCTCTCTCTCTGCATCTCCTTCACTCTCTGTGTAACCTGACTATCAAATAAGTAAATAAACCTTTAAAAAAAGTCAATACACAGAAATCAACAGCCTTTATACAAACAGACAATGCCAAGGATACAAGAAAAAAAAATAATTACTAACATTGATCCCATTCACAGTAGCTACAAAAGAAAATCAAATACCTTGGAATAAATTTAGCCAAGGATGTCAAAGATCTTGACGGTGAGAATTATAAAACATTAAAGAAAGAAATAGAAGGAGATATAAAAAAAATGGTTCATGGATTGGAAGAATCAATATCATCAAAATGTCCTTTCTTCCAAAAGCAATCTACAGATTCAGTGTGATACCAATCAAAATACCAATGATATTCTTCTCATATCTAGAAAAGATGATGTTAAAATTCATATGGAATTACAGGAGACCATGAATAGCTAAAGCAAACTTCCACAACAAAAACAAAACCATAAGGATCACAATATCAGATTTCAAGACACTACAAGGCAGTTATAATCAAAACAGCCTGGTAATGGTACAAAAACAGGTAGATAGATCAATGGAACAGAACAGAAATGCCTGAAATCAATCCACACATCTACAACCAACTTATACTTGATCAAGGAGCTAAAACCAATACCTAGAGCAAGGACATTCTCTTCAACAAATGATGCTAACAAAATTGGATTTCCACATTCAGGAGTATGAAGCAGGACCCTTACTTTACAACTTACATGAAAATTCGTTCAAAATGGATTAAAGACTTAAATCTACAACCTGATACAATCAAATTACTAGAGAGCATTGGGAAAACCCTTCAAGACATTGGCCCAGGAAAAGAGTTCTTGGAAAAGATCCAGAGGCACAAGCAATCAAAGCCAAAATAAACAAATGGGATTATATCAATTTGAGAAGCTTCTGTACTGCAAAAGAAACACAAAGGAATGTGAAGAGGCAATGGACGGAATGTGAGAAATTATTTGCCAACGATGCAACTGATAAAGAATTATTAACTAGAATATTTAAAGAGATCAAGAAATTCCACAACAGCAAAGCAAACAACCCAGTTAAGAAATGGTAAAGGACTTAAACAGACATTTTTTGAAAGAGACAATCTAAATGGCCAACAGACACATGAAAAAATGCTCAAGATCATTAGTTGTCAGGGAAATGCAAATCAAAACCACACTCAAGTTAGAATGGCTTTCATAAAGACATCAACAAACAACAAATATGGTGAGGATGTGGAAAAAAGTACCCTAATGCACTGTTGGTGAGAATGTAAACTGGTAAAACTACTGTGGAAATCAGTTTGGTGATACATCAGAAATCTGAATATAGACCTACCATATGACCCTGCCATCCCATTCCTGGGAATTTACCCAAGGGAAAAGAAATCAGTGAATAAAAAAGTTATCTGCACCCCATGTTTATTGCAGTTCAATTCACAATAGCTAAGATATGGAATCAACTCAAATGCCTGTCAACTGAAGACTGGATAAAGAAATTATGGGATATGTTTATACTACACAGTGGTAAAAAATGAAATCCAGTCATTTGAAACAAAACTAATGAATCTGGAAAACATCATATTTAGTGAAATAATCCATTCTCAAAGGAGCAGATACCATATATTCTCCCAGATCTGTGATAACTAATAGGTCACCTAAAAAGAAATCTGTAGAAGTGAAATTGACACTTTGAGAAGCAATAACTTGAACAGCCCTAGTCTTGACTGTCAAGGAACATTTTTTGTTTTTGTTTATTTTTCTTCATGGAGATTGGGACTGAGAATGGGAGAGAGGAGGAGGTTAGATGGGAGTGGGGTGGGAGGGGAGGTATGATGGGAAGAATCACTATATTCCTATAGTTGTACTTATAAAATTTTCACTCATTAAATAAATAGTTTCTTTGGAAATAAAATTAAAAAATAAAAATATTTACCTCTCCCCAAAAAGAAAAATCACACAGACTGAAAAAAGAAACAGACTGACAGAGAGCACAGCAGCAAGGAGAGGTATGGCTGGGTTGTATGGTAGGGTTATATTCAGGTTTCTGAGGAATCTCTTTCTGAGGAATTCTGAGGAATTCTCTTTCAATGCTGCATCTTTTTCCGGCTTAGGAATTAAGGTGATGCTGGCTTCATAGAAAGAATTTGGGAGGATTCCTTCTTTTTCGATTGTTCTGAATAGTTTGAGAAGAAATGGAGTTAGTTCTTCTTTAAATGTCTGGTAGAATTCAGCAGTGAATCCATCTGGTCCTGGGCTTTTCTTTGTTGGGAGGGCCTTTATTACTGTTTCAATTTCTGTCTCAGTTATGGGTCTGTTTAGGTTTTCGATGTCTTCCTGGTTCAATTTAGGTAGGTTGCACGTGTCCAGGAATCTATCCATTTCTGATAGGTTTCCCTGTTTGCTGGCATACAAGTCCTTGTAGTAATTTCTGATGATTCTTTTTATTTCTGTGGTGTCTGTTGTTACGTTTCCTTTTTCATCTCTGATTTTATTGATTTGGGTCTTTTCTCTTCTTTTTTTAGTTAGTTGGGCCAATGGGGTGTCAATTTTGTTTATTTTTTCAAAAAACCAGCTCCTCGTTTGGCTGATTTTTTGTGATTTTTTCGGATGCAATTCTGTTGATTTCTTCTCTGATTTTAATTATTTCTCTTCTCCTACTTGATTTGGGTCTAGTTTGCTGCAAATTTTCTAGATCCTTGAGATGAATTGAAAGCTATTTTTTGGTGCCTTTCCATTTTCTTGATGTAGTCACCTACTGATATAAACTTTCCTCTTAACAGTGCTTTTGCTGAATCCCATAAGTTTTAGTATGTTGTGCTGTTATCCTCATTTACTTCCAGAAAATTTTTGATTTCTCTTTTGATTTCTTCTATGACTCAGTGTTCATTCAGGAGCATATTGTTCAATCTCCATGTGTTTGCATATGCTCTAGGTATTCCTGAGTGCTGATTTCCAACTTCATTCCTTTATGGTCTGAGAAGCTGCATGGTATGATTCTAATTCTTTTGAATTTGCTGAGACTTGCTTTATGGCCTTGTATGTGGTCAATCCTAGAGAAGGTTCCATGTACTGCTGAGAAGAATGTAAATTCCTTATGTGTAAGATGAAAACTTCTGTAGATATCTGTTAGATCCATTTGGGCTATAGTGTTGTTCAAATCTACTGTATCCTTGTTGACCTTCTATCCTGTTGATCTGTCTATTTCTGAGAGTGGAGTATTGAAGTCCCCCATTACTATTGTATTGGAGTCTAAGTCTCCCTTTAAGTCCCTTAACAAATCTTTTAAATAAACCGGTTCCCTGTAATTAGGTGCATATACATTGATAATCAATATATCTTCCTGTTGAATTGATCCCTTAATCATTATATAGTGCCCCTCTTTGTCTCTCTTAACAGTTTTGGTGGTAAAGTTTATGTTGTCCAATATTAAGATGGCTACACCCGCTCTTTTTTCATTTCTGTTGGCATGGTATATCTTTTTAAAGCCTTTCGCTTTCAGTCTGTATGCATCTTTGTTGGAAAGATGTGTTTCTTTTAAGCAGCAAATAGATGGGTTTTGTTCCTTAACCCAATCAGCCAATCTGTATCTTTTAAATGGACAGTTCAGGCCATTAACGTTCAATGAGACTATTGATAAGTAGTACCTTTGCCCTGCCATTTGCCAGATATTTTCTAATGTATGCTTTGAATTCCCTGTGATCTTTTGCTGTGAGGTTTCCTTCCTTTGCCTCCTTTCATATTGATGACCGTGTTTCTGTGTGTAACACATTTTAAACCATCTTTTGCAGGGTGGATAAGTGGCAACAAATACTTTCAATTTCTGTTTGTTATGAAAGGTCTTTATTTCACCTTCATTCACAAATGAGAGCTTTGCAGGATATAATACTCTGGGCTGGCAGTTTTTCTCTCTTAGTACCTGGGCTATGTCTCGCCATTCCCTTCTAGCCTGTAGGGTTTCTGATGAGAAGTCTGCTGTGAGTCTAATTGGAGATCCTCTGAGAGTAATCTGACGTTTCTCTCTTGCACAATTTAGAATCTTTTCTTTATGTTTCATGGTGGTGAGTTTGCTTACAACATGTCCTGGTGAGGATCTCTTTTGGTCATGTTTACTGGGGGTTCTATGAGCTTCCTGTACTAGGATGTCTCTGTCCTTCTCCAAACCCAGGAAGTTCTCTGCAAGTATCCCACTAAAAAGGCCTTTTAATACTTTCTCCCTCTCCATGCCTTCAGGAACTCCTGGAACCCGAATGTTGGGTTTTTTAATAGTATCCTGTAGATTCCCAACAATATTTTTTAGATTTCTAATTTCCTCTTCTTTTATTTGGTTTGACTGTATACTTTCCTGTGCTCCTGTCTTCTAAGTCCGATATTCTCTCTTCTGATTCACTGACTGTTTTTAAGGCTCTCCAATGTATTTGTCATTTGATCTATTGAGCTCTTCATTTCATTTCGATTTCTCTTCACTATAACACTTTCCTGTTCTACTAGTTTCTGCCTTTCATTTTTATTCCTCCTTAAGATTTCATTTTCTCGAAGGAGATTTTCTATCCTGTCCAGTAAGGATTTATGTAGCTCAAGCATTTGTTTTTGAAAACTTCTAAATGTTCTTATAATTTTTTTTTAAATCGGTATCTTGCATTTCTTCCATCTCATCATCTTCATAATCTTGGCTTGGGGTGTCTGGTTCATTTGGGGGTGTCATATTGTCTTCCTTGTTCTTGTTTGCTCAGTTTCTGCATTTGTTGCTTGGCATTGTGGAGATATTCTTTGGATTCTTCCTCCCTCACTGTGGTGTTTTTATTTCTTGTTATACTATGAGTGTATTAAGTGGACTGTCTGCTTTTGATGGAGTCTTAGAGGCTTGAGATGGGTGTGGCCTGACAGCTCTGTTTGGTTCCTCAGGGTTAAGGGTGTGCCAAAGGTGACACTCCCAGGTCAAGCGTGGTAAATCTCTCTTTCATTCTTTCTTTTTTTGATTCAGAAGGGAAGTAATTCCGCACAGCTGAGTGGAACTGGAGCTAGTTAGCAGGTGAATGATATACCCACAGGAGCCAGAGATCTGAGGCTCTTTCCCAAGGACCACACAGGGAAGCTGTCTGCCCTCAGTGTGGGCTCAAATTCTCCTGCAGTCTCCCACTGGGTTGCCAAGGTTACCAAATTGTAGTGTCTCTGGAGAGTACTCATGTGAATTCCATGAGTTCTCTCCCCCACCTTCCCTTTTTTCACAGTCTCAGTTCATTAGCACCACACATTCACTAGGTCCTAATCTCTTGTTATTTCTCTCCCCCCAGAGTCAGGTGGGTACAGACCTGAAGTCGCCCCGCTTATGGCATATGTCCAAAATGGCGCCTGCTCTTTGTCTTGCTTGCCTTTGAGAGGTGAGCGGAGAGAAACTCGTGTCTGTATCAGTCACTTTTTTTTTTTCCTCCTCTCTCTTCTATTTAGCCTGGTGAACTTTTCCCCATGGGATTCCAAGCCTCGTTCCCTCTAGTTTCCTCTTTCCACTTGCCCACCAATGTCTCGAGCTATTGAGGTTCGGCTCACCTCATGTTCCAGCACTGGTGTTTTGATTCTGCCACTGGTGTCCCGAACCGTGGGCTCTCATGCTCTCCACGCAGGTCCACTGTGAATCACTAGTTCTGGAAGAGTTTCCTCTGCTATTTCTTCCCTTATTCTTCCTTGAACCTGCAGTACCTCCACTTTTATTAAACTGTCTCAATTGGTAAAGTCAACAACAGGAGTCACTGTGCACTTACTCCTCATGTAGGATCTCTGTCCTTAATGTGCTGTGCATTGAGATTTAATGCTATAATGAGTACTCAAACAATATATTTCACTTTGTGTTTCTATTGGGGTGCAAACTGTTGAAATCCTTACTTAATGCATACTAAACTGATCCTCTGTAAAAAAAAAAAAAAAAGAAAAGAAAAGAAATTATCAACTCCCAACTTGACTCTCACTGGGATTAAACATGACAATAGGTCTGATCTGATTTCATCATCATTTAAAAAAAAATCATCTATTATTTTTCACTTTATGTTTCTGTGTGGGAGCAAACTGTTGAAATCCTTACTTAATGTATACTAAGCTGATCTTCTGTATATTAAGATAATCGAAAATGAATCTTGATGTGAATGGAAGGGGAGAGGGAGTGGGAAAGGGGAGGGCTGTGGGTGGGAGGGACAGTATAGGGGGGAAGCCATTGTAATCCATAAATCGTACTTTGGAAATTTATATTCATTAAAAAAAAGTTTAAAAAAAAAACTGTCTCTTCCCAGACTATCAATGTGCTCCCTTCCTATTCTGCCATCTTGCCTCTATTTTTCATGTTTCACTCTTAATCCAATAACATTTAACACAAGATTTGGAGGATCAAACACTTAACATGCAAGCTAAATTAACATCCAAACCATAGAAACTTAGATTTGATACACAAATTTCATGAAACACATGTGTTTTTCAACATACAAATAGAGAAAATTGATTTTTTTGGTTAATATTTAAAGAACACTCTTTATATTGACATCATCAAAAGTCAACCCAACATTTTTAGCATATTGTGAAGATGAAAGTCTTATTTTACACTCAAATTGCAGCAATACATGGAGTATAAGGAGACTTGTGTGTCTTGGAAGATGATGGACTAAGAGAGTAGATCCTAAGAAAGCACATTGGGTCATGCAGTGACAAGCATGCTGGAACATGTTGACAATATGACAATAAACCTAGTTTTCATTCTAAAGCCTCAACAAGCTCCCCTGAAGATCAATCACAATATCCCCTTCTGGAACCTTTGGTAGGCCCTAGAAATACGGCACCTGTGTTTCAGCTCTCTGACAGTTTGCTGGAAAATGTCCTTTTGTCACTGTTATTAAAAAGTTGAAACCCTAACCTCAAGGTGATGGTGTTTGCAGATGGGACCTTCAGGAGGCGATTTAGGGTATGAGAGTGGAGATATTAGGAATGGGATTAATGTCCTGTTAAAAGCGCCCTAGAGAGCTGCATTGCTCCTATTGCCATTTGAGAAAGACACAGGGAGATGGCACCCTCTATGAACCAGGAAATCAGTGCTCACCAGACATGGAATCCACTCATGAAGTGATCTTGACTTTTCCAAACCTTGAAACAAAATTAAAAGTGAGTAAAGATCACGAAGGTGAACTCTGTAATTAACACACAATTATCCTTAGGTGTTTAAATTTTAACTGAAAAGTGATCCTTGTTAGGAATTTGGAAAACATTATGCTGAGTGAAATAAGCCAATCCCAAAGGGACAAATACCATATGTTCTCCCTGATCGGTGACAACTAACTGAGCACCAAAAAGGAAACCTGTTAAAGTGAAATGAACACTATGAGAAATGGTGACTTGATCAGCCCTCACCCTGACTGTTGATGAGCAACTTAATATGTTATCCCTCTTAGTATTTTTGTTTGTTTGTTCTACTAAATACTTTTGGTTGAATACTGTAATCAATACACAATTCTTCTTAAGTGCTGAAACTTAACTGAAAAGTGATTGCTGTTAAATATAAGAGTGGGAGTAAGAGAGGGAAGCGATGTGCAATTCGGGACATGCTCAAGCTGACTTACCTCAAACGGTAGAGTTAGAAACATACCAGGGGATTCCAATTCAATCCCATCGAAGTGGCATGTACCAATGCCATCTCACTAGTCCCAGTGATCAATTTCTGTTCACAATTGATCATAATGATAGGACTAAGAGTCAAAGGGATCACAGAAACAAGACTAGTGTCTGCAAATACTAGCTGATAGAATCAAAAAGGGAGAGAATGATCCAACATGGGAAGTGAGATACACAGCAGACCCATAGAATGGCAGATGTCCTAAACAGCACTCTGGCCTCAGAATCAGCCCTTAAGGCATGCAGAACCGGCTGAAAAGCCCATGAGACTATTTCAGGCATGGGAAGCCAAGACACTCTGAGGAAAAAAAAAAAACTAAATAAAAGATCTCCACGAGTGAGATCCCAGTGGAAAGAAAGAGTCATCAAAGAAGGAGGTACCTTTCTCTGAAGGGAGGAGAGAACTTCCACTTTGACCATGGCCTTGTCTAAATATGATCAGAGTCGGTGAACTCAGGGGGCTTCCATAGCCTTGGCAGCTCATGACAAGAGCCTAGGGTGATTACTGATGCCATGAACAAGAGTGTCAATTTGTTAAGTCAACAACAGGCGTCACTGTGCACTTACTCCTCATGTAGGATCTCTGTCCTTAGTGTGCTGTAAATTGTGATTTAATGCTATAACTAGTACTCAAACAGTATTTTTCACTTTATGTTTCTGTGTGGGAGCAAACTGTTGAAATCTTTACTTAATGTATGCTAAACTGATCTTCTGTATATAAAGAGAATCAAAAATGAATCTTGATGTGAATGGAAAGAGAGAGGGAGTAGGAAAGGGGAGGGTTGCGGGTGGGAGGGACGTTATGGGGGGGAAGCCATTGTAATCCATAAGCTGTACTTTGGAAATTTATATTCATTAAATAAAAGTTAAAAAAAAGATATAAAAAAAGATCACGAAGGTGGAAAATCAATGATAGTTATTGCTCATCAATCAGCAGTCACATTTTTTCATTACTACAATCTTCAAAAATAAAACACTATGTAAAGGAAAAAAAAAGAAATGTGAGAAGTTAATTTCTGTTGTGCATAAGCCACTCAGTCTATGGTATTCTGTTTAGCAACCTGAATGAACAAACACCCAGTGCTCACACCACCTCTTTTTATAACCCTTGACAATTATTTCAACTGTTCTTTCTTTTTATTTATTTATTTATTTTTAAATTTTTGACAGGCAGACTGGACAGTGAGAGAGAGAGACAGAGAGAAAGGTCTTCCCTTTGCCGTTGGTTCACCCTCCAGTGGCTGCAGCAGCCGGCGCGCTGCGGCCAGTGCGTCACCCTGATCCGAAGCCAGGAGCCAGGTGTTTCTCCTGGTCTCCCATGCGTGTGCAGGGCCCAAGCACTTGGGCCATCCTCCACTGTACTCCCGGGCCATAGCAGAGAGCTGGCCTGGAAGAAGGGCAACCGGGACAGAATCTGGCGCCCCGACTGGGACTAGAACCTGGTGTGCCGGCACTGCAAAGCGGAGGATTAGCCTAGTGAGCCGCGGCACCGGCCTCCATAGCTTTTAAAGCTGCGTTAAAATGTGTTTTTGCACTGATAAAAATTTAAGAATCTGACCTGATGTTTGAGATTCATAGAATCATAATTAATTGAAATTTGTATTAAAGTCCCAAAAACATATTCTAATATATTATGTTGTATAAATATTTTTGTCTAGAAGGTAAATTAGAACTAGAGCAAACATCATTCACAATGTTTTTATCTTATCAAATGATTTTGGAGCAAGGAGAAGTCCATGAGAATGGAAAAAACTGTCTATTCTCTCTGCTGAGATATTTTACGATAGCAAAGGTTTTGGAGTTATGAGCAGGAAAGAACAAGAATCAAATCACATTAACTTCATTTAACAAGAAAAAAATTATGATTAAAATTCTGATGAATTTGTCACTTTAGTTTGCAGAATTAACCTTTACAGAAAACTGTTGGTGGTACTTTGAGGAATTATAGGAATCATTACCAAAATAAACATGGGAAGTATTTTTAAGGTTGTGTCACCAAGCAAGATGTACCTGTAGACAAGGAACAGTGTCATTCTGCATGATTTTCACATGCCTGAAAACTTCCATATTAAGTAGGTATCACAAAAATAAAAGCATTTATTGTTAGGCAAATTGTTCTCAAAGTGAGATGGTATGAGTAGTGTCTGGCCATTTGTTAGAAACGTTCTTCTGAACCAAGCCTAAAATACCCCAAACCCTAACCTACCATAACCAGTACCCTGTGAACCCAACTGACTTTATGTTGGTTGTTAAGATGATTTCAGTCTTCTTTTCCAGTTTGCAGGAACTTTGTGAGAAGACTTGCTGCCCCAGATCTTGGGAATATAGACTGTAACAGTGCCATGAATTTCAGGAAACAGAGACTTATTGATTTTACATTGATGGGTTATTCCCAAATGGCCAGATGGTAGAATGTAGGCATGGAGTAACGGAGATATGGGATAGAGATACAAATTAGGTTCTTGCTTTAAAATCTTGTTCTAACTTACCTATGTATTCACTTGAACCTTAGTAATGTTTTTGTTATGAGGACACTAGCAAAAACCTTCTGGGACAAATATTTTCATCACATAATTATGTAATCTTTTAGCAATTTATGCAGTCTTCTAGGGGCTCCTGCTTTGGTGTAGTGGGTTAAGCTGTCACTTGCAGTGCTGGCATCACATAGGCGTGCTAGTTTAAGTCCCAGCTGCTCCACTTCCAATCCAGCTCCTTGCTAATGTGCCTGGGAAAGTGCTTGGGCCGCTGCCATACATGTAGGAGACCTGGAAGAAGTGCCTGGCTCCTGGCTTCAGCTCAGTCCAACCTCAGCCAGTGTGACTATTTGGGGGAGTGAACCACTGCGTGGAAGGTTGATCTCTCTCTCTCTCTCTCTCACCCTCCCTCTGACTCTGCCTTTTGAATAAATGAACAGACCTTAAAAAATTATTTTCTAAACACATTTCTATTGGAAATTCTTTAGAACATATACCTGGTACAAGGAGTCAACATCCAATCTTCCTGATTCACCAAGTTGTCTGAATTCATTTTCTTGTGTTCATTAGACCAGTTACATTAAATCTGAGCTGGAGCTAAACATTGCTAAACAGAACTTAAATTCCAAACAAAGCAGTAACAGAACACAAGTATATCTGCTTCTCTTCTCAACTTCTTTAAGCACTCATGAGTATTTTGGACTTTTCTTAAATTTCTATATTTAGAGCCAGTTCTAGTTACTAATTTGTTAGGTGATTTGTCACTGTGTGAAGAGCACTTAATTCTGTTGTCATGAAATAATATTACTGTAAGGATGAAAATCTTATGTCTTCATTGAGTCCCAAAGTACTAACAGTAAGGTAGTATGTTAATTAATCAACAGCATTAATTGAATTTGTAAAAAAAAAAAAACCAAAGTCACTATAATCTTTTTCAAAAAGATTATTTATTTATTTGAAAGTCAGAGTTATTCAGAGAGGCAGAGAGAGAAAGAGAGAGAGAGGTCTTCCATCTGCTGGTTCACTCCCCAATAGACTGCAACTGCCAGAGCTGTGCCAATCAGAAGCCAGGAGCCAGGAGCTTTATCCGGGTCTCCCATGCAGGTGCAGGGGTCCAAGGACTTTGGCCATCTTCTACTGCTTTCCTAGGCCATAGCAGAGAGCTGGATAAGAAGTGGAGCATCCAGGACTCGAACTGGCACCCATATGGGATGCTGGCACTACAGGCATCGGCTTTACCAGCTATGCCACAGTTCCGGCCCCCCTACAATCTTTTATTCCTAAAGCCACATAGCACCATTTGAGCAGGTACTTCTGGCCTCCCATGGGGTGCAGGGCCCAAGCACTTGGGCCATCCTCCACTGCCTTCCCGGGCCACAGCAGAGAGCTGGCCTGGAAGAGGGGCAACCGGGACAGAATCTGGCGCCCCTACTGAGACTAGAACCCGGTGTGCCAGCACCGCAAGGTGGAGGATTAGCCTAGTGAGCCACGGCGCCGGCCTTACAACTGTTCTTTCCAACTCCATCTTAAATTTTTTCCAAGCAGTCAATGATAAAGATTTTTGAGAAATAAACTTCTCATAATAATTTTATTAGTTTTTTCTAGCAATTTTATATATTGCTACACATCCCTTTTCTGTGTGCTACCACAAACATAATATTTATGACAAGATATAAAAACTGTACATGTTACTGCATAGAGAATCATTGCTGAGAGCCTTATTAATTGCTTGGTATCAAAAAGTGATCTTCTATATTTTAATGCTTAATATGTCAGGCAGTACTTCTGAGGGAAGTACATACACACACAATTGAATTTTGTTACATGATAAAAAACTGGTTGTTCATTTTGATATGTAATTTTATATTTTTGAAATAATAGTAAGCTCTGGTAAGCATTATTATCATTCATAATAACTGATTTTCATAAATCAATTCTTGTAAATATCATTTCATCCTAATAAGCCAAATAAAACAGTTTATTCCACATTGATGAAGTTTTTGTGTATTTAAAGAACTGTATGAGGTGCTATAGATAAGTCAAAATGATGATTATGTCATTCCATATCCTCAAAGAGACGCAGAAGAGTGGGGAAGATAAACATCCATTTATCGAGCCACAATACAGATCTGATTGTGGAAAGCAAAAAACTGGGACAGGAACAAAGCCTTGTTTAAGCAGTGATGCCATAATTTTCACTGGAGTTAAACAGACTTCGAAATTAAGCTTAGAACTATCAACTCAGAAAAAGGGAGCCTGTAGCATTTGCAAGTCTGTGGGTAGATATTACTCACAGCACCAAAGCTCTGAGGGAAACACAAAATGTATGACGTCCTCACAGCTCAGAAGTGGTAGTAGGAGCAAGGTGAAATTCTGCCACGTGGGTGAAAAGGAAACTTGCTAAGAAAAATAATGTAAGGAAGACTATGAATAAAAATATCTTCTAAGCAAATAGAGAACTTGGATTATTGTACAATTTTACATTAATTATATGACCTTGAGCAAGAACTTAATTTCTGTTGGGTTCATTTTCTCCATCTGTAAAACTAGGACTTTTAAAGTAAATGGTTTCTGGGAGTCTCATAAGATTGTAAATGCTGTGATTTATACCACCAGCAATTCAGTAAAATTTATTGAGTGCTTGCCATTTATACAGGGTTATGTGCAGTGGAAAATAAAAAATAAGCATGATGCATAACCTAACCACCTCAAGAAATTTATAGTCATGGCATGCAGTAGTTAAGTTAGTGTTTGGGAGGCCCTCATCCTGTATCAGAGTGCCTAATTATAGTCCTGGTTCCTCTGCTTCTGATCCAGTTTCCTACTGTTGTACATTCTGGGAGGCAACAGATGATGGCTCAAATACTTGGGTCCCTGCCAGCCGCATGGGAGATACAGATGCAATTCTTGCCTCCTGAGTTCGGCCTGGCTCAGAGCCAGCTGTTGGAAGTATTTGAGGAGTGACAAGGGATAGAAAACTCTCTCTTTCTCTCTCTCTCTCTCTCTCTCTCTCTCTCTCTCTGCCTGCCTAGCAAAATTAAAGCAAAACTGTTTTTTAAAAGAAACTTCCAAGTATTTTAGACAGATCAGTCGGCATCAGGCAGTATCTATCTAAGTGCCAAAGATAGGGACCAGATTATAAATGCATTGAGAACTGAAATCACACAAAGAAAGCTCTGTAGGAAAGAAAAGTCTTAAAATTTAAAAAGTGAGGATTCACATAGATAGGAAATCAGAGGGAGAAGGCCCCACAACCATTTACTCACCTGTTCCCCGACCAGAGGCAGACTGGAAGAAATGCACATGAAGTCCAGGCTCCAGATCACTGTTTGGAAAACACAATTTTCTATAGTATCAATGGGGATGATTTCTTAGAAACTCCTATGGATGCTAACATCTGTAGATGCTCAAGTTCTTATATAAAATGAGATAGTATATGCATATAACCTATGACATCTTGCTTGCAGTTTAATTTATCTCTAGGTAATGCACACTGCCTATAATATTGTAAATGCTACATAACAGTTATTATACTATACTGTTTAGGGAATGATGAAAAAAGCTTTGTACGTGTTCAATGTAGATACATTTTTCCGAATATTTTTGATTGCTATTGGTTAAATTCCTGGATATGGAACCAGCAAATAGAGAAGACTGGATGTAAAGTCACATCATTTCAGCAATTGCTCACTAAATGTACATACCTGGGGCACACATTAGAGCAATTAGTGAAGGCTAGTTTTCAAGGATTTTACACTACATGGCTACAAATATTTTATTACTTCTGCCAGCATTATTCTAAGTTTTATATGGCCATTAATTTCAAATGTTTAAATTGCAATAACAGTAATAATGAAAACCATATTACCTTATTCCCAGTGTTTGTTATTAATGATAATAGTGTCTGTTCAATGATTCGTCTTCCTTTTTCCCTGAGTGCTCATGGCTGCTATTGTCTCATCGGTACAGGTATTGTTGCTGGGCATGGTAGTCTATGAGGTGTAACAGTCCCTGATTATGATATTATGGCATGTGAATAATGTACTTCATCAGCTCTTACATTATCTTTTGTGAGAAGACATTACCGTTGCTTTCACTAGGATTTCTTAGGGAAAGAGAATGAAATTTTAATATCAGAAACGTTTTCAGCTAAACACAATAACTCGTTCACAACACAGTAATCATACACAATCTTCATACACTGAAAGTTAGGAAAATTGGGAAAAATGTAATATTACCTACATTCTTTCTGCTTAAATGTACATTTTAAAAATCTACCAAAAAAGGAAACTATATTATGCAAATACTATGTAGACTTTTTACACAGTTGCAAAGACAGTCTATTTTATAGCACACATGCTTAATGATATAATTTTTTTCACTCACTCACCCTATGGCCAAATCCTTAGCCTTCCCAATGTGCTTTGTAGATTTATGACTTCCTGTTTGTCCCTCTTTTTCTTCCTAAATCACACGACTACAACCTCTTGAGACTTGTAAAATAAGATAGATTTTCATCATTGTTAAAGGATTCTAAGACCACTCACCTGTTCCTAATGAACATTGAACCATGCACTGGACAATTCCAAAAAGGCAGATGAAATTCTAACATGCACCATAAGGACATCACTGGCTAAAAGCTGGATCACACTAAGTATTCGGACAGCATCCTTTCAAACTCTGAACTTCATTCAAGATTTCATCCTGATGTTGAGTTCCCAACCCATAAATCCACTTGGAAAAGGTAAGTGGCAGCTGAAAACCAAGACTTCAATGGAAGAAATACATATAGTTACACTCCATCTTTGTTAAGGCACAGGTGAATAACACAAAGCCCAATAAATCAAGGACTTCACAACATCTTGGACCATGTTGTCCAAGAAATCTGAGTCTCATAAATTCTAACTTGACAGGAAGTACCAAAATCCCTTTCAATGCTAAAAGTATAAACCTTTAGGATTAAGAAGAAACTTGGGAAAGAGGGTCCATTTATCTAAACTGTGTAAACATTGTCAACTAATAGGAATTTCATAGAGCTAGGAGGAGAAAGGTGCCTAAAAAAGAAGAATCATGCACTTTTGTACAAAATAAAGCCACATTTTTTAAACTTAATAACAAATGTGACTAATTTTTTAACATTAGGAGAAAAGATGGGAGTAATAAAAGCAGCAAATAGTTCTTATAGAAACTAGACTTGGGACGTTTTTCAAAAATAATACCATACTATTTGTATCAGAAACTTTTGTAGAAAGTGCAACTCCAGCTCTGTTCCTGGGCAGAAAGTGAACAAATTTGAAGCTTCTTCCATAATCTCAATCCCATCTTCCTATAACCAGGGGTCCTCTTCAGTCATGAGGAGGCAACTCAACTGATATCAGCCAAGATACCTGAGGACTAGAATGGAACTGCACATAAGCTTGAGCAAGGATGGAGAATTTGATGTGTTCACAAAGAGATCATAGAGACACTGAGTAGTAGAGTGTTAAGGGGCTGAATGAGAGGGTGGAAAATGCCAAGGATTTTCAGGGAAGAGGCTAGCATTGTGGAAGGAAGCAGCACCCATCTGGATCCCCTTTTGGAGTAAGACTCACCAGGAAAAAACTGTATTATGCCAAGAATGAATTCCATGTACTCAGACTCTCCTCTATCTCAAGGAACTTATGAATTAATACAGGAGCAATTTACTTTTCCTTTGGAAACTACTAGATATATGCATGAGGAATATAAGCAAAGGCATAGTTTTTTGCTCCTTGTCATCTGAAGAACTCTGGACAACTCCAAGTGAGGAAGTGCACTACACCGCATTAGCCTGCCCTGCCCAAAATATTTTGAGTTTGATGCTCCAGAGTCTTCCACACTCCCTGCACAGAGGATCCATGGGAAATACCCTCAAACCCCAAAAGCCTTATTAAGCAGGAAAAACAAATCAGTCCATTTGGCAGTGTTTAAGCAGATCTGAAAAGAATCATGCCTTAAGATGTCTTCAGATAAATTCACACATAGGTTGGAATTGGAACCAGAAAACTTCTTTGTGTAAATATCTTATAATTGATTGGACAAATTCAGGGTCCTCCTCAGAAGACCTCTTTGTTTTGTGTAGGCAAAAGGAAGGGGCATAATGAAGAGTAGGAAAAAGAGAGAGGGAGAAGGAGAAAAACACAACACAGACAATGTCAGAACACTTTATTTGTCTTTCAAAATCCCAGTGTTCCACAGCATATAAATATTAGGTTGAGTTCCTTCTCTAGGCAAGATGACCCTTTAGCTTATTAATATACTGAGCTGAGAAAACTCCACAGCACCAAGAAGAAACAGAAGGCTTTCATGAACTTTTAGTTACATTCGAAGCAGAACAAAGTATGGTCTTGAAATAACTTTGACTGCCACCTTCTATCTGGCGATGGGATACTTTAATATTGCGAACTATCTTGAACCCACCTGGAGGATCTTCTAATGAACTGATTGACACCAAGAACAGCAAAAGAGCCAGTTGTCTCCTCCCAGAAATTTTTCCTAAACCCAGTGAGCCCTCTCTGCAGTGGCTTTGATGACTTGAAGGGAAGGGTGGTGGTTGTCTTCTCCTTTCAGAGATCCTGGGCATTGCTGAGTCCATTTGATAGGAAATTCCACAAAGTCCTAAGAAGTTTCCACCAAATGGGAAAATTAGAGCTTCCATAGCTTAATATCAATGTAATTCTCAAGACTTAAAAGTATTTGTCATATTTTGAGATTGCCATTGGGGTGCAATGGATTAAGTCACTATCTGAATGCCTGCATTCATATTAGAGTACCTTGGTTTGGTTCCCATCTCCACTTCTGATCCAGGTGTACCTGGGAGGCAGCAGGTATTAGGCTAAGCACTTGGCTCCCTATCACTCATCTGGGAGACCCAGCTGGAGTTTCTGGCTCCAGGCTTTGGCCAGCTCCATTCCAACTGTTTTGGACATTTGAGGAGTGAACCAGCAAATGGAAGATCTCTGTCTCTCTTTCTCTTGCTATCTCTTTGTCACACTTTCAGATAAATAAATAAGCCTTTAAAATATTTGAAAATTTTATACACTGAAAATCTGTTTCATAGGGTTTTTTGGTTCTTATGTCCATGCTCTGATTCTCCAGAGACCTATAAATATTTAGTCACTAAACCCCATGCAGTTTCATTGCTTAGGAAGCTACATACACCATTGAATTAACTGTGTGACTTATGAGCAGAGTACATTATTTAGAAAATGTACATGAAATCTTGGCAGTTTTTTTTTACTTTAGCACTAAATATTACTTAAAACAAGAACATGCTGCTCAACCCCAATGGAAGAATTTTAAGAATAATTTTGTATTATATTAACATTAAGCAATAAAATCAATTACATAAAATTTTAAGACATCAATATGAAAAGTATATACAAAGAACAAGAAAAGAAGGAGCAGACAGTGAGTCAAGAGAGAAGGAGATACAGCAAAACAGAACTCTGGGCAGGCGCCGTGGCTCACTTGGCTAATCCTCCTCCTGCGGCACTGGCAGCCCAGGATCTAGTCCTGTTTGGGACGCCAGGTACTAGTCCCAGCTGCTCCGCTCCTCTTCCAGTCCAGCTCTCTCCTGTGGCCCTGGAAGGGCAGCAGAGGATGGCCCAAGTGCTTGGATCCCTGCACCCGCATGGGAGACCTGGAGGAAATACCGGCTCCTGGCTTTGGATCGGCGCAGCGCCAGCCATAGCAGCCATTAGGGGAATGAACCAATGGAAGGAAGACCTCTCTCTCTGTCTCTCTCTCACTGTCTATAACTCTCTCTTTGTCTCTCTCTCTCTCACTGTCTAACTCTGCCGAAAAAAAAAAAAAAAAAAAAAAAAAACAGAACTCTGACTTTTTTTTTTTTTTTTTGGACCGGCAGAGTGGACAGTGAGAGAGAGAGAGACAGAGAGAAAGGTCTTCACCCTCCAATGGCTGCCACGGCCGGCGAGCTGCAGGCCGGCGCACTGCGCTGATCTGATGGCAGGAGCCAGGTGCTTCTCCTGGTCTCCCATGGGGTACAGGGCCCAAGCACTTGGGCCATCCTCCACTGCACTCCCGGGCCACAGCAGAGAGCTGGCCTGGAAGAGGGGCAACCAGGACAGAATCCAGCGCTCCGACCGGAACTAGAACCTGGTGTGCTGGCGCCACAAGGCGGAGGATTAGCCTAGTGAGCCGCGGCACCAGCCAGAACTCTGACCTTTTAAATACTGAGGATATACAAAAGTAAGCAGGAAGCAAGATTTTAAATACAAATTCATATAAATTTAAAAGACAGACATGTTTTGAAAAGACAGAGAATTAAGATTCCAAAACCAGGATTCCATGACACACAGAATGCCAATGGTGGCTTAATACCGCCCAAAAGAAATTCGACACCACCATAAAATATTTCAAAGAATTTGAAGAATAAATTCTATTTGCAATTTAAGGTAGAGTTTAAAATTAAAGAAAAGCTGACAACCAAAACTGTTCCTGAAATGATATCGAGTTTCCTATCTTTCTAATGAAGAACATCTGGCTTCATTTCTTATATATTCATCCTTCAAAACGTGGCACTGTTTACTTCTGTTTAATTTTGTACTAATCTCTTCTGTCTTTACAGCTTTCTTCAGAAGCATTCCTTGGAGAACAACATTCCCTAGAATATTACCTAACTGCATGACTTTCGAGATTCTTGGGGATACATTACAGTGTTCTTTCTATGAGAACATCTTTGAGTAGGGTTATGAGTATAATACATTAAGACAACAAATTATTAACTTACTCAAGTGAGGAGCCTAAGCTTCTGGTAAGCCACAGTTTCCTAAATGTTTTCAAAAAACTTCCATAGTTCTAATATGTGTAAGTTAGTATTGTTAATTAGTTTATAGATTTGCCCTTATTGTTGAGGGTTTTTGGTTTTGGTTTTGGTTTTGTTTTGTTTTGTTTTTTGCTTTCATTGGTGTTAATTAGCTGCCTTTTGTTTCAGACTGAAGAACTCCTGGAACATTTCCTTTAAATGGTAACAAACTTCCTCAGCTTTGTTTGCCTGAGAAACTATTTTTTTCCTTATAATCTGAAAGACAGCCATGCTGGGTAAAGTATTCTTTAGTTGGAGGGTTTTTGTTGTTGGTTTATTGTTTTGTTTTGTTTTTAGCACATTAATTGGATCATTCTACTCTCCCCTACCCTATAAGATTTCTATTGTGAAATCTATTGTTAGCCTTCTTGGGGCTCCATTGAATGAAATCTACTTACATTTGTAGCTCAGAAAGTAGTGCTTCTTTCCTGGAGGGGCTTGTAATCCAGGTGTCAGACAGAACATAACAGAAATGAAATTTAGGGCAGTGGATGATAAGTGTTAATTAAACGGTACACACAAGTGTATTCGGAAAGCAGGAGATCACACAGATTTGGGATGATCAAGAAAAGTTTCAAGGGCCCAGTGGGAAGTGTCTAGTATCTGTATGGACACCTGAGGAAGAGGAGCTGAATTAAATATACTGATTATGATGACAGAGACCTTGAACTTGATTTCTTATTCATTTCTCTGACCAAATCAACTTGTACTTTTAGTGACCAGCTGTATGTATCCACACAGAAAAGTAAGTGCTGCTCAAAAAATTCAGAAATTGAAAAACAGAGTTTATATTAAATCAACCTTGCACTTATTTATTAGGTTGGTATAATGAACAAAAGCAAAAGAAAAATGAAGGAAAAACCAAAATAATTAATGATATATATTTAATTACATCCCATTAGCCATTTTTCCTGCTCAAATGGTGCTATGTGGCTTTAGGAATAAAAGATTGTAGGGGGGGCCGGAACTGTGGCATAACTGGTAAAGCCGATGCCTGTAGTGCCGGCATCCCATATGGGTACCAGTTCGAGTCCTGGATGCTCCACTTCTTATCCAGCTCTCTGCTATGGCCTAGGAAAGCAGTAGAAGATGGCCAAAGTCCTTGGACCCCTGCACCTGCATGGGAGACCTGGATAAAGCTCCTGGCTCCTGGCTTCTGATTGGCACAGCTCTGGCAGTTGCAACCTATTGGGGAGTGAACCAGCAGATGGAAGACCTCTCTCTCTCTTTCTCTCTCTGCCTCTCTGAATAACTCTGACTTTCAAATAAATAAATAATCTTTTTAAAAAAGATTATAGTGACTTTGGTATTTTTTTTTTACAAATTCAATTAATGCTGTTGATTAATTAACATACTACCTTACTGTTGGTACTTTGGGACTCAATGAAGACATAAGATTTTCATCCTTACAGTAATATTATTTCATGACAACAGAATTAAGTGCTCTTCACACAGTGACAAATCACCTAACAAATTAGTAACTAGAACTGGCTCTAAATATAGAAATTTAAGAAAAGTCCAAAAAACTCATGAGTGCTTAAAGAAGTTGAGAAGAGAAGCAGATATACTTGTGCTCTGTTACTGCTTTGTTTGGAATTTAAGTTCTGTTTAGCAATGTTTAGCTCCAGCTCACATTTAATGTAACTGGTCTAATGAACACAAGAAAATGAATTCAGACAACTTGGTGAATCAGGAAGATTGGATGTTGACTCCTTGTACCAGGTATATGTTCTAAAGAATTTCCAATAGAAATGTGTTTAGAAAATAATTTTTTTAAGATCTGTTCATTTATTCAAAAGGCAGAGTCAGAGGGAGGGAGAGAGAGAGAGAAAGAGATCAACCTCCCATGCAGTGGTTCACTCCCCCAAATAGTCACACTGGCTGAGGCTGGGCTGAGCTGAAGCCAGGAGCCAGGCGCTTCTTCCAGGTCTCCTACATGTATGGCAGGGGCCCAAGCACTTTCCCAGGCACATTAGCAAGGAGCTGGATTGGAAGTGGAGCAGCTGGGACTTAAACTAGCACCCCTATGTGATGCCAGCACTGCAAGTGACAGCTTAACCCACTACGCCAAAGCACGAGCCCCTAGAAGACTGCATAAATTGCTAAAAGATTACATAATTATGTGATGAAAATATTTGTCCCAGAAGGTTTTTGCTAGTGTCCTCATAACAAAAACATTACTAAGGTTCAAGTGAATACATAGGTAAGTTAGAACAAGATTTTAAAGCAAGAACCTAATTTGTATCTCTATCCCATATCTCCATTACTCCATGCCTACATTCTACCATCTGGCCATTTGGGAATAACCCATCAATGTAAAATCAATAAGTCTCTGTTTCCTGAAATTCATGGCACTGTTACAGTCTATATTCCCAAGATCTGGGGCAGCAAGTCTTCTCACAAAGTTCCTGCAAACTGGAAAAGAAGACTGAAATCATCTTAGCAACCAACATAAAGTCAGTTGGGTTCACAGGGTACTGGTTATGGTAGGTTAGGGTTTGGGGTATTTTAGGCTTGGTTCAGAAGAACGTTTCTAACAAATGGCCAGACACTACTCATACCATCTCACTTTGAGAACAATATGTCTAACAATAAATGCTTTTATTTTTGTGATACCTACTTAATATGGAAGTTTTCAGGCATGTGAAAATCTTGCAGAATGACACTGTTCCTTGTCTACAGGTACATCTTGCTTGGTGACACAACCTTAAAAATACTTCCCATGTTTATTTTGGTAATGATTCCTATAATTCCTCAAAGTACCACCAACAGTTTTCTGTAAAGGTTAATTTTGCAAACTAAAGTGACAAATTCATCAGAATTTTAATCATAATTTTTTTTCTTGTTAAATGAAGTTAATGTGATCTGATTCTTGTTCTTTCCTGCTCATAACTCCAAAACCTTTGCTATCGTAAAATATCTCAGCAGAGAGAATAGACAGTTTTTTCCATTCTCATGGACTTCTCCTTGCTCCAAAATCATTTGATAAGATAAAAACATTGTGAATGATGTTTGCCCTAGTTCTAATTTACCTTCTAGACAAAAATATTTATACAACATAATATATTAGAATATGTTTTTGGGACTTTAATACAAATTTCAATTAATTATGATTCTATGAATCTCAAACATCAGGTCAGATTCTTAAATTTTTATCAGTGCAAAAACACATTTTAAAGCAGCTTTAAAAGCTAAAGAGGCCGGCGCCGCGGCTCACTAGGCTAATCCTCCGTTTTGCGGTGCCGGCACACCAGGTTCTAGTCCCAGTCGGGGCGCCAGATTCTGTCCCGGTTGCCCCTCTTCCAGGCCAGCTCTCTGCTGTGGCCAGGGAGTGCAGTGGAGGATGGCCCAAGTGCTTGGGCCCTGCACCCCATGGGAGACCAGGAGAAGCACCTGGCTCCTGCCATCAGATCAGCGCGGTGTGCCGGCTGCAGCGCGCCGGCCGTGGCAGCCATTGGAGGGTGAACCAACAGCAAAGGAAGACCTTTCTCTCTGTCTCTCTCTCTCACTGTCCACTCTGCCTGAAAAAAAAAAAAAAAAAAAAAACAAACTAAAGAGAAGGTCTGGTGTTGTCGTGCAACAGGCTAAGCCGTAATACACCTTGAAAGAAGCAGACGAAGGCTCAAGTGCTGTTGCCTCTGCCACCCATCTGAGAAATCTGGGTGGAGTTCCAAGCTCCTTGCTTTAGTCTGGCACAGCCTCAGCCCCTGAAGCCAACTGTGGAGTGAAACAGAGGGTGAAAGACACCTTTCTCTCCATGTCTCTCCCTCTCTCTTTGTCTCTCCCTCTATCTCTTTCACTTGGCCTTTTAAATAAATAAAATGAAACATTTTAGAAAAAAAAAACTTATAAGGGTATTTAACCATGCTAGTCAAGACTCTTGATTTAAAGAGGATAACCAACTGAAACAGCTATATTCTGAGACATCATGAGAAGAGGGTCTCTGATACAGAGGACTATTAAGGAATCATAGCTGGACCACCACTAACTACAGGCTGGAAATGAAAAATAGTAAGGCCAGGGACCCTCAACTCTCTTCTGTCACTCATTCATTTATGGTTTCTCCTCATAAATGATGTAGTTTCAGGAGATTCCAAGATGGCTAAATAGGTGAAAGATGTGCTATTTTTGATCATGGAAAGATACCACAAAAACAAGAGAAGGATCTGTGTTCCTGAGAGTTAGTTGGAGAGTTTTCAGTGAAAAGTCTGCAGAAAGAACAGACTCCGTGGAGCAGCAAGAATTGCACAGATGTGCAACAGCTCACAGGCTACTCACAAAAACTCCTGTGGCCAGCAGCTGGCATGGAGGCCATCTTCCTAAGAAAGAGGAAGAGAGTTCACAGAAACCTGTGCTCCACTGTGATCTTGTCTGGGGCAGAGCCAAGTGGACAAATTGGTGGGGAACTAGGCGCTTGTTTGACTCTCTGAACATCGCTTCCCCGCTTCCCCTCACCAGGGCACCAAGTGACCAGCAAGGGAAGCACCATCATCTCAGAATAAGTGTGCAACAACCCATGAACCTCTGGTGGATTTTGTCAGAGGTAGAAATATGCATTTCCATTGACTGATATTTAAGTATGCACTACACACAGAAACAGAGAAAGACAGCCAGTTAATCTACAGTACCCATCAAATAGATCTAATTGTCTACAGAACTTTTCATCTCACAATCAAAGAATACACATTCTTTTCATCAGTGCAAGAAACTTTCTCCAGGATTGACGATATGCTAGGACATAAAAAAGTCTCAACCAATTCAAAATATAAAGTCATACCATGTATCTTTTCTGACCACATTGGGATAAAACTGGAAATTAATAGCATAACAAACTCCAGAAAATATACAAGCAAATGCACACTGAACAACATGCTCCTGAATCAACGGTGGATCATAAAAGAAATCAAAAGAGAAATAAAAAAAAATTTCCTTGAAAAAAATGGAGATGATAACATATCACATCTGAACTTACGGGCTACAACAAAAGCAGTGTTAGTAGAAGAAGGAGGAAGAAGGGTGGAAGTGTGAGCAGAAGGGAGGGTACGGTTGGAAGTATTGCTCTGTTCCTAAATCAGTACACATGAAATACATGAAATCTGTATACCTTAATTAAAATTTTAAAAAGAAAACATACACACACAGAGCAAAGTTTATACCAATTAGTTCTCACATCAAGAAATTGGAAACATATCAAATAAATGATTTGACAATGCATCTCAAGGACCTAGATAAACAAGAACAAATCAAGCACAAAATTAGTAGGAGGAAAGAATAATAAAAATTCCAACAAAATTGAAACCAAAAATCTATACAAAAGGTTATGAAATCAAGAGCTTGTTTTTGGAAAAATAATTGAAACACCATTGGCCCAACTAACCAAAAAAGGGGGAGAAGATCCAAATTAACAAAATGAGAGATGGAAAAGCAGATGTTCCAACTGATGCCACTGAGGATAAAACAGATTTTTAAGAATTATCACAAACAGCTTTATGCCAACAAACTAGAAAACTTAGAAGAAATGGACAGATTTGTGGAAAAAACAATTTACCAAAATTGAGGCATGAAGACACAGGAAACCTAAATAAAATCAACAACCAAGAGAGAGATCGAATCAGTATCAGAAATCTTCCCAACCAAGAAAATCCATGGGTCAGATGGATTTACTACTGAATTCTACCAGACTTTGAAAGAAGAACTAATCCAGATGCTTCTTAAACTATTCAAAATAATTGAAAGGGAGAGAATGCTCCCAAACTCCATCTTCCAAACTTCCAAAACCTCAAAACTTCCAAAACAACAAAAATACACAACAACAAAAAAACTATCAACTGATATCCATGATGAACAGATGCAAAGATCCTCAACAAGATACTAACTAACCTAATCCAACCGAACCAAGTGGGACATACCTTAGGGATGCATGAATGGTTCATCATATGAATTTCAATGAATAGCACATCATATTAACAAATTCACATACAAAAATGACTTGCTTTTCTCAATAGATACAGAGAAAGCACTTCATAAAACACAACACCCCTCTTTGACAACAATCTTAAGCAAATTAAGTATATAAAGAACATATCTCAACATTATCAAGGTAATATATATGACAAATCTACAACCAGCATCATATTGAAGTGGGAAAAACTGAAAGCATTTACACTAAGATCCAGAACCAGACAACGACGTCAACTCTCAGCATTGCTATTTAATATAGTTCTCAAAATTGTATCAGTAGTTAAGCAATAAAAAGAAATCAAATGGATACAAACTGAAAAAGAGGAAGTTAAATTACCCCTGTTTGCAACTGACATGATTCTATATGTATGTGTACCAAAAGACTCCACTAAGAGACTATTGGAGCTTATAAGAGCTTGACAAATTTGTGGGATATAAATAAACAAAGAGAAATCAAAAGCCTTTGTATATGCAAACAATGCCATGGCTGAGGAAGAACTTGTAAGATCAGTCTCATTCACAATAGCTACAAAAAAATTTAAATATCTTGGAATAAATTTAACCATTGAAAAATCTCTACAATGAAAATCACAAACATTCAGGTAAGAAGCAAAATACACAAAAAATTGGAAAAATTTTCCATATTCATATTAGAAGAATTAATATCATAAAACTGTAAATACTACACAAAGCAATTTACAGACTCAATGTGATTACTCAGATGACAAGGACATTCTTTTCAGGTCTAGAAAAGTGATGTCAAAATTCATATGGAAACACAAGAGACCCCAAATAGCTAAAGCAATATTTAAAAACAAAAACAAATCAGGAGGCATCACAATACAGATTTCAAGACCTACTACAGGGAAGTTATATTCAAAAAAGCCTAGTACTGGAGCAAAAATAGACAAGTAGATCAATGGAATACAATAGAAGCCCCAGAAATTGATCCACACATCTGCAACCAACCAATCTTTGAAAAACGAGCTAAAATAAATCCCTGGGGAAAGTACAGTCACTTCAACAAATAGTGTTGGTTGGAGAAACTGGCTCTCTGCATATAGAAGTACGAAATAAAATGCCTGTCTTACACTCTATACAATCAACACACAATGGATAAAGGTTCTAAATCCACTACCTGATACCAGCAAATTAATAGATGAAAAAATTGGGAGAACTCTGCAAGACATTGGCATAGGCATAGACTTCCTGGATAAGACCCCAGAACCACAGGTAATAAAAGCAAAAATAGACAAATGGGATTACATCAAGCTAGGAAACTTCTGCATAGCAAAGGAAACATTCAACAAAGTGAAGAGGTAACCAACGGAGTGGGAAACAATATTTGCAAATATTAACATTTGGGATCTGTAAGAGCTCAAGAAACTCCACAGCAACAAAACAACAAATCCAGTTAAGAAATTGACAAAATTCATAACATGAATTTTTCAAAATTGAAATTCAAATGGCCAATAGACACACAAAAAAGTACTCAGTGTCATTAGCCATCAGAGAAATGCAAATCAGAGCCACAATGAACTTTCAGCTCACCCCAGTTAGAATGGCTGTCATACAAAAATCAAAAAATACTAAATGCTGGCAAGGATGTGGGGAAAAAGGTACCCTAATCCACTGTTGCTGGGAATGTAAACCAGTTTAGCCATTGTGAAGGACAGTATGAAAATTCCTCAGAAATCTGAAAATAGATCTACCATAATGACGTAGCTATCCCACTCCTCAGAATTTACAGAAAGGAAATAAAATCAGCATATGAAAGAGTTATTTGTACCCCCATGCTTATTTCAGCTTAACTCACAATAGCTAAGATATGGAATCAATCCAGATGCCCATCAACTGATGACCAGAGAAATAAAATGTGGTTTATGTACACTATGGAATACTACTCAGTAACAAAAAAGACTGAAATTTCATATTTTACAACAAAATGGAATCAACTGGAGACAATTATACTTGCTTGGTGAAATGAGATAGTCTTCAAAAGACAAATATCATATATTTTCTCCGAAATGTGAAAGTTAATACAGAATACAAACAAAAGCAGTGTATAAGAATGAAACTGACATCTTATGATTTGATTATTGTTTTTAGCCCTTGTTAATACCCTTATGGAAGAGCAGTCTTTCTATTTTTAACTTGTTGAACATTATGGTTAGTATTCTGTTAAGTCTGTGGTTATAAAGTAAATTAAAATTGTTATTACAAATTTAAAGGAAAAAAATAATAAAATGAATTGTTGAGGGGATTGAAGGAGGGAGTGAGACACTTTATCTTCTTAGAATTTTATCTATGAAATACATGAGATCCATTCTCTTTATATTAATGAAAATGAAAAATGTAAAAATGAACAATTGTGAAGATAACTTTAATATAAAAAATGATGCTTTCCCACCTCTATCTCCCTGTCTCTGAAGCCAGCAAACTTATCCCAGCTCCCCCAGTAAAACTTACAGGCTCTATTCTTCTTGTCTTGGCACCAAATGCTAACCTTCCAGTTTCTCAAGTTAAATTTTAAGTTAACAGGAGAAAAGTGGGGATGGGCTCCAGGTATTTTAGCTTCTCCCACAAATCTGGGTTTTCCTTCCTTCGTCATAGGCTGATCATGCACAACAAGCATCCTGGCCTAGGTTCAGTTACTCACAGGCACAGTTGGAATAACACCTGTGTAAGAGGAAACGTCACAGAATGGTGCAAGCAGAGAAGTTAGCTCAGGGGAGCCATTGGTGTTAACCCTAGTGTGGGCCATTTTAGCCCCTCATTGACAGTCTTTGAGATGATTTGCTCCTGGAAAGACATGTAGCCTTGTGTAAATCTGTTTTCTTGTAGTGAAGCAACTCACAACGATTGCAGACTACTGAACATCCTCTTCTGGCAGCACTGTAGCATTCCCAGTAGCTAGGAAACAAATATTTTATTCCTGAAAGGACATTTGGGCGGCAGTGCATTACACTATCCAGTGCAGCTGCTCTTGTACCATATGGATCCATTTCCTCCTCTAGGTTCTGGTAGAAGCTTCTCCAGACTTCATCATTTCTCTGTTTCTGGGGTAAACTTAAAATAGGGAGGTTGATGAGACTACTATACCCTCCTCCAATACTGAAGTTGATCATCATCACACAGTTGACACTCATTGTCTCCCTCCTTAACCATCCAGTGCAGATCCCCCTAATTATCATCCAGCACTGCCTCTGATCTCAGTAACCCACCTGATGGTGTGACTCAGACCTTCATTCCTGGGATCTGGTTATCATGCTGCTCTCCAAAAAAAGGCTGCTGTGCCTGTCTATTTATAGTCAATGTGGGACAAAGGTATGCCAAGATGCACCCTAGTGAGTAACTAGGATGACATTCCCTGTCTAACAATCTCTATATCGTAGGTCAGTGACTTAAAGTGGATCATGTTGGGTTGGGTGGAGGATTGTACACATTACCAAGAATGTCTATTCTAAGTGTAAATTGGGCACCAGGATAATAAACATCAACGTTTCAAACACCTACTTGACTAACATAAGCTGAACTGAATTGTCATAATGGCTCCACTCAAATAGGACTCAGGTCTCTAGGAATCATCTCAGCTCCTTGACCAACAGATCTCAAAAGGGTTGGGTATTCCTCGTCCTTGATGTCTCTATAAATGGTGCTAGGTGCTTATGGGGAAGATCAAGGAAAATCAATATGGGGTACATTTGAAGAGTGTTGCATTGTCCATTTTTCTGAAGACCTAGACTTTATTTGTCTCCAACTCTCCACTGAGAACGCAATTCCTCCATCTTTCTTCTGTTATTTTCTTGTGGTCAGAATCAGTTTGTCTTTTTCCTATTCAGCTCTCTTGGAGTATTCCCCCAAGGAGTACTCTCATAGGAAGTTCTCTTTTGTCCATATTTATGCTTGGCCAGTTCTTCATCACCTTCAAAATACAGTTGCATATGCATGTGCACTCTTCTAGTTTCTGCCAGTTTCCCAACATTTCCTTCATGGTATACTCCCTTTAATCTCCTTGAAGACCTGCACATTCCCTGGCTTAAGTGTAGTTATTACCTTAGTGGCCAGGAAGGGAAGATCTTGAGGGAGCCTGTGCTGTCTTCCAAGAGAGGTATCTGAATGATCTTCAAACAAAGTGCTGGTAGCAGTCTCTCACTTCTATAGGTTCAGGGAATATAGGAATGAAAGGTATACAAGTTCGTTCAACTCAAATGTCTCTGTCCCCATATCTTGTCACATTCCCCTCCTATCAGTTTTCTTATTTGCATAACAGATCAGCCTTCACTTACAATTTATCCTTCTTAAACTCAATATTTTTTATAACAAGGCTGAAACTATTCTTCTTCTTTCTCTGCTCCTCAACTAAAGGAAATTGAAGCTTCTTTGTATGCTACCAGCGTTACTATGTGTTTTTCTTATTTGGCCTCTACTGTCATTGATTACTCTCAGATTTTCGTTATTTTTTGAGATGCAATCCTATCATGTGGTTTCCTAGTTTTGATGTGCGCATGGTTACTAGTTCCTAAATTTCTGACATATGGCATCAATTAGGGTACAATTCACTGACATTCAAGTTAACCAAGTGTGAGGATTGAAATAATTTCACTGTTAGTATTAAGGGATAACTGTGTTCTACAAACCTTTGGGAAGGGTCTTGGGAGCATTTCCTTTATGAAGGAACAAAAGAAAGAGGATTAACTTATTGGGAGGGTGAGCTGTGATACAACATCAGTGAAGGATTTAGTTGAAATCCACTGGAAATTTAGAACTTGGAGAATTTGTTCCAAATTCATATCAAGAGATCAAACCTTTTTTCTGCTATACTGATTAGTTATTGATGTGTTTTTTTTCTGGAAAGAGGCATGATCTTGGGTGAGATATGGCTTCAGCTAAGATAATTCCTAGGATGACAGCTGAGTCACCTTCTTTCAGCCATTCCAGCAATGGAGCATAAGGCTCTAGCCCCAGGGGAGAGATAGTGCCAATATCACAAAGCATGCCCACTGCATACAAATTAAGTATTTGGGGAATTTTTGATAAGTTTACAGTGTGTATATGTGTTGAAATATTGTACCATATGGGGGCCGGCGCCGCGCTCACTAGGCTAATCCTCCGCCTTGCGGCGCCGGCACACCGGGTTCTAGTTCCGGTCGGAACGCCGGATTCTGTCCCGGTTGCCCCTCTTCCAGGCCAGCTCTCTGCTGCGGCCAGGGAGTGCAGTGGAGGATGGCCCAAGTCCTTGGGCCCTGCACCCATGGGAGACCAGGAGAAGTACCTGGCTCCTGCCATCAGATCAGCGCGGTGAGCCGGCCGCGGTGGCCACTGGAGGGTGAACCAACAGCAAAGGAAAACCTTTCTCTCTGTCTCTCTCTCTCACTGTCCACTCTGCCCGTCAAAAAAAAAAAAAAAAAAAGAAAGAAAAGAAAAGAAATATTGTACCACATAAAGACCTACAAGTATTACAAGTTGATAAATTTTTTAAAAAATTTTTAATAAAATCTAGAAGGATGAAATTTACATTTAAACAAGGTATTCAGTACAAATGGTACAAATAGGTATATAACTCTTCAATTAATTAATTAATTATATTCTTATTAAGGCAATAGAGTTATAAAAAAGCTATATAGTTAATAAAGTAATATGACTATAGCATGCTTTACTATTCATGGCATATTTTAACAAATTATTTCCTTACAATCACCATATGAAGTTGACAGGTTGGGTATTACTATCTTTAATTTACAGATTCTAAAAAATCTGAGACTCAAGGAGATTAATTCTTTATATTATCAAAATTATCAGTCCCTTGATGTTTGATGTTGCACTTTGATATTTGCATAATTATGAAATGATGAAAAACCCCACACAATCTGTCTTCAGGTGAAGAGTGCTTTGCACTATACAAGTGAGGGTTTTTATGTGATAAGTAGGACAAGGGATTTAATAATAAGAGCATAATATCAACCTTCCCCTCTAGACTATGTGAGTAAAAATTTTCAGACTTTTCATTGCAGCTCTGATTATTGATCACCAAAAAAATTAAACAAATTCATCTCAGAAAGAAACACTAGCACCTATGCCCACAAATTCCAACTGTAACAAATGAAGTAGAGTCATATTTAAATAAAATTAATATGCCCTACTAAAGGAACTCAGCCAGGGAAAGCAAAAAACAGCTTCAGTAGCAACAATGGTATTTTTAGACCAATCTTGTCCTTTCTAGAGTGTGACCAGCACAGTATCTCCCTAGGCCTAGTGTATGATATATCTAAAACATGAGAATGGGAGTAAGTGTTTAGTTTAGTAGTTAGATGCTGTTAAGTCACCTGCATCCCACACTGGAGTAACTGGGTTCAGTCTGAGGTTCTGGATCCTGACTCCAGCTTCCTGCTGATACAGTCCTGGGACTCAGCAGTGATGGCTCAAGTAACTGAGTGCCTGACACCCACATGGGAGACCTGGATTTCACTCCCAACTTCTAGGTTCCACTCTGGTTCAACCTAGGCCATTGCAGGTGTTAGGGAGTGAACGCTTGAGTGAGACCATGTTCTCTCTCTGTCTCTCAAATAAATAAATCTTTAAACAAAATTAAAACATGCACTGTATGCTTTAGGTCATCTTCACAGGAAAACATCAAACTTCTTTGTAAAAACTAATCTGGTGCTAAGATTCTATGAACAGGGCTCCTTATGCCCCTTCCTCCCCTCAAAAATTTGATCAAAGCACTGCGCTTTTTTTGTGGGGCAGTCACAACATTTGGCAGAACTTCCAACAGCCACTAAAATGTTTTAGATTTTCAATTTTTACACTCAGCTTGTGCTTGGCATCTATGTAGGAGGAGCAGGTACTATTGTGAGGCCCCAGTGGCAGCACACTTCCATTTGCTATGCACAGACTGATGGGCAGGCTTACCCTAGAAAATCTATTTCCAGGAGGAATTGTTGGCCAAAATCTGCAGCATTCACTTCTTAGGAAGCTGTGATTCCTTTAACAATATCCATTTTTGCAAAAAAACCTATTGTGAGCAGACTTTGTATCCACCAGTGAACTGTCTTTAGGTTTCTACAACAATCTGGAGAAAGACCCTCCTCCTTACACTGCCCTGTCTCTGATTGTCATATTTTGTATTCATTAGGGAAATCTCTGGTAAGGGAAAATACACAGCTCAATAAAATAATACTCCTAAAACTACTGAGTAAACACGTGTGCATAATAAGAAAACGAGTTCTTTACCACACATTGAAATGACTCCATTCAATCTATTCCTAATATGGAGATGGCCGTACCCAGCAGTAGCAAATACTTCTCATGGATATGGAAAGACAAAGCAGAGAAGAAAAATGAGGAAAAAGGAGGAAACAGGAGAAGAAAAGTACCAAGCGGGAAAAGAGAAGGGATATTCTGGGACGGGAAGAATAAGACAAAGCAAAAGTCGACGTTGGTTATGAAAGAATAGGAAATGCAGGCACAGAATCTCTAATTGGCCAGGAGTTACATGATGGAGGAGACAACCAGAGAGAGCTGAGGAAAGTCCACCATAGTTCAGCCTGCAGCACTCACTCAGCAACCAGGTCCTAGCAGGGTGCACCCTAAACAAGCTCTTCTAGACTCACACGGCCACGAACACTGGGGTGGTCATCACGTCCTTCCCTGCTTTGTAGATAAAGGCCAAGCAGCAACAGCAGGTGTGCACCACAGGCAGAGGCTCTATCTATTGAGGCTTAGATCCCTCCATACTCCCCAACTTCTTCATCCACCTCATAGATGAATCTACCAAATCACAAATTCTACCCCAGCATTCTTCACAAAAATGAACTATTTCAGCAAATCAATCAATAAAATCGGAAATATTTCTTCCTCCCTCTTTGCTGCCTCCTCTATACCTATAGTGTATAACTGTTGGTTTACTTGGATTGTTGTATGAAACTTCTATGTTTAGGGATTAGAGTTATAGCATGGTGGGTGGAGCTGCAGTCTGTGATGCTGGCATCACATGTGGGAGCCAGTTCGATACCCAACTGTTCCACTTCCAATCCAACTCCCTTGCAAACGTGCCTGGGAAAGCAGTGGAGGATGGCCAAAATGCTTGAGCCCCTTCACCCTCGTTGGAGACTTGGATGAAGCTCCTGGCACCTGACTTCGATTTGGTTCAGCTCTGGCCATTGAGGCCATTTGGGGAGTTAGCCAGTGAATGGAGAATCTCTCTCTCTCTCTCTCTCTCTCTCCTTCTCTCTTTGTAACTCTGCCTTTCAAAAATATAAAATAAATCTTTTTAAAAATTCTAGGTTCAATACTATTTCTCTCCCTAAACTGTGGGCTCTATTTTAAAATTTTTTATTCTCTAACATTTTAGGTTTCTGTGTAAGCAAATCAAAATCAGCATGTAAAGCAAAAGGAACCACAGTATTTGCCAATCAGAAACTGCCAAAGAACCTCTAATTAAGGGCTTTCAATTCTAACAAATCAGTTTCTTTGCTGGTGCTCCCATAAACATCTGATCAAGGTTTCCCTCTCACCCACTCCCCTAAGCGGAGTATAAAACCATTTATGGTCTGATGTAGCCAGATTGATGCCTAAATAAACGCTTCAGAATTTCAATATGGCTAAGGTATCTTTTAACAATTGTGGTGTCATAAAAGAGGATGGAAAGGCCGGCGCCGCGGCTGACTAGGCTAATCCTCCGCCTAGTGGCGCCGGCACACCGGGTTCTAGTCCCGGTCGGGGCGCCGGATTCTGTCCCGGTTGCCCCTCTTCCAGGCCAGCTCTCTGCTGTGGCCAGGGAGTGCAGTGGAGGATGGCCCAGGTGCTTGGGCCCTGCACTCCATGGGAGACCAGGAAAAGCACCTGGCTTCTGGCTCCTGCCATCGGATCAGTGCGGTGCGCCGGCTGCAGCGCACCGGCCGCGGCGGCCATTGGAGGGTGAACCAACGGCAAAGGAAGACCTTTCTCTCTGTCTCTCTCTCTCACTGTCCACTCTGCCTGTCAAAAAAAAAAAAAAAAAAAAAGGATGGAAAAGAGGGTATGGATGGACCCCAGCCCCCACCCCCCTCCTCGGCGCGCGCCCCTTCAGAATGTGCAAACAGGTGTGGGTTCCTGAGAAGCTGATTGTGTTTCCTTTCATTCTTGCTGAACCAGAGGTCCCTTGGAAAGCACCACCTCTCGGATGTGAATCCAACAATTGGTACAGGCTCCTCCAGGTTTGTGTTTTTGTTTTTAGCACGTTTAATCCTGATTAGTTTCAGCATTCGGACTGAGTTCAGTGTAAGATTGGGTCAAACAAAACCTGGACTGGGTCAAATAGGAGGTCTCAGGTAAGAGATTTGGGGAAAACAGAGAATAATGGTTTCATCTAAATCCAAGGAGTTTGTCACTATTCCATCTTAGAACTTGTTGTTTTCTAGAGAAATGTGTGAACTTTACCTAAAAGATTTAGAATTTTAGTGGCTACACTGGGGACATTTTAACCTAAAAAAATCACTCATCTATGAAATACATTGAAGAAAAAATGCAGTATTTTTTTCCATGCACAAAATACTAAATGACTTTATGAATCAAACATTGCCTCCAAAAACTCTTTACAATTGGCAAATGAGTAATTTTTAAACATTTATTCACAAATATTAATAAAAATTTGAAGCCATTTGGACAGGTAACCTTGTTCCTTCAGCAAGAAATACAAGTAGAATTCAGATCCAGATATTCTTTTATAAACCATTATTGATCCTGGAACGTGACTAAAATTTTACAGTGAAAGCTGGAAGATCTTCTGTCTATGTGTTTATGTATGTGAGATATATTTAATATATTTTCTCCCTCCACTTGCTACTACTAAAATTGGTTAATTAAAGAATTATATTTAATTGATTTATATTTTTATATGATTATATAGGGACAGGTATTGTGGCAAGGCAAGTTAAGCCACTGCTTTGGATGTCTGCATTGCCTTTTGGCATGTTGATTCAAGTCCCAGCTACTCTTCTTTCCATGCAACTTCTTGTTTACCTGCCTGTCTCTCCCTCTCGTTCTGTCACTCTGCTTTTTAAAAACTAAGTAGTTTTAAAATTATTAAAAAGTACATATGTAAATTAAATATTTCTTAATCTCCTAGAAAACTAGAGATTAACCAAAGATGTATTCAAGTCCATGCAATATGGGGATAATCTGATAAAATTTAGCAAAAGTGTTAGTTAGTTTAATTAATGTAGGCATGTCTTCAGAATTTCAGAGTAAAATATCATGCAGACAAACAATTTTTGTTTAAACTGACTTTATTAATCAAATAAGTTTGTTGTCTCCATTAGATGTTTAAGATTGTAGAACTGTAAACAAAGCTTAAGAACAAATGTGCAAGTGGAAATGCAAATATATTCAGAGCAGCAGTAAAACAGAAAAAAATTCATATATTTAACTTTTCTAGGGTTATAGCTTTCAAGATGACTGCCTATCATGAAAGTAATGTGATGATAGTTAACGGGAAATAACTTGAGATGATAGCTAGCTCTGTGATCATTGTTAAAAACGTGCAAATACCCTGGTAGGTATTAGGGTTATTTCCCAATAAACACATGGTAAATTGAAAACATCATAAATTGAAAATGCATGTAATCTACCTGACCTACTGTGTGCCCTATCATAGCAGTAAAACACACTGCAGAACACGGGTCATTTCCCCTCATCACCACGGGGCAGACTGCTGGTGCACTTATTGCCACTGTCCAGCACAGTGAAGGAGGCTCCTGCAGCATACCTCTAGCCCAGGAAAAGATTAAAATACAAAATCTGAACTACAGTTTCTATTGAATGCATACTGCTTTGGTGCCATCAAAATTTTAAAAAAATTGTAAGCAAAACCATCATAAGTTAGGGTCATCTGTACATGTAAGACTAAAAGTTTATACATAAATTTATAGTAATAATTATGTTTTACATATAATAATAACTGCTAGAAAAAATTTCCAGATCCTATTTGTAACTTACACCTTTAAAGTTCTGCTAAGCAAAGTCAAGTAATAGATATTTATTAAATAAATAAATAGATCATTTCCAAATGAGATAAATATTGAAACATTTATCACAAGGCATAAATTTAAACTTACCCTCTTTTGGCTGCTTATCTCAAAGGGACTAGATATATCCCCTTTGCCACAATGAAAAATTGTAGATAAAGAAAACCTGAAAAATTCGAAAGGGTGTGGATTCCCCAAATGCTGATGTGACAGTTCAGAATGGCTTATTTCCTAGTTTTCATTAGAAATTAAAATTACTGAGAATTAAGCATTTTAAAAATAAAATGTTAATTAAAACATAAATAAGAAAGAAAAATCTTTATACAGGAAAGTAAAACATGTTTTGGTAAGTGAAGCTATGAGGAATGAAGGAGGTGTTTCTGTTAAAGGAAAAAAGAACAATTTTTGTCCTAAAATAGAATGACTGATGTGCCACAATGGAATAAGAAGGAAAAAAAATGACAAAGCACTGAATAGGTACTGCATAAAAACTGAACAGAGAATGTTTTAGAAGGTTGCTAGAGGCAGCATCTTGGAAAACGAATTTTAAGCTTGGTCAAACTGGCTATGATTTAAAGGAAATTATAAATTTTTTTTTCAAATCGAGTCTTAATCTCAGAAGTATATTATTATCAAAGTAGAATGCAGCTTTCTCTGTTAAGAGGGCAAAGTTTTCTAGGATCATTACTCCACTTTAGTTTTTTTGTTGTTGTTTTTTAATTTTAATTTTAATTAATTTTAACAGATTCAATATGATTGTAGATGCAAGTCTAAGAAGGTAAAGATATTCCCTTTTTCCTCCCTCCTTCCTTTTCTCCTACCCTCCCAACTTTTACCCTTCTTTCTTTTTTTTTTTTTTAGTTTTGGAGATTATATATTTTAAATTTACAATATATTAAAAGGCTTACTACTTTACTGAATAAGAAGTTTAACAAGCAAAAAGTAAAAATACCCTAGTATGGTAGAAATAAGGGTAATAATTGAATGTATACATGATTGTTTCATCATATTTTTTTTCTATTAATCATTTATAATTTCTTTCAATTAAATAAAACCAATGACAATGTAACATCTAAATATTTCCTGTGTAGTTACAACAGAATAATTACATTAATTTAGAATTTAAGCCATTTCCTTTCAACAGTTTATACACAGGAATAATTTTAAGGCAGATTGTAGTGTAAATAATTATACTCTACATTTTCTGTACCCCGTTACTACAGATCAGAGAAAACATATGCTATTTGTCTTTATGGGACTGACTTATTTCATTAAGTATAATGGTTTCCAGTTACATGCATTTTGTTGCAAAAGATAGATTTCATTCTCTTTTATGGCAGAATAATATTCCATAGTGTGTGTGTGTGTGTGAGTGTGTGTGTATATATATATATCACATTTTCTTTATCCAACCATAGATTGATAGGCTCCTGGGTTGATTCCATGTCTTAGCTATTGTGAATTGAGGTACAATAAACATAGGAGTACAGATAATTCTTTTATATGCTGATTTAATTTCTTGTGGTAAATTCCCAGAAGTGGGATTGCAGGCATATGGTAGATCTACTTTCAGTTTTCTGAGCAATCTCCATACTGCCTTCAACAATGGCTGTACTAGCTTGCATTCCCACCAACAGTGGATTAAGGTAGCTTTATTCATCCTTGCCAGCATTTATTATTTGGATGTCCATTTCTTTCACCAGATTAGGGAAGTTTTCTGTTATTATTTCACTGAATAGGCCTTCTAATCCATTCTTTCTTTCCACACCTTCAGGAACTTTTAAGACCTATGTGTTGGGTCATTTGATAGTGTCCCATAAATCTCCAATACTGCCTTTAATTTTCTACTCTACTTTTTTTTTTTTTTGGTCTGAGATATTTCCAAAAATTTGTCTTCTAGCTTAGATATTCTTTCTTCTGCCCCACCAATTCTGTTCTTAAGACTTTTCACTGCATTTTTATCTGACATGCTGTATCATTCATATCTAGTATTTATTTTATTTTTCTTCAAAATCTCAATCTCATGGGAAAATGTTTCATCCATGTCATAAATGGATTTCTTTAACTCAGAATTTGTTTCTCAATGCTTCTGAGAAGTCTTATGATCATTCTTTTCAACTACTTTTCAGACATTTCACCAGTCTCTTAGTCTTCACATTCTAATACTGTGTGTTGTGTTCCTTTAGGGAAGTCATATTTTCTTCTTTTCTTGTTTCTTGTATTTCTGTGCTTATTTTTGTGGAAACACTTGGTTTTCTCCACTGATGTGTTTTATCGTTGAACTTTGCCCCTGTGGCTTAGTGGACTGTCTAATCCATCCGTGAAGACTTACAGGTATGTGCTAGGTGGGGCTGGGGAACTCTGGTCAGGGTAAAAGGGTGGGGTCAGATTCCAGGGTAGCACCCAAAATGGGCATGGTAGAACTCTATTACCAGCAGGGGAAGGGTGTGATCACATCTGTTGGCATAATCACAATCTCACCTCTTGTCTTCCACGGTGATCAATGCCTGGGGTGAGCCCACAGTGGGCACAATTTTCAGCCACGCTGGCAGATGAACTGCACAAAGGACCTGTGCAGTCCTCACCATGAGCACAGAACCCTCAGCAATGACCCATCCCAAGTAATCAGTGTGCTCTGAGCCTCTGACACCACAGTGACTGACCAGAGACCCAGCTGCACCCAACACTCTATCGTGCGGTCACAGGATTTCCACCATCGCAGCATACAAGGCTCCTACAGTTAAGGATGCAGATGATCCCCTCTCTGCCTTGCTAGCTTGTCCTGTCTATGGAGACAGCAGGGTCATTTCCAGAGCCAGCTCCTCTGCTTTGGCAGTTTGAGCCTGTGATAGGTTGAGAGGATGGAGATACCTCACAATCGTAAGTGGGCACCCAGCCCTCTGTCAACCTTCCCAGCCAAACTCAAATGCGGTGGGGAATGCGAATATCTCCTTCTGCTAAAATCCCGTCACGTGCCTGAGAGCCTCTGCAGCCTCTGCTTGTGTCATGACAGTGCCTTCTCCCCTCCAGTTGCCAGGAACCTTCATGAGGAAATGAGGAGAAAGGAATGTGCTTTTCCTTCGCTGGATTAGTGAGTACCCTGCCCCCTGACTGGGGCTCCAGGACAGACTCAAGGACAGTGTGATCCACAGTGTCACCAGCGGTGCCAGCTGCCATAGTCTGCTCTCACCTCGCTTGCAGAACCTGGCAGTTCTTCCAGCTTCCAGCTGCAGGAGACATGGGTGGTGAGCTCGCTTGCTGCTGGGCATCCAGACTGCTCCATGGCGTTCTTCCTTCTGCAGAATTTCCACTGCAAGCTGCTCTCCAGCTCTCCCCTGGGAATAACACTTCATCCTCTTGTTTCCCGCTGTCTTTCCCTGGTCAGAATCATCGTGTCTTTCCCCTAAACAGCCATCTTGGAATCAGGGAATCATTCAAACTTGGAAGTGCTCATGCAGTTATGGGAATGCTGCAGATCTCATAGGCAGAATCTGAGTTCCATGGGAGAATGGCACCCAGTCAGTCATCTATTTGGGGGGGGTGCCAGTAAAATGCATTGCTGCTGCGTAGGATGACCTTCCAGGACAACTTAGGTAAATTAGTTGAGAACGCCAGAAGAATCCAGGCCTGAAGTGTCAGGGAGGACAGTAGAGTGCATGGATGCAGGACATTTCTCAGAATGAGCCGAACCTGCTCCCTCAGCTCACACGCAACCTGCAGGCCCTTCCTTTCTGTCAGTGTCACTCTGCAGTACATCTCCTTGTTTGGAAATTTAAGCCTGGTGCTCTAGCTGTCCTTCCAGTTATAGCACAACCCGACAAAAACCAAACTCAGAACGGTGCCTAGAACATAAGAATCACACGGCTCCACATCGAAAAGAAATTGCAAAAGATATTTTCCGCAGCATTTGAATGATAAGACTTGGAAGCAAAGATTTTTGCATCTCATCAAAATACTCCCTGTGCTTTTTTTTTTTTCAGATCTTTGATTAAAAGTGAAAACTGAGTCCACTATATTGAAAACAGCTAAGATTTTTTTACAACTACGTAACTTTCTATATTTGCCATTAAGTTATCTTAATTATCCTCTGATTAAATAAATTAGCATAATTTCACAGTGATCTGGGGTCCTATTTAATCAACTGTTTATATCATTTAACATTTTTTATGACTTCCTAAATTCAAATTCTAAGTTAAGTATCTTTGACTTTGAATTAACTCTGGGAGCTTGTAAGAGAGCTAAAGAAATTTTCCAAAGAATTTATTCTCTCTTTTATGAAAAGACAAATGTTAAACTAATTAGGCTTATTTGATATGTTAAATTGCATAGGAAGCATTGATAAATAATAAGTGATGTTTAGGCCAACACCGTGGCTCACTTGGCTAATCCTCCGCCTGTGGCGCCAGCATACCGGGTTCTAGTCCCGGTCAGGGCAATGGATTCTGTCCAAGTTGCTCCTCTTCCAGTCCAGCTCTTGCTGTGGCTGGGGAAGGCAGTGGAGGATGGCCCAAGTGCTTGGGCCCTGCACCCACATGGGAGACCAGGAGGAAGCACCTGGCTCCCAGCTTCAGATCGGCTCAGCGTGCCGGCTGTAGCGGCCATTTGGGGGGTGAACCAATGGAAAAAAAGGAAAACCTTTCTCTCTGTCTGTCTCTCTCTCACTGTCTAACTCTGCCTGTCCAAAAAAAAAAAAAAAATAATAAGTGATGTTTAACCTTCTTTGAGTTATATTTATATGGGTGTCTTATTAATATTTATTGTAGAAATTATTTGAAATTACTAGAATTCTGACAGTCTTGATATAATGCTATTAGTCATAACCCTAGTTGTTATTTTAAATATATGTCACAGAAATAATGATATTTCCTTGTCAACTGAATTATAATGAACCCTCTTTGGATATTTGACCATGGCCATCTTGTCATCCAGACTATGGTTATTTTACTCCAGTACTTTCCTGAAAGGGTTTGCAAAATGTTTTGTCTTCAAGAAGATTCTAGAAAGAGACTCTGACAAGTAAATGTTTCTAACTTTAAGACCATACTATTGGGGAAGGGAATAAATTCCAGACTTCTAATAAAGAAATTAGAATGGCAGATAAATAATATAGAAATAGAATAATAATATAGAATAATATAGAAATAGAATAATAAAGAAATAGAATGGCAGATGTCCTAAACAGCACTCTGGCCTCAGAATCAGCCCTTAAGGCACGCGGATCTGGCTGAAAAGCCCATAAGAGTATTACAGGCATGGAAAGCCAAAACACTATGGCAAAAAAAAAAAAAAAAAAAAAAAAAAAAAAAAAAAAAAAACCTAAATGAAAGATCTCTGTGAGTGAGATCCCAGTGAAAAGAAGAAAAGAACAGGTCATCAAAGAAGGAGGTACCTTTCTCTGAAGGGAGGAGAGAACTTCCACTTTGACTATGACCTTGTCTAAATATGATAAGAGCTGGCGAACTCAAAAGGCTTCAATAGCCTTGGCAACTCATGACAAGAGCCTAGGGTGATTACTGATGCCATAAACAAGAGTGTCAACTTGTTAAGTCAACAACAGGAGTCACTGTGCACTTACTCCTCATGTAGGATCTCTGTCCTTAGTGTGCTGTACATTGTGATTTAATGCTATAACTAGTACTCAAACAGTATTTTTCACTTTATGTTTCTATGTGGGTGCAAACTGTTGAAATCTTTACTTAATGCATGCTAAACTGATCTTCTGTATATAAAGAGAATCGAAAATGAATCTTGATGTGAATGGAAGGGAAGAGGGAATGGGAGATGGGAGGGTTGCAGGTGGGAGGGAAGTTATGGGGGCGGGGGGAGCCATTGTAATCCATAAGCTGTACTTTGGAAATTTCGTTAAATAAAAGTTAAAAAAAAAAAAGAAATTGACTGGGGGTGGGGCAAGGATTTGGCACAGTGAATTAAGCCTCAGCTTGCAACACCAGCAACCTATATCAGAATGCTTGTTCAAGTCCCAGCTGCTCTGCTTCCAAACCAGCTTCCTGCTACTATGCCTTGGAAGGCAGCAGATGGCTCAAGTGCTTGGGCACCTGCCAACCATGAGGGAGACCAACATGGAGTCCCTGGCTCCTGGCTTCTCCTGGCCTCAAGCTGACCCAGCTCTGGCTGTTTCAACCATTTGGGGAGTGAATAGATGGAAGATATCTCTCTCTTGCTCTTTCTGCCTCTTCTCTCTCTATTGTGTGCCATCCAGATAAATAAAATCTATTTTTGTATTTTTTAAAAGATTTATTTATTTATTTATTTACTTGAAAGTCAGAGTTACACAGAAAGAAGGAGAGGCAGAGAGAGAGAGAGAGAGAGAGAGAGAGAGGTCTTCCATCTGCTGGTTCACTCCCCAAAGCTGATAGGTTCATAAAACTAATAACCCACATTAAGCAGAGCAAGAATAAGTTACATGAGACTAAATGAACTGATAAAGAATGATTCTGGATTTTTATTGTCTTTTTGTGTGAAGCCTTACTCTTTCTTTGAATATCCTCCTTTCCAAAATTATGAAATATTTTATTTCTCTTGAAGCATCTATAGTTTGCAGCATTTGGTAAAATATACCTTATGAACAAAATTTAAACATTCACATTTTCTCCCTTTTTGATGCCTCCAAATTTCAGGAATTATCCATAAGTGTTCTTATCTTCATGTTAATATAATTATTTGTAAAAGTTTGACAGAAATTGATTCCCTTTATAACAATATAATTGGTTATGCTGCCAAGGTTTTGACTGGAATGTCACCTTTAGGAACAAGCAGGGATCCAGACAAGTTTTGAAGAACTACAGTGACTTTATAGAACTAAAACAAAATGAAACAAAACACTCTTGAAAAACATTGCCCAGTACCTAGGTTTAAGTTTCTCCAACCTTAGGGGAATAAGGGTAAGGAAATATGAAAATGCTTTGAAGACCCCAAGAAGAAGGAAATTTAACAAAATCTGTAGGCCTGGCATGCAAATTCTTACAGCGAGTATTTAACAAGTTTTCTTAGCATGAAGGGTTTTTAAAAACCTAACTATGCTTCCTTATGGAAAATTCTTGCACAGAAGACTTGAACAACACGTTTAAGATCAACCACCTTCTTATTGCAAATAAGTGAATAATAAGGGCACATTTGATGAAATTAGACTTATTTTAAAAAGATATTATTCTTTGTGTGATTAGGGACAACTCTAGGGAGAATCATTGTATTTCAGTAAAAAGCAATAGTAAACCCTTGTGGATATCAGATTCTAATCTTCTTCTTTATTCTTAAATTTTATTGTTTATGAACTTCTTTGATTCAGAGTCCCTACAAACTGCTGCTATACAGCTCACTATAAATTGCAGAGACAACACATGTGCCTGCTACTATTTGGACCACTCAGGTAATTCACCTAGATGCCTGATACCATAACCCAAACCATTCAAACTGCAAAGCAGAAAAATGTGCTTTGAGCTTAGACCTAGAAACTTTCTCAACTTACTGCCCTTTGGACTCAGAGTCTGAGCTTATCATGCATTGTACCCACTAAGCCTTATTTTACTTTGATTTACATAGAAATATTAGTGGATTTTACCCATGGGAATCTTTGCTATGGAGCACAGTCTACCCTCATTGTTTCACTATCCTGAGAGTCCTCACTTCGCTCCCTCTGGGGCACTGTCTTTTTTCAAGAGTCTTAAATGAGTGTTCACAGGCATCAAGAGTAAACCATACAGCCACATTACAGTTAGAATAATAAAAAGCAAGATAGACAAAAGGAATATTTCTTCAAAGAGTCTGATGTCATGACATGAATTCCATGCTGAGACAAAGCAAACTGATCACGATGGTCATAGAGCATGTTGCTTATGCCCAAATTTGTCAACCTCTCAATTTAAAAAAATTTAAAGAATTAGGCTGGGATGGCACTAGTGCTTTAAGCTCCCAAGTAAAGCAATCTGAAGCCCCATATAAATGGCAAAACAATATTAGGCGCATTATCAATCATAAGTTGCAAAGTTACCTCTAAATAGGGACTTTTGACTCCAGCCAATCAAATAGATTTTTTCTATCTTGTTTTGCCAACATCTTTGAAAATTTCTGTTACCCCCATTTCCCTGTCTCTGCAGGAGTGCACTAACCCACTTGTGATCCAGTGCTGTGTGAACTATGAATTTTCAAATGATCAAATAAATTCCTTAAAATAATAGTATGCCTAAATTTATCTTCTAACAGTTCCTTAAGGCGCTACAGAAATAAACAATGGCTACCCAAACGAGAATTTGAAAAGGCTATTTATTCAGAGCTTGTTCTGTCAAGGGAATCGGGAACCATCACTTGCATTTGGCAGACATTCAAATACAGGCAAACATGTGGGAAAGTTTTATAGTGCCTAAATATAAAGCTTTGGTTATGCTTTGGTTGGGGATAATCAGCATGTAGAAGTCAAGGGTGTGCTAAATTGAAGTGGGGCATCTGACATGATTGGTTTGGAGAATATATTTGGCTTTCTGGTTAGTCTTTGAGTTGGAAGCAGACACAAAATAAGAGAAGCTGGCAACTATTGGCAATATTCTGACCATTCTGAGCCAATTGGTACAGAGCTTTTGGGTCAGAGTTCTGATGTCAAATATGACTTGCCATTGCCTATTTGCATGTTCAATCTATCAGAGTGAATATTATGTTTGATTTTAATTTTTCTCACTGGGTTATGTTCAAGAACTTAATAAATACTTAAGGAAGAAGAAAGGGAAGGATGAGCAGATAGTGAGAAGTGACAACTTCTGGAAAATAACCTTGTATTGCTTTGTGGTGTTGTCTACTTGAGGTAGACAGGGCATTGCAAATTCTGTCCAACTTCTTGGCTGTGCACATGCACCTACACACATGAACATCTCCACTACCTCCCACACACATGAAAGTGTTTCAACACGATCTAAAGAAGAGTTATGGGCTCTTTAAGAAGGAAGCAAAGTAATGCCTGAGGTGTTTGTGAGTTAGTAAAGCAATTGGAAATAAGCCAAAGGAGGTTAGCACAGAGATAAATTATATGTTAATTTCAAATTAGCATTTATACCAGTTCCAGGCTTCAAAGGGCAAGGATGTAAGGAAGAGGGAGAAGTAGTCTGTGTTGAAAAATTATTCACTCTAATTGAAAAAGGAGAGTGTTGAGGGACTCACATTAGGGAGGTAGACACTTGGGGTTATGATAATCTATCCCCTGATTTTAGCTGAGCTGTGTGGAGCAGAAAGTCATTTCCCTGAGTGTAAATCTAAGAAGCTGTGTTGCAGTGCACAAGTAATGGCCAAGGCCATAAAGAGCCTTTGATTATAACTGAGAGCCAAATAAAACCACGGAGGTTTTAGCACTGGTGTCAAGAGCAGTCTGAAGTTGTTGGAGTTACAAAGCTAACTGACAAGGCAAGAAAGATATGGGATCAGTTCTTTAGGTCTTGCTCTGTAATAACTAGTACCCTCTCCAATTTATGATGATGTAGAACTTTTGAATACAGTATTATTTGGAAATAGGGTCTTTGTAATTGTAATTAAGCTAGAATAAAGTCATACTGGTTTGAGTGGGCTCTAATTCAATGACTTGGTATCTTCACAAAAAGGATGTTTGGACCCAGGCATAAATGGTAGTATAACTTCAAGCAGAGTGATATCAAAGATTACCAGAAACCATCAGGAGCTAAGAAGAGGATATGAAGGATTCTTCTCTAGAACCTTCAAAGAGAGCATGGCCTTGTCAATGCCATGACTTAGAGTTCTGGCCTTTAATAATATACAAAAATAGATTTTTATTATTTTAAGCCTCACACTCACATAGCAATTTTTTATACCAGCCTTAGGAAAGTAGAGAAAAAATAAAGAATAAAAATAAGATGAAAATTTCAGAAAAAATAATGTTAAGTAACTGCACTCTGCTATTCATTGTGCACTTACTATACCCCACACTGGGGCAATAGGAAATACAGAATACTTATGAACATATGCTGCTTTTAAAAAGTTTAAAGTCATGTATATTTGCAAAGCAATCTAAAATAAAATAATATGGTAAGAAAATGGGTAGTTTTAAATATAATAGATTAGTGAAAATTTTAAATATTGTTAACATATAGTGCTGATGAGCACAAATGCAAAGGGATGGGATGAGCATGGATGTAAAATGGTACAGTTGGTTTTGAGAACCACTTGGTAATATCTTTATTTTTTAATTAATATTTTAAGAAATACAAATGTCATAAGTGCAGATTTAACAATATAGTTATTCTTTCCACCATACCTAACCTCCCAACCACACTCCCATCCCTGTTTCTCCTCCCTCTCCCCTTCCTAGTACCATTTTCCATTAAGATTCATTTTCAATTAACTTTGAACACAGAAGACCAACTCTGTACTAAGCAAAGATTTCAACAATTTGCACACACATGTGCATACACACAAAATAACGGTTTGAGAACCAGTTTTACAGTTAACTATCATAATACAACTCATTGAGCACAGAGGTCCTGCATGGGGAATTAGTGCACAGTGATTCTTATTGTTAATTTAACAATTAATACCCTTATGTATGAAGTCAGTGACACCTAAGGCTCTTGACATGAGATGCATAGGCTATGGAAGCCTTTTGAATCCAGAAACTCTGTCACTATTTAAACAAGGTCATAAGAAAAGGGGAAGTTCTCTCCTTCCTTTAGAGAAAAGTACATCCTTCTTTGATGGCCACTTCTATTTGCTGGAGTGTCACTCACAGAGGTCCTTCAAATAGAATATTTTTTGCCACAGTGCTTTTCCAGGCCTGAAAGGCTCTCATGGGCTTTTCAGCAAACTAGCAAGCCTTAAGGGTTGATTCTGAGGTCAGAGTGTTACTTAAAGCGATTGCCATTCTATGAGTCTCCTGTGTGAAATGCTTCCCAAGTTGGAACATTCTCTCCTTTTTAATTCTCTCTATTATTATTGCCATATACTTGCTCATATTTATATGATCACATTAACACTTAATAGTATCTGTATGTTCACTTTAACACATAAGATGGCATTTTTTGCCACCCAGCTTAATGGGATTTGGGGTCCCATGACAAGTTTTAAAATCGCACCCTTAGAAGTAAGTCCAGCCAGCGCTGCAGCTTACTAGGCTAATCCTCTGCCTTGCGGTGCCAGCACACCAGGTTCTAGTCCCGGTCAGGGCACCGGATTCTGTCCCGGTTGCCCCTCTTCCAGGCCAGCTCTCTGCTGTGGCCAGGGAGTGCAGTGGAGGATGGCCCAAGTACTTGGGCCCTGCACTCCATGGGAGACCAGGATAAGTACCTGGCTCCTGCCCTCGGATCAGCACGGTGAGCCAGCCGCAGTGCGCCGGCCACAGCGGCCATTGGAGGGTGAACCAACGGCAAAAGGAAGACCTTTCTCTCTGTCTCTCTCTCTCACTATCCACTCTGCCTGTCAAAAATAAAATAAAATAAAATAAAAAATAAAAAAAGAAGTAAGTCCATAGGAATGTATGTAGAACTATACAGAGTTAGAGTTATAAAATTCCTCCTCCCTCTCTTATTTCCACTCTTATTTTTTTACTTAAATCCATCCTCAATTGATTTTATGCACATATGATTAACTCCATGTTAAGTATGGAGTTCAATAAATAGTATGAAGGAAAAAAAAACTGGAAAAAAGAAAAAACGGAAACTGTTCCTCAATAGTCAAGACAAGGGCAGCTCAAGTCATCTCTTCTCAAAGTATCAATTTCAACCGACACCATCAAATTATTAGAGAGCATTGGAGAAACCCTGCAAGATATAGGTACCGGCAATGACTTCTTGGAAAACACCCCAGAAGCACAGGCAGTCAAAGCCAAAATTAACATTTGGGATTGCATCAAATTGAGAACTTTCTGTACTGCAAAAGAAACAGTCAGGAAAGTGAAGAGACAACCGACAGAATGGGAAAATATATTTGCAAACTATGCAACTGATAAAGGGTTGATAACCAGAATCTACAAAGAAATCAAGAAACTCCACAACATCAAAACAAACAGCCCACTTAAGAGATGGGCCAAGGACCTCAATAGACATTTTTCTTTATTTATTTATTTATTTATCTTTATTTTTTGACAGGCAGAGTGGACAGTGAGAGAGAGAGAGACAGAGACAAAGGTCTTCCTTTTGCTGTTGGTTCACCCTCCAATGGCCGCAGCGGCTGGTGCACTGCGGCCGGCGCACCACGCTGATCCCATGGCAGGAGCCAGGTACTTATCCTGGTCTCCCATGGGGTGCAGGGCCCAAGTACTTGGGTCATCCTCCACTGCACTCCCTGGCCACAGCAGAGAGCTGGCCTGGAAGAGGGGCAACCGGGAGGAGAACCCGGTGTTCCGGCGCCGCTAGGCGGAGGATTAGCCTAGTGAGCTGCGGCGCCGGCCAATAGACATTTTTCAAAAGAGGAACTCCAAATGGCCAACAGGCACATGAAAAAATGTTCAGGATCACTAGCAATCAGGGAAATGCAAATCAAAACACAATGAGGTTTCACCTCACCCCAGTTAGAATGGCTCACATTCAGAAATCTACCAACAATAGATGCTGGCGAGGATGTGGGGAAAAAGGGACACTAACCCACTATTGGTGGGAATGCAAACTGGTTAAGCCACTATGGAAGTCAGTCTGGAGATTCCTCAGAAACCTGAATATAACAGTTTGACATGGTAAATCTCCACTTTCTATTTTTTAATCAGAAAGTAAGCTTATTCTGCTCAGCTATGTTCCTCTCCTCAAAGGAGACCAATGCCTGAATACTATCCACAGTGGGTATAATATTCATCCACTCTGCCCCAAGGACCACACAAAGATTCTGTGTAGTCTTCAGTGTAAGCTGAGATTGCCCCGCAATGTCCCTCACCGGGTAATCAGGAAGCCCTGAGCATGTGGAGTCTCCCACACTGAATGCCCGAAGTCTCAACCACACCATGAGTCCTCCCACACAGCCTCCATTTTACTCTCAGTTCAGGCACAGAAGCCTCCCATAGTCATGCGCACCCAGCCCCACATTATCTTTCCCTTCCAGAGTCAGGAGTCTCCACTCGGCTGGTTGCTGGGTGCGGACACAAGCTGGAACAGCTGTTGCATGTGTCCAAAATGGCACCCACTCTATCAGTTTGTTCCAGGATGCCATTGTAAGGTGATCAAGGAGAGAGAGAGGTGTCTCCTTTTTTTATTTGTCCTCTAGTTTGGCAGGCACACAATCCCCCATGCAGCTCAAAGCCAGGTTACCTCTAGGATCTTGCTGCAGCTTTATCGCTAGTGGCTTGAGCTGCTACAGGCTGGTCTCACCTCACTCTCCAATACTGGTGTTTAGGGCAATATCTTTTAAAAATTTTAGGGGCAAACATTGTGAAGTAAGAAGTATGGTTGCCACCTGCAATGCTGGTATATCATACACGTGCCAGTTCCAGTCCCAGCAGCTCCATTTCTGATCCAGCTTCCTGCTGATGCTTCTGGAAAAGCAGCAAAATATGGCTTAGTAGTTGGACCCTTGCATCTGTGTGGGAGACCACGAAAAAGCTCCTGACTAGTGGCTTTTGGCCTAGTCCGGTCCCATCTGTTGTGGCCATTTGGGGAGTGTACAAATGTTTGGGCTCTCTATCTCTCTTGCTCTCTCTCTCTCTCTCTCTGCATTTCAAATAAATTTAGAAAAAATTTTAATCAACTTCCTGCAATTTAAATGACTCATGTGAGAAGCAAACATATTTTCATTCATAGGCATGCACCTTTTATTAGGCTAGGATCTGGGACGAATGTAATAGAAAAGAAAAATAAATTATCTGATAGCAGGGCACTTATACCATATTAGAGAGGTGAGAAGAAATACATGAACAGATAAATATCAAAACAAAGGCCTGAATGATAAAAATTGAGGCATTGTTTTCTTTTGTATATTAGTTTCTCAGAGATAGTATAAAAACTACCATAAATCAAATCTCTTAAACAATAAAAACTTATTCTGGCCTAGTTCTAGAGGCTAGAATTCTAAAATCAAGGAACAAGTACCAGTGAAATATTAGAAAAAAACCAGAATGATATATCAAAAAATTATTGTATAACCAATGTCTATCCACTCTGTGAAATATGCAAGTTTGAAAAAGAAATCGATATTGTTCTTCTTGTGAATTGAATTTTGTTCTCTCCTAAGATCTGAAGTCTTACCTCTAGCATCTGTGATTATGGACTTATTGAGATATAGAGTCTTTGAAGATGCAATTAAAAGGAAATCACATTAGAGTAGGGCAAGCCCTTGAACCAATGTAAAAGGTGTTCTTAGTGGAAAAAGAGGAGAGAAACAAAAACAGATGCAAGAGAGAGGAGAACTCCATGTATACCAACATACAGAGAACAGCTGGGTGACGATACAGGAAAAGATTAGAATTATGCTGCTGTGAGCCAAGGACTGCCAACAACAACTGGAATGTAGGAAGCGATGTTATGAATTCACTGACTCCTTGATTTCATACTTCTAGTGCCTACAACTTTGAAAGAATATGTTATTTAAGTGACTCAGTTTATGGTACTTTGCTATATCTAATAAACTAATGCACTAACAGAAATGTTCCAATAACAATCATCATACATTCATAAGCACAGAACCAAGACTAGAATCTCATTTAATATATATTTTAAAGTATCCCCCTGCACTATAACTAGCATTTCCACTAACATTAATTATGCGTTGTATTAAATATGAAGGTTTTTATATGGATACAAGTTGACTGGGTCTTGTTCTACAATTAAAAAAAAAGTTTAGACTCAGCCTCCACCATGAATTGTGAAGTAAGTCAAGAAGGGAAATTGTTGCTCTGACCTCAGAGTATGACCCAAACTCCCCTGAGACTCATCTGAGGTTAGTTTACCCAAGTTACAGACATACTTCTGCCAACTTAAAAAGTAAGCCCCAACGCATGTCTTTGTGATGCCTCTTAACAATGTTTCTGGTTTTCAACCACCCAATTGATTTACCTCCATTTCTCCTGTCCCCAGACTTCACTTGACCTGAAAGGTGGAATACCTTTAAGGAAGTTATCTTCCCTTCTGGGTCTTTCTTATCCACTATCAATAGAAAAACAGTACATAAACAGGGCTAGGAGGTGTTAAGTCAGAACCAGCCAAGTGCCTAATGAACAGTGCAAGATTTGCACACAGGAGTGGACTCAGAGGGACATGCCAAGTTCTCAGTGCTCCAAAATTGACTTTGGGGCAAAAATAACCTTAGAAAACAAAGGTACAATGCAAATCAACCAACTTTTTAAATGCTTCTCTAAAGAAAAAGTGAACTTGCTGAACTATCTCACACTCCCGCCACCGCTTTATCATTTCTTTCTCTTCAATAATTAAGAGACCAATGTGAAGCAGCAGGAAGGAAAAAGATTGGGGTAAGTTAATTACTAATAGCAACTTCAGTGCTGACACTATCTGGAAAAAGACCTCTGGCATTTTTACCTATAACAAACCTGTCATCAATGAGGGTATTTAAGGAAGCTACCTTGCTAGTCTTCAAAACACTAAAGAAATAATTATGGTAATGCAAAGCATTTAGCAAACATTGCATGAATGATAAAGAGAACACTTTTTTTTCCCACAATCTCTTCCAAAATTAGTGGTTTATACCCTAAGGATGTAAATTAAATCTCTTCCCTAATATAATCAAATTAGAACATTGCATCCTTGAAATGAAAAAAATGTGACTTTAAAACCCCACGGAAGACTCTTGCCGAGGTTAATTTCTCAAGTGTCCTTACTTCCAAACCCTCCTATGAAGGGCACTTTCCAGCATGGGTTAGGTTCGGGATATGCCAAAGAAAAATTGCTGCTTAAACTTAAAATAGGGAAGGAAGTTTTTATGTAAGACTGTTGAAATGGGAGCCAAGTCTACCCATTGTGCTAGAGTACCTGTACTTTGGACACAGCGGTGGGGGCTGGGGATTTACACTCACTGGACAAGTCTAGGGACTGAATGAAAAATTACTGAGTGACCCAATTATATTGAGAGTGGGCTACAAGGCCTAGGATGAGGCTTATTTCAGAAAAGTGTTCATAGGAAACTCACTAGAGTTCTGTCAAGGAGAAAGTCTTTGTTAGAAGACATCCAGAGTCTGAGATATGGATGGATTTAACCTTCTGTTTGTTTGTATTTATTTTATTTTTATTTACCAATTATTCAAAATATTTAAAGGCATGATTTAGAAACTTCCTGTGTCATTTTTATTAATTGATATTTGTGAATTTATAGAAAATCTTCTCTTCAAATATCTGCATTATCAGTAAAAATAAAGCAATTAAAAATAGCCTTCAGGCCAGGCCATTTGTCCTAACAGTTAAGCTGCTTCATAGGATCCTTGCATTACACATTGGGGTGTCTGGGTTCCAGTCCCATTTCCATTCCCGATTGCAGTTTCCTGTTAATGTAACCCCCAGGGAGCAGCAGGTGATGTATTAAACCCTTAGGTGCCTGCCACCCACGTGGAAGATGAGAATTGATTCCATCTGTTTTCAGGAGCGGAACTTTATGAGCATCTTGGGAATGAACCAGTAGGATGGGAGATTTCTCTCTCACACTCTTTCTCCCTGCCACTGATATAAATAAGCAAAACTTTTCAATAGCTATTATTCCTTTTGATTTTGTGATCTGGTGATTATGATACATAAAGAAGACTGGAGGGAAAAAAAAAAACATGAATCAGGAACACACTCTGCTACTCCATGCCCAGCACCAGGTAAGCACTCTCTCCCTTGGGACAGCCTCTTACCCATCTGTTGGCTCACTGAAGGTCAAGTGCAGGAGCCAGGATTTGGAACCAGATCTGTCTGACTTCAAAGATAAGATTCTTTCCGTTACACCAGCACTTTTCAAACACCAGAACTTGGACATGGGCCAATTCAAAATTAAGTTATAAACTGTCAGAGGCAAAGTGAAAAAAAATAAGGAAAACAGAGTGAGATTTTTGTGAAGTAAAAGCAATTCAGCTCAAGGCAATGCTATTTTTTTCTGAGATTATGGACCACTAATGACATTAAAAGTGTTCAATTTTGAAATGGTATGGTTGTGATGGTAATTATTCTTGTCTTAGGGGTTTTCTTGATGTCCTTACTTGGCAAAATTTAAAACTGACATAGCTTGGATTGAAAAAATGTTTTGTACCAAAGTAAACTTTTTAATTTCTACTTTTCTTTGAACTGTTTAAAATATCCTCAGATGATAGCATAGAGTACCACAAGCAATGTAGTTAAAATAGGAGAGGGGAAGAAGAGGGAAGGAAGAAAAAAAAAAAAACAAAAGGAAAAGACCCTATTCCAGTTTAGAGTTAGAGATCCTGAATGGCGTTGGCTTCACAGGACATTCTACGAATCCATCAAAAAGAAGGAGGGCATATGCCACAAGCATCTCGTGTTATTGCTCTATGAACATTTAAAAATTTTTATTAATAAAAAGAGAACTGATTTTATGCATACCATAGGTACAGTTCCAAGAAGACAACCATACTTATTTTACTCCACTCTTCCCCAATTCCCTCACTGCCTCCCCCTATTCATCAGTTTTTGCAAAGAAATAATTTTAATCCACTATATATTTGCAGGCTTATCATAATATTCACCAGGTAAAATGTAGAAAGACCACAGTTAACAGGAATATAAGTAAGGGCTAAAAATAATAATCATGTTCCAAAATAGTCATTTCATTCCTATACATATTCTTGTATTCTATATTAACTGACACATATCAGAGAAAACATATGATATTTGTCTTTTGGTGACTGGATCATTTCACTGAGCATAATGGTTTACAGTTGCATCTATTTTGTTGCAAATGACAGGATGTCATATTTTACAACCATGTAGTATTCAATGGTGTACATACATCATAATTTATTTATCCAAACTTCAGTTGATGGACATCTGGATTGATTCCATATCTTAGCTATTTTGAGTCAAGTTGCAATAAACATGGGAAAGGGGTACAGATAACTCTTTCATTTGCTGATTTCATTTCATGTGGGTAAATTCCAAATGAAGTGGGGGTGATTGGCTCATATGGTAGATCATTTTTCAGATCTCTGAGGAATCTCTACAATGTCTTCCATAATGTTTGAACTAGTTTACATTCCCACCAACAGTGGATTAAGGTACCTGATCAGCATTTATTATTTTTTGATTTTTGGATAATAGGCATTCTGACTGGTATCAGGTAAAACTTCATTGTGCTTTTTATTTGCATTTCCCTGGTGGCTAGTGATTCCTGAGCATTTTTTCATGTGCATGTTGGCAATTTGTAATTCATCTTTTGAAAAATTCCTGTTCATGTCCTTTGCCCATTTCTTAACTGGCTTGTTGTTTTGATCTTGAGTTTCTTGAGCTCTTTATAGAACTTGGATATAAATTCTTTATCAGTTGCATAGTTTGCAAATACTTCTCTCATTTTGTTGATTAACTTTTAACTTTGTTGAATGTTTCCTTTGCAATGCAGATGCTTCTTGGTTAGATGTAATCTCATTCATCTATTTTTGTATTTATTGTCTGTGTTTGTGGGGTCTTTCCCATGAAGTCTTTGCCCAAGACAATATTTTGCAGAGTTTCCATGTTTTCCTCAGTAATTTGATGGTATCAGGTAGTAGACTTTGATCCTTGATACATTATGAATTAATTTTTGTATAAAGTATAAGGTAGGAATCTTGTTTCATATTTCTGCATGCAGAAATCCAATTTTCCCAGCACCATCTGTTGAAGAGACTGTCCTTTCTCCAGGAATTGATTTTAGCTTGTTTGTCAAAGATTAGTTGGTTGTCCCTGTGTGAATTATTTTCTGGGGTTTCTATTCTCTTCCATTGGTCTACATGTCTGTTTTTGTGCCAGTATCAGGCTGTTTTGATAACTGCTGTGTAGCATTTCTTGAAATCTGATACAGGAGCTTTGCTTCTGATTTTAATATTTATTTAGCTATTGTTTCCATATGAATTTTAACATCCTTTTTACTGTATCTGAGAAGATTGTCTTTGGTATTTCGATTGGGAATGCACTGAATCTATAAATTGCTTTTCAGTAGTACACATACTCTTTTCCTAGTATACATTTCTCCTAAATTTTTGAAGATATCACATGTATAATTATATATCCCCATCCTACTAAACTCAGGAGAGACTATGTAATTTGCATTAGCCAACAAAAAAAGAAGTGATGTGTATCACATCTGAGTCAAGTTTTTAATAGTTAGCTGATAATTTGCCATGCCTATTTTTCCTTACAAGGTGACCAGGTGTGTGCTTTTTTTAAAAGTTATTCAAGTTTCATGTATTTCATATATGCAGATTTAGGAACATAGTAATGCTTCCCCTTCTCCCTCCCTTCCACCCATTCTCTAATCCTTCTTCATCCTCCCTCTCCCATTCCCACTCTTAATTTTTACAAAGATCTACTTTCAGTTTATTTAGTATCATAAATTTAACCATACACTAAGGAAAAGAGTTCAACAAATAGTTTAGTTTCTTTAAAATGAGATTAATATTGGTATCTAGCTTATACAGTTATTATGAAGATTAAATGACATAAAATACTAGATGAGATATTATTTTTTATGGGCTTAGAATGGTGTCTATCACATTTCAGTATTGTTCAATCTATGCATATATGTGCATATACAAAACAAAGTCTAAGAAGGTATACAAAAAAGTATTCACACAGTGAATTAAATGTTTTCTACTTTTTGTTTAGCCACATATTCTGTCCTACAACAAACCCATATATTCCAAGAAATTTTAAAATCCTATTTAATGGGGCTGATGTGGTGGTGTAGCAGATAAAGCTGCTGCATGAAATGCAGCACAAATTTAAGTCCAAGCTGCTCCACTTCCGATCCAGTTACTTGTCAATGCTCCTGGGAAAGCAGCTTATGAAGGCCCAAGTGTTTGGGATCATGCAGCTTCATGGGAGATCTGGAAGAAGCTCCTGGCTCCTAGCTTCAGCCTGGTCCAGCCCCAACTATTGCAGCCATCTGGGAAGTAAGTAAGTGGATGGAAGATCTCTCTCTTCTCTCTCTCTCTCTCTCTCTCTCTCACTCTCTCTCTCTCTCTCTCAATCTGACTTTCAAAGAAGTAAATCTTAAAAAATAAAAATAAAAAAAATGCTATTCAAAAACTCTGAAAAAACCCAAACCAAACCCGACACAGCTATAATGGCATTTGACTGAATTTGATATTTCAGTTATCTGGAACTCCAGAAACTCCAGAAAGAAAAGTCCCTGTGAGAGCTAGAGTGGACAAGGCAGCCTTGTGCCTCTGCTCAGTTTTCCCCTACCTTCGCATTCACTTCAACTTCTGAAATTTGGAGAGTCACTTTGGCTTGGAAAAATATCAACATCTTTAATTGTGATTAAACAATGTAGGGACCACGGACAGGTCCCAAGGCACAGTTGTGGTTGGGTAAGAATCAAGACAATACTAAGGAGGAGAAACACTGCTAACAGAGTCTAATAAAAAGGAGAAGCCAAAGAGTTTTGATCCCTACATTACAGTGTTGCCTCTGAGGACAATACATGCAGAATCTGGAGCACTCATCTGGTCTTTATTTGCCCAGGGTCTTATAGTCAGTAGGATGCTTGCTTTTGCCTCTTCCTTTGTGGGCAGATAGTATTTCTCTGCATGCAGAAAGGTCTCAGGGTTCCCTTGGGTTTTATCTGAAAATGACTACATATTATCTGCATAATAGTCACAGGAAGGATTCTGCTTTTCATTTTTGTCCACTTGCTTGCTTGAAGAAATAAGGAGAAGAGGAAGAAGAAGGAGAGGGAGAAGGAAAAGGAGGGGGTAGAGGAAGAGGAGGAGGAGGAAGAGGAAGAAGAAGGAGATCTTTTTTCACATCTAACTTAAAGGAGGCAGACTAATGCCGTGTTTGAGAGCCTTACAACTGAGAATATTGGATGTGTAGCTTCCCACATTAAGTAACTCCAGGCAGTTCACTAAACTCTAGTACCTACCACTCCCATCCCCATTCCAGCTCATCCCAAAGAAAACTGCTGACAGTCCTGCAGGGCACCCACATGGGAGTGGGTGGAAGGTGTGTGGTATTGGTGCCTAGCCTCATGAGCTTCGAAGCTGTAAGTCCACTTTAAGTCATGAAAAGCGTTGCACAGAGGCCATTAGTTCTTCCAATCAACTAGATTGACTCAGACACTGACAGAAGTAATACTGAGGCAAAATGAGTGCTGGGAAGTATTCCCAAGACTGGCATTGCCACTCAATTATCTAAATTACATTCTGAGATTTTTGCTGCATTAGTTTGAGGGAATCGATTTTGCAAAGCCCTTCCAATTTTTGATACTTTTCCCACATTTTTTTAAAAATTCTTTTTAGATTTATTTTATTTATTTGAAAAACAGAGATACAGAGAGAGAGAAGTCTTCCATCCACTTCACTCTCTAAATGGCTGCAACAGCTGGAGCTGAACCAATCCGAAGCCAGGAGCCAGAAGTTTCTTTCAGGTCTCCATATGGGTGCAGGGGCCCAAGGAGTTGGGCCATCTTCTGTTGCTTTCCCAGGTGCATTAGCAGGGAACAGGATCAGAAGTGGAGCAGCTGGGATGCAAACCGGTGCCCATAAGGATGCTGGCACTGCAGGCCAGGGTTTTAACCTGTTGTGCCACACTGCCAGCCCCTCCACATTTATTTTTAAGGACTAAGTTCCTTTCATATTGTTTCTGCTTCTTCCACATGGACTTTAGCTTTTAGACAATATCAGAGTTTATTTTTAAACCAAGTTTTATTTTTCTTACTGAATCTTCTTATTGACTATAAAGTTGATAACCCTATTAGTGTTAAGGGATGCCTAAAACAAAATATTATACTTTCTAGAGATCATCTGAATCCAGATTCCTGAAGCCAGAGGTGGGAAAATCATGACCAACTGGCTTAATACCTCAAGTACCTGCTTTGGTAAAGATACTTCTATTGGAACACAGCTATAGTTATCTACTTATATATATTATCTATAACCACTTTCACATCACAAGGGAAGATGAGATTCTTGAGAAAGAGACTGTATGGTCTAAAAAAATGAAAATATCTTCCATCTGGCTCCTTATAGAAAAAATTTGCTGGCCTTCACTGAGTATAGTCAAACCACTGAGCAAAAAGTTCTTCTGAGAACATCACAGTAACTAAAATCATCACTTTTGTCTCCAAATTTCCACCTCAATAGCAGGATACCACAATATCTGACACTTGTAAGCCATTCAGAATGAGAGTAAAAGAATCATCTTCTAGTGGGAATCTCAAGTCCTATACTAAGCATCCTCTTCCAGAAACTACATTCAGTTAGCTGGAGTTGAGCAACTAAAAATTGCATTGGGAATAATGTAGGTGGGAAAATAAGAAGATAAGAATTTCATATAAGATTAGATTAAATTTAATGACTTCACTGAAACCCCAACTTTGAAAATTCTAAGAACTAAATGTAAATTACTGCTTTGTTTAAATGTGTGTGTGTGTGTCTCCAAGTCCTTGTTACCCACAAGAAGCGAAGTGTGCATCCAAGTGGAGTCAATAGCAATATTTCTTTTTTCCTGAACATTTTAATTTATTCTTTGTGATAAAAACACATATCACGATAGCCACTCTCTTGGCAAATTTTTAAGAATACAAACAAGTACTGTTGACTATGGACACTAAGCTATCAGACTGTTGTCTCCTGATCTTGCACAACTCAAATTTGATGCCTTTTGACTAATGCATACACATTTCCTCCTCCTCCAAGCTCCTGAGCACCACAATTTTACTCTATGATTCTATGAGTTTGAATATTTTAGTTTACTCACATAAGTTGGATCATGTAGTATTTATCCTTCTGCATTTGATTTATTTCACTTATGATAATGTCCTTTAAGTTCATCCGTGTTGTCCTAAATAACATAATTTCCTTTTGTTTTGTTGACTAATATTCCATCACATCATAAATTGTGTGTGTGTGTGTGTGTGTGAATCACATTTTATTTATGTATCCATCCATTTACATTGTTCGCACATCATGGCTATTGTGAATAATTCTGCATTGAACATAGGAGCAGATATATCCTCAAGATACTGATTTCTTTTCTTTGGATATATATCCAAAACTGAAATTGTTGGATCAAATGCTTTAAATTTTTTTAGAAAAACCCCATACTGTATTTCATGGTGGTTGTACCAATTTACATTCCCACCAATTGTGTGCAAGTGTTCCTTTTTCTCTGTATCCTCACTAACATTTATATCTTGTTTGATAGTTATCCTAATATGTGAACTGAAATCTCATTATGGTTTCTATGTACACTTCCCTGATGACTGATGGTATTGAGCACATTTTAATATACCTGTCAGCTATTTGTATATCTTCTTTGGGTAATATCTATTGAATTTCTTTGCTCACTTTTTAATCTGATTATTTGGAGATTTTGCTATTGAGTTGTGGTGAGTCCTTATGTATTTTGGGTACTAATCAACAGCAATATTTCTGAGCCAAGTCTGAAATCCAATAATACGCACTTGGCATTAATTTGCATGACTGGAAGTAACCTCTTCTTGATTATTTGCTCCATTTGCTGAATAAGAAGTAAAGGACAGGAAAATGAGGACATGAAATGTAAGGACATAAATGCTACTTCTGAGATCTCATGCAAAGATATGCTTAAAACTTTAAAGTAAGTAAGAGAAGGAGTTTTCGATCTAGAGGTTAGGATGCCTGCAAACCATATTGGGGAGCCTAGTTTTCAATAGCCATTCTGGCTATTGATTCCAGGTTTCTGCCAGTGCAGACACTGGGAAGCAGCAGAAATGGCTCCAAGTAATTGATTCCCTTCCATTCATGTGGGGGACCGGGACTGACTTCCTGATTCTTGACTCCAGCCCTAGGTCCACCTCTGGCCGTAACACCATTGCAGACATTTGAGAATTGAAACAGCAGAGGATAGTGTTTCCTCTCTCTCTCTTTCTCTCTCTCATTCCCTCTCTCTTCTCCTCCTCCTCCTCCTTTCTCCCTCTCTTCTTCCTTCCCTCCATCTTGAATAAATTAATTAGTTAATTAATGTTAAAGTAAATAAGATTCACTTCATTTAAAGCGATGAAGAGAATCATGTTCTGTTAAAAAAAGGAAGCATTAGAATACTGTTCTTTTTATGTCTCAAACTCATTGCCACATCTTCCCTGCATATTCCCTCTGGATGTTATGGGTTGCATACTTTCATGCATTCAACTGTCTTTCTTTAATTCAAGCATCAATAAAATTTGCCACTTTGTTTAAAATTGTCATGTCTCTTGTGGAAAGTAATTTGGAAAAGCACTTTAAGAGACACAAAATGTTCACAGCCTTTGACCCAGTTATCCCATTGCTGGGAATTTATCTTAAAGAAATAATTCAGAAGAAGGAAAAAGCCTTTATTAACTAAAGAATTATTTATAGTGAAAAAAACCTTTGCATCCAAAACTAAGAGGAAAATTAAATAAATTATGATACATCAACTAGAAGATCTGTTATATAGCCATTAACACAATTATGGAAATATATAACAACATAGAGCATATTTATGGCCTAACATTAAGGAGGGAAAGCAGAATGCAAAATGAGATCTGCTTTATGATGATAATATGAAAAATAATATTTTCATCTGAACTAGGACTGAAAGAAATACAAAAATGATTTCCCTGTTTAGTCAAAATATAAGATTATTCAGGATGACCTGATGTGGGCTGTATTTCTTTTTGTAATAAATGTTTATTTTTATGGCGGTGCTTATAAGCTTAAAACTGAAGAACTCATTTTTCACTTCCTTTTATTATTTAAAATAATTTAGGAACTGTATAAGTCATGGCCTAGTTACAAAGAAGAGAAACCATTCCAGCTAGGTTAAGCAGAACAGCATTTACTGCAGGATCAAGACAATGGTTGAAGAAACAGACACTCAGCTGAGTTTTCTCGATGATCCCCAAGACTGTCTCACAGAGCTGAGCCACCAAAACAACCGCTTCTCCTGCTATGATCAGGAAGCAGCTCATAAAAGTGGCAAATTCTGCTTACCCTGGTTAGCTCCACAATGGTATTGCTTCTGTATGATCTGTTCCAATAATAAAGAGTTTCGCGTCCCTATCTTCTTGCCATGTAACTCATTTCTGACTGTAAGTCTTGCACAACTGTGATCGACAGTATTTAAATCCCACGCAAAATTCTTCACAGCTTTCCACATTATAGTAAGACACCAGAAGGAAGTTGAACTACACAGTAACCAGGCCATTCTCTAGTATCTGCCATAAAGATTGCCAGGTAAGCAATTAAATCTGGAACCCCTAACTACTTTAAAAATTATTTTCATTTTATTTGAAAGGCATAAAGATAGACATAGACACACACACAGAGAATTTCATCCACTGGTTCACTCCACAAATGCTTGCCACAGTTGAGACTGAACCTGGACAAAACGAATGAGTCCAGATCTCCCGTATGAATGGCAAAGATCCAAATGCTTGAGCCATCACCTGCTACCTCTAATAGTGCACATTGGCAGGAAGCTCTAATGGAAAAAATGAAACCAGGACTCAAATCTGATCTTCTTCTAAGGGATGTGGGCAACCCAAGAGGTGTCATAAACGCTGCACCAAACAACTGTCCCCTTCTCAAATACTGCAAGGCACATATTTAAAAAAAAAAATGTTCATTGTTTATTTGACATTAGAGCTCAACTGAGCATGCTGTACTTTTGCTTGCTGAATATTACAAATCTATTGTCATGGAAACTAACAGAAATTAGAGTTACAGTAGGTGGTCTTTGGTATCCATAGTTTCCTCATATGTGGAATCAGCCAACTGTGGATGCAAAATATTCAAAAAATGTGGCCAGATTTAGCTTAGTAGTAATGCACCAGTTAGTTAACATGTCTGTGCCCCATATCTGAATACCTGGTTTCTATTTCCAGCTCCAACTCCTGATTCCAGTTTCCTGCCAATGCAAAACTGAGAGGCAGTGGTGATGTTTCAAGGACTTGGGTGTCTGCCATCCATGAGAAAGCTGGACTGAGTTCCTGGATCATGGCTCCTGACTCCTAGCATTGGCCCGAGCCCAGCCCTGGCTATGGCAGTTATTTGGAGGGTTAAGTGAGCTTGCTCGTTCACTTGCTCTCTCTCTCTCACTGCTCAAATACATATTTTTTAATTCAAAAAATTACATCTGTACTGAACCTGTATAGAATTTTTCTTTATTCTCTAAATACTACATTATAACAACTATTTACATAGTGCTTACAATGTATTACATGTTTTTAAAGATTTATTTATTTAATTTAAAGGCAGAGTTATATAGAGAGGACACACATACAGAGAGAGAGAGAGAGAGAGAGAGAGAGAGAGATCTTCAATCCACTCCCCAAATGGCTACAACAGCCGAGGCTGTGCCTTGCCAAAGCCAGGATCTAGGAGCTTCTTCCTGGTCTCCCATTTGGATGCAGGGGTCCAAGTACTGTGGCCATGTTCCTCTGCTTTCTCAGGCACATTAGCAGAGGACTGGATCAGAAGTGGAACAGCCAGGTCTTGAACCAGCGCCCATATGGGATTCTAGCATTGTAGGCAGCGACTTTACCAGCTACTCCACAATGCCGGTTCCTGCATTAGGTATTAAAAGTAACCCAAATTTGACTTAGAGTAAACAGAATGATCTGTGTTGATTATATGTAACTACTACGTCATTTTACTAAGGGATTTGAATATCTGCAGATTTTTGTTTTCTGAGGGAGATTCTGGAACCAATCTCCTATGCATATCCATGATGCCTGTACTCCCAGTTTACTCAGAGTGTTCCTGGTATTTCTTCTCAAATTAGTATTCCTGCAGTGGAGTGGCAAGTATCTAATAGAGGCATTTTATTTTTGTAAGCCAATAAACATTCTCTAGATCCTTAAAACTTCTCCCCCCAAATAGGAAGCAAACAGCTGTTAGTTGGCTGGAATCTTGCAGCCAATCAGAGAGCATCCACACAGGATAAGGCACTAGAGAGAATGTATTTATTAGAATACATTTTTCTTATCCCTTTCATTAAACAGATGAGAAGTCAAATTTGAATATAGACTCAGGTTTAGGACCCAGGACCTCCAGATAAATCTCTTTCTAGTTAGGTACCTTTGAAAAGAGAAAACTTCCTTTTTAAGTTGCGATTTAGAGTCAAGCTTAAGGTACTAAAACAGAAATGTGCTATCCTTATGAATTTTTCATGATCATTGAGTGCCAGAAAAGGGTGTATTATCATTCAACAATTATGATAGGGGCCAGCATTGTGGCATAGTGGGTTAAGCTGCCATTCATGAAACCTGCGTCTCATATCAGAGCACACATTGGTTCGAGTTCTGGCTGCTCTGCTTCCAATTCATCTCCCTGTTAACATGCCTGGGAAAGCACTGGAAGATGACTCAAGTACTTGGGCCCCTGCCACCAAGGTGGGAAACTAGTATAAAGTACTTGGTTCCTAGCTCTGGCCAGTTGTGGCCATTTGGGGAGTGAGCAAATGGATGGAAGATCTCTCTCTCTCTCTCTCTCTCTCTCTCTCTGCACATCTTTTTCTTTCCCTCTCTTCCTCTCAATCACTCTGCCTTTCAGAATAAATAAAGTGAATCTTTTGTCAAAAAAAATTGTGATAGAAAAGTCCGTGACTCTCAGAGGCCTGTGTTTCAGCTCTGGAGGTGTGACTGACTCACTTCGTAAATCTGGGCATGTGAGAATTCTTTTGAGTCACAGTTCCCTTGTCCCTAAAATGAGGTCATTAGTACTTTTCCTGTTTCCCAAATGAGTTTGCCATAAGGATCAATTAAGTTCATGTCTGCAGAATTTCCTAAAATATATGAAATGCTATATAAAATGTTCTCTACAATCTCATGATTAAAAATTTCTAAAGCTTAAAATGTTCAGTATTTTAACCACTTGTCCTCTGTGGAGGGCTTGTAATATGCCATAACTTCAATCCTTGCTTATTTTACTAATGAGTGGAACAGCTTCAAGTAGTGTCAGGAAGAACACATTAAAAATGGTTTCAGGAAAACTTTTCCTTTTTTTTTTTTTTTTTTTTTTTTTTTTTGACAAGTCAATGAACTCTGGAGGTCAGCTGTCCACGGGACTCAATGATCCTTAGGGACTATGTTTTCTTCTCCTGTTTTGTTTCTCTGTCCTCTCAGTTACATAGATTCCACCTCATTGTCCAAGATGGCAGATCAACCTCTAGCCATCATATTTACATATTTGTAATTAGGAGAGGGAAATATTTTGCAGAAGTCATACCCTTTCCCTTTCAGTTGTGCCTGCATCCTGGAATGTAAACACCATCTTCACTTACATCCTATTGCCACAACTTCAGCAAGTGATGATGCTTCACAACATAAGGAAGAGAAATTAAGTTATAGCTTCAGGTAGCCTTGTACTTATCTACAAATCAAGACATATTTTGCTAAGTCAGTAGGCAGTCCTTGCCACAGTAGATAAATTCTAGCATTTTCTCACATGAATTAGAAGGTAATCCAATTAAAAGCAATCTTTTTATAATGAAGACTTAACTAGAAAAGTCAAATTAGAGTTTCTTTTACTATATAATTAAATCAATGCCTAGCTAGATTACTAATGTAGCAATAGTACAATGCTTACCACATATATGATAATTTTAAAATATTTAAATAATTTATTGAATAAATAACTTGGTAAAGGGGAAGAATCAAAATTTTATCTCTTGCAGAATTGAAGCTGCCAACAATGAAGTTATTTCAACATTGAGAACTCAATGAGAAGCAGCTTGTTGAACTGTACTCTGATTCCTAGAACAGGTGAGCTATACCAAACCGCTACATGCAAGTAAATTATGTAAACCCAAGTCCCCCTCCCCCCATTCCAAACCACATACTGGAAGATAAAAGCACAGATGAATGGGTCAAGCTACATTTGCCTGCATTCATAAGACTATGGATAGCTCGTGAAAGTACCTAGTTTATAAAATTATGACCAGTGCCTCAGAAGACCAACCTGTGATTAACTCCAGACTACAAGGACCTTTATCTAACTCCCTCTTTTCTGAAATAGCCCATGGAAACCTGGGTGTGTGTTATAATACTTAGAAACTTAACTTTGGCACATATGTGTTTCCAGTGTTTTTGATCATGAATTTATAGCATTGACTGCCTTAATAAAAGGTAAATTACAATATTTCCAGACAATGTTTTGCTCAATGTCATGCTTCATGTTAATACATGTTTTCACAAAGACTTGAAGCAGTAGACCTGTCTTTGTGTAGTAGGCAGGACAACTCAAATCCTCTATGAAGCAAAGCAGTATATACAAGTAAATATGAAAGGATAACCAGTGGGAGCACTAGAAAAGTGTTTTTCCCAACACAAATTTTGTTATACTCACATTTTATCTATATTCTCTCTTGTAAGGGAGGAGAAAAATAAGCCAAGACATGATGTATATTCAAAAAGAGAACACTGTGAAAAGGAGCAGCAGCAAGGAAGAAATAACTTGGAATCACTAAACTGGTAAACAAATACGAGTCCTGAAAAATAGAAGTGAAAGGAGCTGCTATGGATGCAGTGTTTCAGACATCACTTGGGACACCTGCTTGGGATACCCACGTCCAGTATCAGAATGAGACAGAGCTCCTACATAGTGTCTTTGATGCAGACACTAAATACCACCAGGTCACTGTCTCCCACAGGCTCATAGATCCTCCTCCCCTAGTTTTAAGCTTTATTGCCTTGCTTTTACTAAAATTACGCCCTAAATAGAGTGAATAGTGCAACCAAGCCCACAAAGTCCCTGATCACTGGTCTCAGGAGTCTCTGGAGGCATTTATGTCCCCTACAGATAACATCTTGATGTTCTGTCTAGCCTTGAGGGGTTTCTTTTCCAGAAACCCCAGTCCCTGAGCAAAAGGAAACTATCATTGCATGGAAACCCCAGACTAATGGAAATCACTTTACCATCATCAAAATTTCCTTCCACTGTATTGCTGACCAATTGAAGGAGGGCCATGAGCCCCACAAACCAACCAGGAACTTAGACATGCATTGCATATCACCTCTCAACCTCTACATCAACCTGTAGGAACCTTCTTCCTTAACTCCTTGAGGATCCCAGGAATTAGGCAAAGCTGTCCAGCTTCTGGATCTGTGTTTTGCAATCAGTACCTATTTTTGTCCTTGTGTCAGTTTGGTTTGGTGTGCACTGGGTGATTGGAGCCTGCTTTGGGGTTTCTACCACAGTATCTTCAACTAGTGTTGCAGATGTTCTATAATAATCCCAGCTTTGCTCCCAATCTGAGGTTACTGCTGATATGTATCCTAGAAGTCATCAAATGATGACTCAAGCAGCTGAATCCCTGCTACCCAGCTGGGAGACCCCAATTGAGTTCCCAGTTCCTGCTTCAGATTTCCCCAATACTGGCTATTGCAGGCATTTGGAAAATGAATGTATTGATAAGAGAAATGTCTCTCTCTCTCCTTCCTTCCTTCCTTCCTTCCTTCCTTCCTGCCTGCCTTCCTGCCTTCCTGCCTTCCTGCCTTCCTGCCTTCCTGCCTTCCTTTCTGTCTTTTTCTTTTTCTTTTCTTTCTCTCTCTCTGCTTATTAAATAAATTTTCAATAGAAATCAGATAAATCTTATCTTATTGAAAATGACTGCACTTCAATGCATTTAGACTTTTCTGAAAGCCTTAAAATCTTATAACAAGATGCAAATTAACACCAGGTTTGAATCCAGATTATATCACTATGCATGTTAATTTTAGTTCTTACATGACTTGGAGCACACGTTTGGGTTTTACTTATCTCTTTTGTTAAGTGAAGATATTATATTACACTTAACTTTGGATATTCAACCATCTGGCTGTCATAATATTTTGAAAACAGTATCAAATTCTACTTTTCCTGTGTGTACTTCATTACATATACAAATATGCAGACATCATTAATTGGTAATATCATTATTACACATGATAATCACAAATAATAATGTTTATTATACTTTGTGAGCAATTCAATTTTTGACTTACAGTGTTTATCTGATGTGCAGATTCTAGACATGAATTGTTCAGTAATTTGCAATGCCTATGACACATGTATGAACATTAAGGGAAAAAATGTAAAAATATTGGCTCCTACTATGTTCTCCATTTTGTTGGTCAAATCTGAGTTTTTATTTCCTACACCTAAAAGAAGCATATTTTAATGTTATAGAAGTAAGAGTAATCCATATAAAAAAGAAAATAAATATATTAATGATAGTCACCCAGTTACCTTTGTCCAACTAAAGAAGAAAGCATCATCATTTCTTTAAGGAATAAAATGACCTTCAGACAAGTGGTTGAGATACCAAGATGACAGATCGTTGGAAAACGAAATTGTTCAGGTTACTTCTGGCTACCACCTTTCAGCATAATTCATTCCCTAGGTGAGGCCAATGAGCTCCCATTGTAGGAAGTGTCAGAATCTAAAATGCCTGATTATCAATGATATAGGCTTTTTAAAAAATTCCATAAGAAGAGTAATAAGGAGTTCACAATTCATCTGAACTTTTTCACCAATGGCTTTCACGCAATCCTCTTGGCACAGTCCTGTTTCTTGCTGTGTCAGCATATTCAACTGCTAAGATAAAACTAGGACATTTCTTTGCTGTTTTTTCTAGAACATTTTAGAGAATATTTATTTAAAGAAAAAAACAGATTTATTGTGATCAACAGGTGACACTGAGATCAATTATCTAGTCATATCCATTCCTCAAAGATGTGCTAATTTGTAATACATGTAATTCCCTTTTTTTTCTTTTTTTTAACTTTTATTTAATGAATATAAATTTCCAAAGTACGGCTTATGGATTGCAATGGCTTCCCCCCCATAACGTCCCTCCCACCCGCAACCCTCCCCTTTCCCACTCCCTCTCCCCTTCCATTCACATGAGGCTTCATTTTCGATTCTCTTTATATACAGAAGACCAGTTTAGCATACATTAAGTAAAGATTTCAACAGTTTGCTCCCATACAGAAACATAAAGTGAAAAATAATAGATGATTTTTTAAGTGATGATGAAATCAGATCAGACCTATTGTCATGTTTCATCCCAGTGACAGTCAAGTTGGGAATTGATAATTTCTTCTTTTTTTTTTTTTTTTACAGAGGATCAGTTTAGTATACATTAAGTAAAGATTTCAAGTTTGCACCCCCTTAGAAACACAAAGTGAAATATACTGTTTGAGTACTCGTTATAGCATTAAGCCTCAATGTACAGCACATTAAGGACAGAGATCCTACATGAGGAGTAAATGCACAGTGACTCCTGTTGTTGACTTTACAAATTGACACTCTTGTTTATGGCATCAGTAATCTCCCTATGCACCAATCATGAGTTTCCAAGGCTATGGAAGCCCCTTGAGTTCTCCGACTCTTATCTTGTTTTGACAAGGTCATAGTCAATGTGGAGGTTCTCTCCTCCCTTCAGAGAAAGGTACCTCCTTCTTTGAAGACCTGTTCTTTCCACTGAGATCTCACTCACAGAGATCTTTCATTTAGGTTTTTTTTTTCCAAAAAATTATATTGACTATCCTCCTTTAGACATTAAGGAATTGGAGGCAACAGATTGGCCTATCAAGCAGTATACCTGCTAACACCCTCTCATATTGATTTTTGTGACTTTCAGACACTCACTATAAGCAATAGGCTGAGCACAAAGAATTCAGAAATTCTAAATTGAAGTTCTATAATAGTTACCCTGTTCTTTTATTTCCTGTCTTTTTGATAAGCTGCTTCTCTCCAACCTATGCATATAGAACAGAAACAATTTGGTTTGCCCTTGAATGATCACTCCCCCATCAAAAAAGAACACAGACATTATTCACATTTTCCCAATGAGGATTCATGTAATGCCATTTTTTTCAGTTCAGTTTTGAAAGCGTGGAGAGTGGAGAAAGCTCACATTAATAAGCATAGCCATTTAATTTCCAGAATTAATGAGTGGAGCTCAACATATTGAATGCATTGTACCAGAATATCTGATTCATTTGGAATTGCTGCGATCTCAGAGAGGGTATGTTGACCAAATGGCGCTAAACTAATGATGTTTTCGTATTAGACTATGAAAAGGGAGAAACAAATATTGTAGCATGCATACTCAACATTGTTTCAATTTGTTAATGACAAAACACATTTCATCTCCATTAACAAATAGACTGTTATGAACTGCTAACCAGATTGCTAATAATTAAAAGCTCAATGTGTCCTCAGTCATTACAAGAGCACAGTGATGAGAGGTTGTGAAAAGTATTTTAATTCTTTTTGTCATACTTATTTGGGGAAAGAAAAACAATCCTTATTTTTATATCAATAAATTAATAATTTGCATGATTATTCTGTGTCTTCTGTGGAAGTTATTAGGTCATCACTCAATGTTTACCAACTATGATACTCAATAAAAAATGATCCCCAGACAATCCCAGGCTACTTTAGATAACAGCCCCCCATCAAGTAACTCCCTAACACTTACTCCAATTTTCTGTCTCCCCAATGTTCTTGATCTTTATGATTTTCAAGAATTATAACTGAGAACTTATGCATACAGGCACGTATTCCCCATGTGTTATATGAGTAACTGGCCTATATTCAGTTTTAGTAACTGAAACAAAGCAGCGATTCCACTAAAGTTCTCTTCATCAGTCCCAGTCTCTCTCCCTCAGTTTGCAGTTCTTCTGTCTTCTCTCAGATGACTCAAAGTCAACTCCTTTCCAAACACTGCCCAAGTTTAGGGAGGTATGCAAGGGCAGGGCTGGCACCACAAGATCCCAAGCACACAGAATTCCATTATCACTTTTACAGCTGATCTCTTAATACCAGGCTATACCTAGAGCTTCCCAGGAGCCCAAAGTCCCTGATCCAACCAGGTAACACTAATCTACTTGTAGACACCAGATGGACCAGAGGCCATATGTCATTGCAAAAGAAACTCTGGTTTCCTATCACCAACCAATCAAAAGAAGGTCACAACCACTGTGGGCCAACCAGAGACCAAGACACGACATGATCTTGAGCAAAGACCTCTCTCTTTATCTATAAAGATTAAAAGCCTTAATCCCTTAGGGAGTTCAGTAATTAGTAATAACAGCTTGATCCCTTGCTCTGCAAATTGTAAAATAAATACCTACTTCCTTCCTCCAGCACCACCCTCTTCATCCTCCCTGCTCCCCCAATATTGGCAAGCTTCATGGCAAGCAAACCCCGTTTTGGGGGAAGGGGTGTTCTATAAATATTTCCTATTTGTTCATTTTGATTTGGGCAATCTAATTGTTTTATCATCTGGTGTTAAGATTGCTTCAGCCACTTATCTCTTCCTTCCTTCCTTCCCTGCAAATCAGGGTGTGAGCATGATTGATTCCATGTGCTCCAATTATCAACAGCATCAATTTTTAAACCCAAATCAACTTCAGGTCAAAAGTGTCCATTTTCCATATGTTTTATGTCCAAGCCAATTGTATTGAGTGTTTATTGAGAACCTTCTCCACCCTCAGATTTTTAAATGATAAGCTCTGGCCTTGTACCAATATTTGCTGTTTCAAATACATACGCTGCTGCTTTACATCTTGTCTTAGTTTTTTTTTTTTAAGATTTATTTTTATTTATTTGAAAGACAGAATTACACAGAGAGGTAGAGATAGAGATAGAAAGAGAGGTCTTCCATCTACTGATTCAATCCCCAGATGGCCACAACGTCTAAGTTGAGCTGATCCAAAGTCAGGAGCCAAGAGCTTCTTCTGGGTTTCCCATGTGGATGCAGGGGCCCAAGGACTTGGGCCATCTTCTACTGCTTTTCCAGACCATAGCAGAGACCTGGATCAGAAAAGGAGCATCCAGGACTAGAAAAGGCACCCACATGGAATGCCAGTGCTTCAAGTCAGGGCTTTAACTCGCTGTTCCACAGTGCCAGTCTCTTGACTGTGTCTTTATTCACCACCATCAACTGCAACAGAGAAAATGAATTAGGCTTTACATGGTGCCACACCATGTAAGGTATTTTGCAAGAGACATTAAAATATGTGTGCTTATCCCCTCAAAGCTTTCTTTATTGGATTAATTAGATCTCAAGTAGGATTACAATATGATCATTCCTGGCCAAAAAATGCAGAGTGAATTCTCTGGCACCAGTATGCCTTAAAATTTATTTTGCATTATGCTGATACAGAGTTCATCCTCTTACAAAAAAAAAAAAAGGAAAGAAAGAAATCAGCAAATAATAAAGGTATTTTTTATCAGAGTTAGACAGCCATTGTATTTAATTTTCTTTTACATTATACACACTGCATTTCCTGTGTAATCCAAAACACAGAAAACTTGCCAACAAGTGATTCTAATTGACAGCTATGGTCAGACACTGGGTTTTCTATTATATTAATGCTGATAAAATTAACACAAATGGACAAACAACTAGTTTAGATTATAACATCTGAAACTGTAGTACCTATGAGAGTTCTATTCATAAGAACTTTTCTAAACTCTTATGAAGAGTCTGAAGTATTTTCTTATGTTTTATTCCCTTTACTTTTTCCAATCTATGAGAATGTGGTAAGGGAAAAAGGCAATTGATTTTCATTTTCATTTTACTGACTGGCATGGTGCAGTACAATTTCGTTTGGTTGACTTGAAATCATTATTCATTCAAAATACAATATTCAGTCATGATTTATTGAGCACTTATTCATTCCAGGGACTGTGCTACACTTTGAGGATAGAACACTAAATGGAGTGGACACACTACTTGCTGTGAACTTTGATAAACTTTTGTAGTCAACTGGCAAGAGACTAGAAATTCAAGCCCTCGATTCTTTGTTGATGTCTTCATCCAATATGATTACCGAGTACATTGAATAACTGAATTTAATTAAATATCTACTATTTCCTCAATGCTCTGTAGGGTATTTCGTAAGACATTTTTTTAGATATCCTTAATTCAACAGCAAAAACAGTTGTGAACTGAGGATGCTGTGAAAGGACAGTTAGCATCTTGCTTGCAAGGCTTTGCTATAGTTTCTTATGGAATCTTCTTAATGGGACAAATACAACAGAGAAAAAATTGCTTAAAGGAAAATTAAGAAAATATCCTTTACGAAGCGTCTTGCACATGAGGCCAGTTGGTGAACAACTTTATGAGTGAATGTGAGACTCCTGACTATAGACACTGGCCACCGTTTCTCAGTGCTTTGCGTCTACCACGTGGAATGGTGTCTGGAACATAGAAGCCCTCAATAAGCACTTGTTTAATGAATAAATATGGACTTATTGGTAACAAAAAAGGCAATTCTTACTATTGAACTGGAAAATAAAAGGAAATCATGAGAAATTTCTCAGTAAAGAAAGCTTATTAACAGTGAGTCATTAACAATGAGTGACTGTTTATGTGAGGATTTCTGCTTAGGACAATCTTGATGCTGTTGATCAATATGTGTCTTCAATTATGAAAAATTTTACTCATTCTTTGTGAATATTTTCTCTCTTTTTCTCAATTTTCTCTTTCTGAATGAGTAGGAGAAAATTGCGAGAGCTTCTCGTGCAGTTTTCCAACTTTTTAGTCTGTTGTGTTTTATTTTTCTTTATTTCTCTTTTCTGTGATTTGTCTTAATTTTTAAAAAGCTATTTTCATTTTCTTTGAAATACAGAGAGAGAGAGGGAGAGAGAGAGCTACTACCCACTAGTCTCCTCCTCAAATACACACAAATGCTGGAACTGGGCCAGGCCAAAGCCAGGAGACAGGAATTCAATCTAGGTTTCGCATATGGGTGGCAAGGGCTCAAGTACTTAAGCCATCACCTGCTGCCTCCCAGGGTACACATAGGCAGGAAGCAGAACCAGGATTAGAACCGGGAACTCCTAAATGGAGTGTCTTAACATCTGTATCAAACACCCATACCCTCCTTTTTTCTGTTTTCTGATGAATTTCATCACAGATTCTAGTTCATAGTTCTTTCTTCATTGTGTCTCGTCTGCTCTTTATCCTATTTATTTATTTATTTATTTACTTGGAAGGAAAGGTGACCGAAGGGGCGAGAGATCGTCCATCTGCTGGTTCACTCCCCAGAGGGCCCCCACAGACCCTCCTGGCCTCTGACATGCATGGCAGGAGCCCAGGCAATTGAGCATCATTTGCTTCCTTCCCAAGAGCTTTAGTAGGGAACTGGATCAGAAATACAAAGTCGAGACTCGCTGGAACTATAGCTCCAATAAAGGATGCTCCAATCTGCTGAGTCACAACAATGGTCCCTCTTTAACCTATTAAAAGCTGAATTACAGCAATTATATTTTTTATCCTCAGAAATTATATTTTCTTTTCTAGACCTGCCTACTTTGTTCTACAATATCTCATTGATCATATTCCTATTTAATCTTTTATTTCTGTCACCATTTGTATTATATCTTCAAAGAAAATCATATGAATCTCAGCAATACATTATTTGAAGGTCTTGGGGAATTAAATGTGTATTTTTCACTCTCAAAGACACTCATGGCCTAGGTAGAGAACAGGCCCAGCTAAAACCATTTCCCTAGTTTCTACTTAGTGTCCCAGGGGGTTATGCTAATGAGTGTTATCACCTCAAGTTGTCAGCAGGTAAGCATTATCTCCTCAAAGCTCTGAATGGAATGAGACCTGTCTTAAGGGGACAAAGAGATATTTTTTTTCCTTCTACCCACCATGAAAGTTATGACAGATTTTCTCATAGCCCTGTCTACCTTTGCTGTTAAGTACACATATGTTATTTTTTCTTAGCTTATTTTCTCACCACGTGTAATATTGCTGGTTTTATATAAACTTTGTTGATTTCTTTTTTTTTTGAAATAACAACAAATAATATTTGAACAAGTTCAAACTTAACTTTGAAGTCATAAGAAATATTTTGTTTGCTATATTCCTTTTTCAATTTTTTATTACTATAAAGACTACAGATTTCATGTATTTCACAGGTAGAGTTCTAAGAAGATAATCATTCCTTCCCTCCCCCTCAAATGTGGTTAGCCAGAATTTAATAAGACACTTTGGTTTCATGTCCGCATTTTAAAGACAGAAAGAGAAAATTCCAGGAAGAAGAATGTGAAAATCAGATGGTAGAGCTCTCCTAGGGGCCTGAACTGATTTAGAGACCAGGATGTAACTGCTCTTGGGGATGGGAAGTACAGTTCCTTGATTTCTCATCCCATGGAGCCCAGGCTTTGTCTCCCATCCCCAAGGGCAATTACATCCTGGTCACTAAATCAGTTCCAGCCCCCAGGAGAGCTCTGCTACCTGATTTTCACTTTCCTCTACCAGGAATTTTCCCTTTCTGTCTTTAAAACTCAGCCATGAAACCAAAGTGTCTGATTGAAATTTGGGTAACAATATACAGGAATTAAGCATAGGAATAGAGAGATACCTGGTAGATCATATTGCAAAACAAAAGTCTTACATGTACCTTTAAAAAAAAAAAAACAACACTCATTTTTCTTTTGGTCCTGGCAAAGGCTAATCCAAAACTGTCATTTCTGTCTGAGTCGAAGGTACAGAAAAGACGACAGGTTAACTTTTTTCTCCCCAGGTGCGGACACATCTGTACTCCTGCCAGGACTTCATCTTCCAGAGGCTTCTCTCGTAGTGGCACTGCTGCCTGTTCTGCAGGGTGAAAAACTTAATGCCTGCATACACAGAGATTAACGCTACTGATCTGTCTTCGTGAACATTCCTGAATCTGTACTTCTCCCTTCTTACCTGCTGTCTGCCTTTCTAACGTTCCCTTGACTTACATCCCTCCTTGAGTCAAGGACTTTTTTCTTGAAAGAAAAGATCATATCTTATCCCATTTAAGTAGCATAGAAACACCTATTACAGTACCGTCCACACGGATGAGAAGGGTAGACCCTAAGTCTTTCAATGAGAGATAATACTTGCCTCTGCTTCGAAGCAACTATTTTCCCCTCAACCAATTTCCAGTTTAAAAAACAGAGTTTGTGTTGTTTAAATGGAGACTATGAGCTTTAAAGGTAGGAAAAGAAGTGAAAATAAGAAAAAAAGGCCTTAGACACTTCTCCTGAATCCTCTCTCTCCCCCAGCCTTCAGGCATAGTTCAGTGTTCCTGACAGATTAAATCAGTGCCATAATTATTTTTGCAGAGGAAAGAGAAAAGGTGACTTAAAAGAATATGAAGAATGCTTAGAGAAATCTGCATATTTATCTTATTCTTAAGCCTACTCTTTTCAACTCCCACTCTCATCATCTTTACGGACAAAGAAAAGGGTGCAGAATTTAAAAGGTCACATGATGTGTAGGCTGATTAAAAGCTAAAGCCAGATCTGCTGACAATTGACAAAAGATCAGGCCATGGTTTATTTAATTGAACTCGAATGACAAGAAGGTGAGATGATTATCAGAGAGAAGACTCCTTTGTTCCAGCCTCACCATTTAAGTCATTTCAAACACAGGGAACTTTTTCAATTTCCCCAGGATGTCAGCATGAAGAGATTTTTCAGGATTAATCCAGGTAATCAGGATCAAGAATACCATTTGTCTCCCTCACAGAAAGCAATGAGTTTGGGCCACTGAAATGGAAGGGCAGGAATGCTGAAGGTATTAGCTCAGCTGCATGTCAATGAGACATGGGGAAGCAGATAACCAGTCTGCATTTGGCTCTTACATTCTTATTCAGGGATGTAAAATTGTGGTTTAAAAGAGAAATCTGCAGCTTCTCTCTCTCTCCTCAGTGCAACTCATGAAAAATTATAATTTAATTGTAGTTCCTAACTACTAGAATTCTAACTCAGGAACATGAGGGTTCTGGAACAGAGCACCTCAATACTAGATGTAAACATATTTTCATTTCAATGTTTGATACATGACAGTGACAAAATAATTAACATTTGCTGAATATACCTGTGAAGCATTAGGCAAGGCCCGTTAAATATTTTATTGCTTCCCTACTGTACTGCTTTGAAAATGTCTTAACTCTTCCTCAGGCTAAAACTCTTTGAGGCATTATCATTATCTCTTCAATACTTTTGTGTCTGACTGAAAGATAAAAGTAAAACAAGAGTCAAGTCAATTCTATATCACAATAATGCAATGTCCTCTGTTTAAAACCCACAGAGATATTGGCCACTGCAAGCAAAAATAATGTCCCTTAAGAGCACATCAAAAAGTCTTCAAGGCAAGCTACATTACTACCAACTCCAAGCAGCACAGGGACACTGTGTACAAACAGAGAAGCAGTGACCATATTGTAACCCCCTCTTATGACAGAGGAATTTATTTCCATAGTGTAGGATCAGATGAGATCTGAATAAGCTAAAATAAGGAGGAAAGCAAGCAAAGATTTTGAAGATGGCAGCTAGTGTCAGACTAAGTTTTAGCTACACAAGCAGCTGTATCTACACACAGATACAGGTTCCTGTGGAAAGTGAGTAAGACCATCATCAGCAGGCCTTGAGAGACAGGACAAACATCGCATGGGCTGAATGGAAGGAGCTGGTGGTTGGAAGCCTCCCTCCTTCCACTCACCACCAGATAAGTATATCTGCAGAAAGACTTAAGTCTCGTGAAGTTAGCCCTGCAGATTGGCATCACCAGACCACACCAAAGACAAAGGCATGGAGGAATGCACCATTGTGGAAGCTTCTCTACAGGTAGCTCACTGAGCTATTTGCAGGAAATAGTCAGGTGAGCCTTCAGCAAAGGCCTGTAGTTGACTCAGGGTCTTACATTCAGACTTGGAAAGTGAGAACTACCAATGGACAAGAACGCACTTGACTAGGACTCAATGGGTAAGGACATGAACTCTGAGCACTCAACCCTGGAGGTAAAGGATTAAGACCAGTAAACTACATTTGAGGAAGAAAAGGCAAGTTGATGGGAGGATTTCCTAAGAAATAAGAATCTTAACAGGATGAACATTGACAAGCCCAGGAAACCTCAAGGGTACAGCATAGGTACCACGTCAGCTCAAAAAAGAGCTGAGCTGCAAGTGGATTAATCATATGCCTATTCCAGTCATTACAGCGACTAGGAGGTTTATGCCAAATCAACCAGTCTCAAAAGACTGGAAACATGACCTGTGCAGTAAGTTAATTCCCCAGGGCTTTCTTGAGGCCAGCTTTGAATCAGATTCTGCTGACTGCCAAACTAGATTGTAAAGTTCTGTGATTTGCCACTCAATGGGTCCCATCTGCTAATAGAGTCAGCAACTGTTTTCCAAACTATATCCCTGGAGTCTCAAGTATTTCCTGAAAGAAAAATTTCCATTTCAAAATAATTTTCAGAATTTTGAACACAGTTCTCTTCTCTTAGGATCACAAAATGCATTTTAGGATATTGGAAGTAAAGGAATCAACTTATATTCGTTCAATTCCAGGATTGCCAGATTTGTCTGGCCATTGGACCATTTAAGAATCTCTTGGAACTTTGTGGATCATAATCTAGCAGAGAGTGGGTAAGTAGGTGAGAGCATCATTCATGTTCTATAGAAGAGACTCCTCTCATAGGTTTTGCTTATCCATTCATCAACTACTTACTCAGAGAAGATTGCACACTCCACATAGCATTAGAAGCTGGTTAACACTTAGGAGAAGTAAGACACATATGGTCAGCCATTTGGGGAGTGGGAGGACAAAGAATAAATAGTACATGATTACCAATAGTGCCAAGTGCTATGATGGAAGTGTGGATGTACAGTGAAGACACCTGGTAAGGAAAGTCTTAGAACAGTGCCTAGACTTAGAGAATCAGGGGAAGTCAACCATGAGGATTAAAGGCCTCCAGCAAAGTGCAGGATACTCTTCAGAAGGATTCCATTTGTTTTACACACTGAACTCATTACATCTTATTTCTGTCATATTATGAAACTTGCAACAATAAAAGAAATTCTTCCAAATCCAAAAAGTTGTATTCTTTTTCGATAATGAAGTAGAAATTGAACTATTAACTCTAAGTTTCTCAAGTTATCTCGTGTTTCTTCTTATACTAATCACTGAATGTCCTTTCTGTTCCGTAAGTATCTGCCTTGATAGAGCCTATGGTGAGAGCCCTTACCTTATTATCTGTCTTATACATTAGTTCTCCCACCACTCTCTGTATAAGGCATGTTCAGAAACCATCTGTTCAATGAATAAAATCATCCCTTTCAGGAATAAGTGCCTTGGTTCCCAACACGGAGTCTGGACAACACATCACAGTATCTACCAAGAACCTCTTCCTCTGGGGCAGTGATATAGTTTTTATTTCTGGGGTATTTGTTGAGCTTTGTTCTTAACTAGGAAACATTTCTGTGTCTTTGATTTGTGACAAACAATCTAAATAGATGCAAATGTTTTTCACATTATCTCTTAAATAGTTAGGGTGGGGTGGGGAAAATGTTGATCAAAGGAAACAAGATTTCAGTTAGGTAAAAAGAACAAATTCTAGAGATCTATCATACAATGTGGTAACTATAGTCAACAACATGTATTTTTAATAATTGCTAAGAGTAGATGATTTTAAATATTCTCAACACACACAAAAATAAGTGTAGGAGGTAATACATATGCTAATTATCTCAATTTAGTCATTTCACAATGTACACACATTTCAAAACACATGCTACATGCTATATATAATTTTTGTCAATTAAAATATAATAATAAATAAATAAAATGGATGAGGAAAACATATTTCTAGCAGTGTTCCAAAAATTGAGGTGATAAAACAATAAGTAAATTCCTTTTTTAATGGACAAAAAGCAAGAATATCAATATAAATCAACAATCTTCAGTATAAATTATATCTGAATTTATATTACAAACTGTTCTCTGTAAGTAAAAATATACAATTATTCAAAGGACTGTAATGCAGCAAAAACTTTTTTCTTCTGCATATTGTGAGTTCAGATTAGGGCTTTGTAAATTAGTCTACTGAAAAGCATTAACAGCAGAAAAACATACCACTTTTATTTAGTCTTTTTTGTGAATTGTATCAACATTTATTTAAAAATGATCATTCAAAGAAGCAGTTATAATCTAAAGCTTACACTGGGTTGAACAAACAAGTCATAAGTTCTGATGACGTAACAAAATAAAGAATTCGGCCAGGGCAGTTAGTTGTGGAAGGTGACTAGTAAGATAAGAA